>NC_089584.1:121267722-121592370 GCF_019320115.1 Miscanthus floridulus
AGCGATACGGACGAGATCAGGTAGGGGCAGCGTCGCCCGCCTCTGTTGGTGCTGGTGCTGCCGTCGCACGCCTCAGGTCGGTCCCCACCGAGCCAAGGGCACCCATGAAGCGCGGCCCATGCTGGTGGTGCTCGCATGCTGTCGCTCGGCACCGGCTCCCACTTTGAGGCCGAAATCAAGTGGCCCTGGCCTCACCCTCCCCCCCTTTGTTGCAAATGTATGTTTCAAGTGTTTCAGATGTTATCAAAGGTATGCTGCAAGTGTTTTATATGGATGTTGCAAAACTAGATTGTGATGTTGCAAGTGTTTCAGAGACATGTTGCAAGCGTTTGTTCAAAATGTTTCATCTGTTTCAGACATATGTTGCAAGTGTTTTTTATCTAGATGTTGCACATGTTTCACACATATGTTGCAAGAGTATGTTCAAAATGTTTCAGATGTTTCAGTCTTTATGTTGCAATAAGTGTTTTCATGTTGCAAGTTACAAGTGTTTTATCTAGATGTTGCATATGTTTCACACATATGTTGCAGGTGTATGTTCTAAATGTTTCATCTGCTTCAAACTTATGTTGCATTCAAGTATCTCATGTTGTAAGTGTTTCGTGTTTTCAGATATATGTTCAGAGAGTCATGGGGGCATGCGCCCGGGTGCTAGGGGAAGGGACGCGGCGAGCTGGGGTCCGGCAGATGGGGCGCATGGCACGCTTGAGGTCCTGCGGAAGGGGCGTGCTCGTCCTCATCCGGGCTCCAAGGTCCTGCCCACGCGAAAAGAGGAGGGGGTCAGGGGGAAGGAGTGGCAGGTGCAGCCGGGGTGCGTGTGCGGGGCGGGGTGAGGCAGACAGGAGCGGGGTACGCGTGCGGGGTAGGGTGAGGCAGACGGGGGACGGACGTGCGCGTGCAACAGCGATAGGGCGCAGCGGTAGACGCGGGTGGGCAAGCTAGATCAGCAGCATACGCGGGGTGTCCGGACGCGCTCATCTGCTCCGGACGTCTGGGCGCTAGTAATTCCCAAAAATTAAGTGTAGGAGAGAGATAGAAATTTGATCTACACTTATCTTGAAAAACTACCCTAGCTGTCCTAATAGGTTTTCCAAAATTAGCTAGGTAACTTTCTCAAAATATAAAATAGACTTTACCATTCTTCTCGTCGAGATAATCAAAATGCATATGTAGATCTATAATTTGGAGTCTTGATGAGGAAACTACGATATCGGAAAGATCTACCATGTCAGCTATTTTTTTGCACGCAAATCCGAGTTTGTCGTCGTATTTTGACCCCTCACCAAATAAGCCCATGCCTCTATATATAAAAGGGTCATGGTCAATTGAATTAAATACAATCGCACAAATCATTCTACAAGATTACTTTTTATTATGTCTTCTCATGCACTACTTTTCTAATTACCAGCTTGTTTATCTCTTGATCCAACGACCAGAGGTGTCGCTCTAGGCTTGTTGGCTGACATAGTTCAACCTGGCGACGTCTACGCCTTGACAGGATCCCTCACGGTCATGAGTTTCAACGGTTTTTTTTTGTAGTTTGCATGGAGACTACACGTTCGTCATCACGGAAGTGTGATAAGTACCTGTCGATGCGGGACCCATAGGATACCCCGCAAAGGACAGAGAAGATCTAGTCTAACTAGGATTCTTCCTCTGTAATCTTAGTAGTAGAACTAGTTACACATAATCCTACTAGGATCTCTACTTTGTAACCGACTAGGACTCCCGCCTCTCCTGGACTATATAAAGGAGGGCAGGGGTCCCTAGATCGGCAGATAAGAGAGATAACCGATAGAACTCACAACCGCAACATACCTCGCAACACAACAAATAGCGCAGGGCGCAATATATTATCCACACCAGTCTGGACGTAGGGCGTCGTGGCTTTCCGGCGTGCCGAACCAGTATAAATCGTTGTCTCCCTGCGTTTACCATCGAGTTCCTGCAGACGCCGATACCCCTCCGAACAAATCACCGTCCCGGGTACCCCGTGACGGGTTGCCGGTGGTAAAACATCGACAGCTGGCGCGCCAGGTAGGGGACTTCGGCGACTTTGCATCCAAGAATTCGATGGACCTCGACAACATAATCTTCCCGACGGAATCAACTTTCATCTTCGGCTCATGGATCTGCGAGGCAGACAACAACGGCAAGCTTCAGGGCCATCTCCTCAAAGATCCAGATCATCATAAAGAATTTCATATTTCACCAAATACAACGGATCAGCTCACCAGAAGATTCGCACAGCTCACAGTATCCGATTCAAATCAGATTTCACGGCCACTCGTATCCGATTCGAATTCAAACATCAAGGCGAAGTTTTATCCAAGTGCTTTCAAGAATCCGAGTTCTTTTTTGGCAAGATTCCAGAGCACATCCCAAAACAACTCGGATTACCCTCAGAATTCTTCCAAAAAGTCGAGTTCTTTTCCATTTGGGCTCAACAACATGGCAAAATCCTATCAAGAACAGTTCGAAAGATCTTTCAATCCAAGATGCGGGATACCACTGATAGGAGCTCAGGAGGGCCTCGTGCTAACAATAACATCCCAAGACTGCATCATCCATTGGCCAGGTTCTGTTCCTGAGGACAGCAATACCCAACTAGTCGGCACGACGACGACGGCAATTCTACCCTACCAAGAAGGAGGCTCGATCTACGACACCGAGGCATCCACTAAAGTCATTAGCAACTCTGACAGCGTAAAAGCTAACACCAATAACAGAGCGACTCATGCGCGAGAAGTGCTCATGGTTCGACGACCGCGGTCACCACTAAATCCCCCAGAAGCACCCGATGTCAGATCATCAGATGAATCAGAATCCAACATATCACCTTTTGCCCAAGGCTACGACGGAGAAACAGATAGTCAGAAACAAGCTAGAGAAAGAAAAAAACAAGTTAAAGCAAGGGCGTCAACACCGTGCTAGGCAGCGCAAGGAAGCTTGGATCAGATACGAGTCAGATTTGGCTGAGTACGACAAAAGAAAATCGCAACGAGAAGTAGAGGGGAGACACACGGCAAATACACCTTACGATAAGATTCGAGAAGCATTAGAAGAACTCGAAAAAACTTCACACCCCAGTGACAAGTATGAACAGCTCCAGAACTTGCTCCGACCAACGATCCCGAAAACGCATGAAGAGAGAGCTCGATCAAGACTACCCGCAAGATCAACAACCCACAGGCAAGAAGATCAAAATCAAAGGAAATCCGCTTTCGAAAGACTTGGGCCGAGTAGAAGCCATGACGAAGGAAGTAGGAAGGAACATAATCAGAGTCACCGATTTGAACAACCAAGGAAGACTAGGAGTAGGGTACCTACCCAGACAATCTCGCAAGATTATTCCCGTCAGAACGACAGCTGGCCAGAAGAAGGTGCCGAATCCGAATTCAGAGAAACCAAGACACACGACAGATTCCCCTGTTTCGCGAACAGGCTTGCAATGGCACGATTACCTCACAAATTCAAACCGTCTAACCACTCCAAGTATGATGGCAAAACTGAACCAAGGCAATGGCTCAGAATATATTCACAATCAATCGAACTAGCCGGAGGAGATGACGATATCAAAACCCTGTTCTTTCCCATGGCACTGGAAGCCATGCCTCTCCAATGGTTCGACAAACTGAACCCAGGATCTATCAGAAATTGGGAGGATTTGCAAAGAGCTTTTTGTGAAAATTTTGCAGGAATCATTACACATCCAATCACCCATGCAGAATTAAAAGGACTCAAGCAAAAGGGAGGTGAAAGTCTCAGAAATTATTATCGACGATTCGGTGAACTACGAGCCCAAGTGCATGACATAACCGAACGAGAAGTAATTGAAGCTTTCTCTCACGGAATCATGGCTAGGTGGCAATTTCAAGACTTCTGCAAAGAAAATCCGAGAAACAATGAAGAATTCAGACGAACAGTAGAAAAGATGATTACTGCAGAAGAAAAAACCCGAGAAAGGTTCCCGGACAGAAACAACCAGGACAACTCGGACAAGCAAAATCATCGAAATAGCAGACATCAAGAAAGAAAACGTAGACCAGACAATACTGTGGCAATGGCCGACAAATCAAAGAAGTTTACCAAACCCAGAAGATATGATGACATTGAAAACATACGTTGCCCATTGCACCCTAACGGGAGACACACCATTGGAAATTGCTATACTTTCAAAGATCAATACACAAGAAAAAATAAGGAAGACACCAAAGAGGACAATCAGAAAAGAGAAGAAGATGACCACGAGGACAAAGGATTCCAAAAACCTAGGGGAACGGTAGCAGTGATTTTCTCAGGGGCTCCGGATTGCAGAAGCAAACATCAAGAAAAACTAGCACTGCGGACCATTATGACAGCAGAACCGGCTACACCAAGATACCTCAATTAGTCACAGTATCCTATCCAATTTACCAGGGAAGACCAATGGACTAGCGTGGGAAACGCAGGCCATTATCCATTGGTTCTGGATCCGACTATAGCTGGTATGACTGTCACCAAAGTACTAATCGATGGAGGAGCCGGGCTTAACATCATCTTTTCAGAAACTCTAAGAAAAATGGGACTACAACTTGCCGGGATGATTACACCAACAAGCACACCTTTTTACGGAATAGTACCCGGCAAAGCAGCCATGCCACTCGGACAAATTACTTTACTTGTTACCTTTGGAACTCCTTCAAACTACCGAACAGAGTTTATCAAATTCGAAGTCGCCGATTTCGATTCATCATATCATGCAATCCTAGGACGTCCAGCACTGGCCAAATTCATGGCAATACCACATTATCCGTACTTACTACTTAAGATGCCGGGACCCCACGGTATCCTTTCTCTTCGAAGCGATTTAAAGCGCGCTTTTGACTGCGACGTTCAGGCAATCCAAATTGCAGCCAAAGCACAAGCTGACAATGGAAGAAAAGAAATAGCCACAATCGCGGCAGAAACAAGCCAAGAAGAATTAGAAATACCAGCCAAAAAACCCAGTATCATCGCACCACCAAAAGAAGCCGACGTCAAGCAAATCGACTTAGGCACGGGCGACACCTCCAAGACAGCAACTATCAGTGCTCACCTCTTGGAAAAATAGGAACTCGCGCTCACCAATTTTCTTCGGGACAACAAAGATATCTTCGCTTGGAAGCCAGCCGACATGCCAGGGGTCCCAAGAGAGTTGGCTGAGCACAGAATTGATGTCAACAAAAGCTCCAAACCTGTAAAACAACGGCTACGACGATTCTCACCCGACAAGAAGGCGGCAATTAAAAAGGAAATAACAAAACTGATGGCAGCCGGGTTCATCAAGGAGATCCTACATCCAGACTGGCTAGCAAACCCGGTCCTTGTACAGAAGAAAAACACAGACGAGTGGCGTATGTGCGTCGATTACACAGATCTCAACAAACATTGCCCAAAAGATCCGTTCGGGCTACCACGCATTGACCAGATAGTCGACTCGACAGCAGGATCTGCGTTATTATCTTTTCTCGATTGCTATTCAGGATATCACCAGATCGCACTAAAAGAAGAAGACCAGATCAAGACATCTTTCATCACCCCGTTTGGTGCCTACTGCTACAAGACCATGTCGTTTGGACTAAAAAACGCTGGCGCCACGTACCAAAGGGCTATCCAGACTTGCCTGGGGAATCAAATCGGTGAAAATGTGGAGGCATACGTAGACGATGTGGTGGTGAAAACAAAAGACCCAGACACTCTAATTGAAGATTTAAGGCAAACTTTCGAAAACTTGAAGAAATGGAGATGGAAATTGAATCCAAATAAATGTGTATTTGGAGTTCCCTCAGGACAACTACTCGGATTTTTGGTCAGTCAGCGCGGGATCGAAGCCAGCACCAAGCAAATTCGAGCTATAACAGAAATGGGCCCACCTAGAAATATCAAAGATGTGCAGAAACTAACAGGATGCATGGCGGCCCTCAACCGTTTCATATCAAGACTCGGCGAAAAGGGGTTACCTTTCTTTAAACTACTAAAGAAGACAGACAAGTTCGAGTGGACAATAGAAGCCGACGAAGCTTTCAAAAAACTTAAAGAATACCTCACTTCATCGCCTATCCTGACACCTCCAAAGAAAGATGAAGATATGATGCTATATATCGCGGCCACTCCCACCGTAATCAGCACAGCAATAGTCGTAGAAAGAGAAGAACAAGGGCGCGCGTATAAAGTGCAACGTCCAGTATACTACATCAGCGAAGTGCTGTCAGAATCTAAAATCCGGTACCCACATGTACAAAAACTACTCTACGCTCTACTTATTACCTCTCGGAAGCTTCGCCACTATTTCGAAAGCCACAAGATTACCGTAGCGACAGATTTTCCACTCGGAGACATCCTACACAATAAAGACACCACAGGGCACATATCCAAATGGGCAGTTGAAATTGGAGCTCTGGACATCAATTTCACCCCACGGAAAGCAATCAAATCTCAAGCCCTCGCCGATTTCGTGGCCGAATGGACAGAGATTCAACAGCCCTTATCAGATACCATCCTCGACCATTGGAAGATGTACTTTGATGGATCACTCAAACTAGGCGGGGCCGATGCAGGCGTTCTCCTCATTTCTCCAGAGGGAAAACAACTCAAGTACGTCCTTCAGATATTATGGCAAGCTACAAATAACGAAGCAGAATATGAAGCCCTCATCCACGGGCTACGAGTCGCGATTACCCTCGGAATAAAAAGATTACTCGTATACGGCGACTCAGCAGTGGTCATCAACCAAGTCAACAAAGATTGGGACTGCACCAAAGAAAACATGGGTGCTTATTGTGCTGAAATACGGAAACTTGAAAAACACTTCCAAGGATTAGAAATTTTACACGTTTTACGCGATTCCAACATTGCAGCAGATGTCCTTGCCAAGCTCGGATCAGACAGAGCAAAGGTTCCACCCGACGTGTTCATAGAAGAGCTATCAGTTCCCTCTATCAAACAACCCGGTGAAACAACACATGAAATTCAGGCTAAAGGCGTTCAGATATTGATAATCAACACTTCATGGACTCAAGTTTTCATTGACTATATCAAAGAAAACAAATTACCAGCAGATAAGACAGAAGCCACCCAAGTTGTTCGCAGAAGCAAAAACTACGTTCTAGTAGGAGATAAACTTTACAGAAGAGCAGCATCATCAGGAGTACTCCTAAAATGTGTTTCGTTTCAAGAAGGAAAAGAGATCCTAGACGAAATACACTCAGGTTGCTGTGGAAATCATGCCGCTTCAAGAACACTGGTTGGCAAAGCATTTCGCACCGGATTCTACTGGCCAACCGCTTTGAAAGACGCAGAAGAGCTTGTCAGAAAATGCAAAGGTTGCCAAATGTTTGCAAGACAAGCCCATGTACCAGCTCACAATCTTATCTGCATCCCACCCGCTTGGCCTTTTTCCTGCTGGGGGCTAGATCAAGTAGGACCTTTGAAAAAGGCAAAAGGCGGTTTCGAGTACATCTTTGTGGCGGTTGACAAGTTTACCAAGTGGATTGAATACAAACCACTCGCGAAATACAGCGCAACCAAAGCAGTCGAGTTCATCCAAGACATTATGCACCGTTTCGGCATGCCAAATCGAATCATCACAGATCTAGGCTCCCCCTTCACAGCTACAGAATTTAAAAGCTGGGCACAAGACTGTGGTTTCAGTATAGACTATGCGTCTGTTGCACATCCAGAAGCCAATGGACAAGTAGAAAGAGCTAATGGACTCATACTAGCCGGATTAAAACCAAGGTTATACGAAGAACTAATGGACTATGTGTCCAAATGGATTGAAGAACTACCGAAAGTAGTATGGGGGCTACGAACTCAAATAAGCAGAGCAACAGGCCACTCACCTTTCTTCCTAGTTTACGGGTCAGAGGCCGTACTACCCGCCGACTTGATCTGGACATCCCCAAGAATAGAACAATATGATGAAGGAGAAGCAGAACAAACAAGAAGATTAGAACTCGACAGCTCAGAAGAAGTCAGAATAAACGCTACCCTTCAATCAGCTAGATACCTACAAGGTTTAAGACGGCACTACAACAAAAGTACCCAACCTTGATTACTACAAGTCGGAGACTTAGTGCTAAGAAGGATACAAAAGACTGATGGACGACATAAGCTACTCAGTCCTTGGGAAGGCCCGTTCATTGTCACAAAAGTCACCGGACCCGGCACATACAAGTTAATGACCGAAGATGGAAAAGAAGTCAGTAATACATGGCACATCAGCCAGCTAAGAAGATTCCATGCGTAAAAACAACTCAGGGAAAAGCAGACATGCAAGCCACAAAGGACCTATGTTCACAATCAACGAAAGACAATACTCTTCAAAAACATATGTATTAGTTTATACTCATGATCAATAAAGATGATATTCATCCACAGCACGTCTTGTCATGACTTCCAACGAGTTGTTTTCACGAAACAAAAAAGCAAAATGGCTGAAAACACGCCTGAGCATCCCGGCCGAGAGCAAAATAGCTGAAAAGACGCTTGAGCCCGCCGATGAGGGTAGCTAAAAGCTAACACCCGAAACAAAAAAGCAAAATGGCTGAAAACATGCCTGAGCATCCCGGCCGAGAGCAAAATAGCTGAAAAGACGCTTAAGCCCGCCGATGAGGGTAGCTAAAAGCTGACACCCGAAACAAAAAAGCAAAATGGCTGAAAACACGCCTGAGCATCCCGGCCGAGAGCAAAATAGCTGAAAAGACGCTTGAGCCCGCCGATGAGGGTAGCTAAAAGCTAACACCCGAAACAAAAAAGCAAAATGGCTGAAAACATGCCTGAGCATTCCGGCCGAGAGCAAAATAGCTGAAAAGACGCTTGAGCTCGCCGATGAGGGTAGCTAAAAAGCTAACACCCGAAACAAAAAGCAAATAAACCAAGCCGACCGAAATCTAACTTCAAAAGACCCTCCAGCACTTCGTTCCGAAAAGCAAGAGGCTCGGGGGCTACAACCAGATGAAGGTACTTCTTCTTCAAAAAAGCACAAGCACCACTCAAGAAAGCACTCGGATGCCGAAGTTTATTAAAGCTGCATTCTATACCGAGTCGTTTTACATAGTGCGGGCGAAAGGTTGCTAACGCGAAGATCTACATCTAACAAAGTCATCACACGGACAAAACACTCAACGAATCACAAAGGAACGATAAAAGAAAAGTACCCGACAAATCAAGGGGCCCCGTAAGAATAACACATAGAGCCGTTTTGCGGAGCAGAGACGGGAACAGAACAAGGTACTCAACAAGTCAAATAACTTCAACCGCACCCAAGCAAAGAATACATCAACAAGAATAAAGAATCTTCATTTAAAAAGGAGTTTAATATTACAAGGGGATGCTCAAGCGAGTCAGGCATTGTCATCAGAGAGGGAAAGGTCAATATTTAGACCATCTACAATCCTACTGGCTAGATCTTCGACCTCAGGCTCCATCTTTTCAACGGCGTCAAGATATTCTTGGCTTTCAGCTTCTTCCGCTATCTTGGAGAGAGGCACCTCCGGAGCAAGGACCCGGACCTGGGCCAGCACATTTTTGGTACATACTTGGGCGCACCTCTTCGCGAACTCTTGGAAACGAGTTGGAATCCGAGGAATGAACTGCGCCCAAGATTACCCGTCATCCGCCGAAGTCCGGAGGACGTCGGCTACCGAACGAAAAGATTTCCACAAGGCATTCCAATTCTCGGTAGCCGTCGCCAGCTTCCCAGATAGGCCTTCAATGGTTTTTTGGGCCTACATAAGATCTCTGTCAGCTCCACGCCTAATCAGCCTAGCAAGGGCGAGTTCTTCCTCAGCGTGAGTATTTACCTCCTCAGCTCTATTATGACTAGAACGGACAAGGGCCTTCATTTCATCAATACTCTCCGAGAGCTTTTGTTTCTCAACCCGGAGAGCTAGAACAGAACACCAAAGAACAAGTCAGCAGAAAAAGAAGTCAAAATACAAGAAGAAACAGGCAGAACCCGCGGCACCTTTGCTTTCATTCTTCGTAGACTCCACCGCAGCATCTCTCTGTTTCTCCGTCTCCACAACCCGGGCACGAAGGGTTTTCTCCTCCTTTTGGTGCAACTGGCGCTCCATCTCCAACTCAGCCCGGAGAAGGTCAAGATCGGCTTTCAGAGCGTCTACCTCCGAAGACAACTTCCTCTCATTTTCAGATGAGAAAAAGAAGCCAGAATGATCACGAGAAAAAGACTGAGCAGAAAGAGGCAAAGAGAAACGGGGCGTAAGGATAGAAGAAAAACAAGCATGCAAAAGAAAAGTGGCAGAAAATTTTACCTGGAGCTTTTCACCAAAAGAAGTCGCGAGGGTCGACAAGCTCCCCTAGGCTGCGGTCAGCTCCGATAACCGATGAGTGGCATCGAATTGTTGCACCACATCATCGGACAGGGAAGGGCCGCCGGAGGCAAAAGAAGGGGAAAGAGAAGCCGGCTGGGGCGAAGCAGGAGCGACCAGAGCAACCTCCAGGGAAGCCGGAGCCAAATCCCCAGAAGAACCCGGCGCGACGGCCACAGTTACCTCCGGAGCGACCAAGCCCGCAACTCCGCCAGGAAGCTCTGAAGCCCCCGCCGTGACTTCATCAATAGAATGATGTGAGTCTCGAGGCTCAGAACTCGTTGGCACAGCGGGAAGCAGAGAAGAAGTCGGTGGAGAAGTTAGAGAAGACGAAGCACTAAAAAGTGATAAAAGGAAGCACCAATAAGAATCAGAGGAAGGAAGATAAAAGACAAAAAGACGAAGCAAGAATCTACTCACCCGACTACTTTTTTCCTTGCGAAGCCAAGAGAAGGCCTCGCAGGGGGAACCACGACGGCGAAGACATCCCCGTCACCCAGCGACGGGAGCGGGACAGCCGACAACGGAGCCACGGAAGAAGCCGGAGCCGGAGCCGTGGAAGAACTCCGCACCAGAGGAGCAATACAGCTCGGGGCGGAAGAAACTAAAGAACTTGACCCCGGAGCTTCGGAAGAAGTCGGCGTGAGAGCATCGGAAAAACTCACACCCGACCTCCGATTACTTCAAAAAAGTTCAAGACTAAGATTAAAAACAAAGAGGAAAAATTCAATGCGACAAGAATATGAAAAACAACTCACCGCCGCGTGATAAGGGGAACTTCATCATCCTCTTCTTCCTCAGCCAGCGAAACCAGAGCACCCGCTGAAAAAGAGGTGAAAAGTACTCGGTTCAAGAGAGAAACATGAAAATAAAAGAACAAAGAAGTACTAAATGTGCTCACCTAAGAGCATGCTAGCAACAACTGGAGTACCTGAAGGAGTACTTGGTTTGCGAGGCTTCTTGGAGACAGGCAAGCCAGATGAAGACCCGTCCATCCGCCCCCTCTTCGGGACGCTGCGAGGTCCGCGAGGGACTAGACGAGGAACATACTCTTCATATAGATCATCAGATCTGAAAGATACCCCAGGAAGGGCTGTAAAAGTTTGAGACTTACTAATTACAGAAGTACCGGCTAGATGATCCCCGGCCTCCGCCACAGCAGGGAGAACATCAAGGCGGATCGGATCAACGAAGTTCCAACCAAGCACCTACGAAAAAAGACAAAACACCAAGACAAAGAAAAACTAAGCAAGAACGGACGCACAAAGAGTACATAAAGAACTCAAATAAAAGAAAAAGGAGGATAGACAACTCACAGCTGGGGGCGGGTTGTTGGCCGAGTACTCAGGGACGGCAGGAGGAATGACGCTCACTCCTTTCAGCATTTTCTGGAGACGCTCGAGTACCTCCTCACCGGTCAGCTCAAGAGCTGGGACCATGCGCGAAGAATCCTCAGCCCCAGAATACTCAAAGCCGAGATGTCCCCGCTCTTTCAAGGGCTGAACCCGACGACGAAGAAAACTTGAGACAATACCAAAGCCGGTCAATCCTTGCTGTTTCAGTGTACTAATCCTATCAAGGAGAGGTTGGATCGCTTGAATCTCAGTGGGAGACTCAAGCTTTTTGTCCCACCGGTCGTTCGCCACAGGACCGGATCCAGAGTGGACAACAAGAGAAGGGATCAAATTGGCAGCGTAAAACCACTCGGCGCGCCAATCCTTGACAGAATCGACCAGGTCATAATCAAAAAACTTGATTTTGAGACCCTGGCGAAACTAAATCCCGCAACCGCCAAGGACACTGGTTTCCTCGCGGCGGGGTTGAGGTTTCAGGCGAAAGAAAAAACGAAAAAGAGATAGAGAAGGAGGAATCCCAAGGAAGGCTTCACAAAGATGGACAAAAACGGAAAGATGGAGAACGGCATTGGGGGTTAGATGGTTCAAACTAACCCCAAAATACCCAAGAAACTGATGAAGGAAGACAGAAGCAGGGAGACAGAGACCTGCACGGACAAAAGAGACAAAAAGGACAATCTCACCAGGACCCAGGGCCGGAACCCGATGCTCGCCCGGAACTCTCCATTCAGCGATGACTTTGTTCTGGATCAAGCCATCACTAACGAGCTCGCGCAGCTGGTCTTCGCTGGTTGTTGGAGCCGGCCAAACCTTCTGAGCTGCCCTCATGGCCACGAACTCCTGGTTTTCGATCAAAGAAAGCGACGACTCCTCGTCCACAAAGGTCGCCTGAGATTTGCTTGCGGTCTTCTTCTTTCCCATGAATTGGCGGAAGCAACAAAGGCGCTAAGGAGGATGAAGCTAGAACGATGAAGCTCGGGCGATAACGACAATGACGGCGGCGGTTTTCTGAGAACTAGGGTTTAAAGGAAAGAGCTGGGTGACAAGGGAAAGAAGATAAAAGGTCTTTAAATAGATTTCTCAGTGATACAAACGGCCCATAAGGCCCGTTAAAGCACATCGTGGGAAAACAACGGTCCATTTACCGACGCAGCTAAAACGACGGAGGGCACGAATCCACACAACGGTACGAAACAACGGGCAGATTTCAGACTTATCCGCGCAGCAACACAGCAGGGTTATCAGATGACCACAGAAACAACTCGTTGAACCAAGAAGAAAGAAAGGGCTACCTCATGAGTAACAAAAGAACCCAGTTATGTAAGAAAGAACTCGGTAGTCCCATGAATGACAGGGATCACAACAGAAGAGTCAAAGACAACTCAGAAGACAAGATTCGTTACATTACAAGCAACTTCAAAAATAGAAGATTACAAACCCTACAAGACCCAACGAACTCGGCACCACGAAAAGCAAAGTAGCAAAGAGGAACACGGACACGACTAGGCTCTGGAACGACTACGTGTCCCAAATTGCTACTCGAAAGGACAGACCGCCATCAGCTACACTGTTTTCTTCAAAGGACGAACGCAGTGCATCCAAGGCGGAAATCGGCAGCACGGCAGGGCAACATGGAGCAGAGAAGGCCGGTGGGCATCTGTCTACCCAAGACCGATGTGATGCTGGATATGATGTTGATCTGCACCGGACGGTCTCAAGACAGGCGACGAGGATCAACCCGGAACTGCCGGATGAAGGAACGAAGCCCACATCACAAGACTTCCTCCAACTACCACCACGTACATCCTGGCACAATGCTGTCGCGGGATTAGCCTACCTCTAATCCCTATCACAAGACTTCCTCCAGCTACGACAAGACACACAGGAACTACAAAATACGCCCGGGGGCTGCTCTACTTCACAAACTACCATGTTCACAACCAAGAAGGTTTCAACAGAATGTCCAATGGATGAAAATAAGCACTCCGGGACGGTATTTATAGGCCAAAGGATCGGCGCACATGGACCAGGAGCACCAACGAAATAAGCCCAACAAAGGACACAGTGAAAAGATAGGACTCAATAATGGATGACTCAGGCGAGAAGAAACAGTACTCGAAGACGGGCATATTCGGAAGAATATACTAGCACAGTACAACCCGTGAACAAAAGGCATTTACGCTCAACCACCACAATACAACTACATCTGGCAACAGCAGACTATCAAAGAATACACCAAGACCTCGCATCCGAGTTCTTCCTGAAACAAAAAGAACCCGGACATAAGCTCGGAGGCTACATGCCGCGAAACTACTCGGATAACGAAATAATCCAAGTCTCGGGGACCACTTCAGAACACAAATTCTTCAAACAACATAAAAGATCAAGACCCTCCAACTTTTTATTCCAAATAGCAAGAGGATCGGGGGCTACACTCAGTGAGTGCACTTTTTCCTCGAAAAAGCGCACGTCACCAAAAGATTTCCTCAACGCAGACCACTTCAAGACATTACGACAAAAAGAACCCGGAACGATCCATATTCGAGCTCTTTTTAAAAACTTCAACGAACAATCAGAGCAACTTCAAGACAAGATCCTCCAGCTCCTTGTTCCAAATAGCAAGAGGCTCGGGGGCTACAACTAGATGGATGTATTTTTTCTTCAAAAAGCACTCGCGACTCAAAGATCCCAAGAAGCGCTACAAGGTTTCACTCCAGAAAGCACTCGGATGACATTTTGTTCCTACTCAACAAGACTTGAAGGAGCAGAGCGAGACTTTCAGAGCTCAACCATGAAGTGCTCGGGGGCTTGTCGATGCGGGACCCATAGGATACCCCGCAAAGGACAGAGAAGATCTAGTCTAACTAGGATTCTTCCCCTGTAATCTTAGTAGTAGAACTAGTTACACATAATCCTACTAGGATCTCTACTTTGTAACCGACTAGGACTCCCGCCTCTCCTGGACTATATAAAGGAGGGCAGGGGTCCCTAGATCGGTAGATAAGAGAGATAACCGATAGAACTCACAACCGCAACATACCTCGCAACACAACAAATAGCGCAGGGCGCAATATATTATCCACACCAGTCTGGACGTAGGGCGCCGTGGCTTTCCGGCGTGCCGAACCAGTATAAATCGTTGTCTCCCTGCGTTTACCATCGAGTTCCTGCAGACGCCGATACCCCTCCGAACAAATCACCGTCCCGGGTACCCCGTGACGGGTTGCCGGTGGTAAAACATCGACAGTACCCTTTGCCGGTTTGCTCATAAGCATGATACTTACCTATTTCTAAACCCGGGGAAATTGTCTAGGCCAATTCTTGGAACCAGCTAGGCCAGTTTTTGCAGGATCACGCCGGGTCTCGATCTGTTTGTAAATCCGAGCATTCTAGCTCTTTGGCCGTGGAACCATAATTGTGTCAACACAATTTACACAAACTCTATTGGGAACAATTGTTCTGGCTTTACCTTACAGACAAATCTATATGTCCTAGCCAATTGCTTTATTGATATATTATCTTTGTTTCACCATTGCAGAAAAGGCTAATGCTATTGATCAACAATGGTCTTGCTTGCTGTTAGACTACGTGCTACCGTTGCTATTATCATTATGAATATCAACACGAAGTAATTAGGTTGTTCAAGATCCATTGATGAGCATGGAGGTGTATCAAGGTACTACACCGCAATATTACTCCTAAATTATACTTTGACTATTCATTTATTGCTTATGTTTTGACTTCATATGTTTCTAGTAATTTTAGCCGAATCAAATTCAACAAGCATGCACACATCTCCACATGATGAGCATAATGCAATATTGGCAAAAATCAAGATCTAGGGATCAACTTGTGCACGAAATAAATGATAGAATACATATTATGTTTTGGTCCTTTGTCGGAAAAATAAAAGAAGGTACGCTCACTAAAATAAAGTTACTACCTTCTCAAATTTATTTGCTAGAGGAAGTACTATCATTAGGTACTTTATCTACTTATTATTCTGATTTTGTTGCTAATTGGCTGATTTTGCCGCTAATTGGATTAAAGATTTGAAAAATTAGATGATAAAAATAATCCTGTTATTACTGCATTATTATTGACCATGAAGGAAAG
Source organism: Miscanthus floridulus (assembly GCF_019320115.1). NCBI lineage: Eukaryota > Viridiplantae > Streptophyta > Magnoliopsida > Poales > Poaceae > Miscanthus > Miscanthus floridulus. The sequence continues at coordinate 121,283,546 of NC_089584.1, forward strand.
TTAAATCAATGACTGTCAATTCGTAAAACTGGAAAAGATCCAATTTATTTGGATATGAATGATAGTTCAGTTATTTCTAAAGCCGAAACAAAGCATTACTAGTTCTGAATCCATTGCATCACAAGAAACAAGTCTATCTTTATAAAAATGGTGAAGACCAAGCTAAAGGGTTGTAGCTCTATCTAGTTCATGTCATGCTAAAAGCCTTGATCAGCAACAATTAACCAATAGCCAAACCATGTTCAGTTGACGAAGCACATCAAGACGTGGAAGATCAGACCCCTTGAGACAAGGAGGTGTCGGAGTGGACAGCAATCGGTGATTTCCAACTACCTTAGAAAAAACCGGCTTGGCTGATTTTAGTAAATTGACCTAGCTGATTTCTACAGAGCCTACAGAGATTGGTCATCCTCAGGAGCTGAAGCGCGACATCATGCAAATCAAGGACTTGCACTTCTTCAACATGTTTGTCAAGGTACAAACCAAAGTATTTTACCTAATTTTCTACCTAATCATATATTTTCAATTTATACATCTATCATTGGAAGAGCTCCAATATGGACTAAAGATGGCAGATTGGCTAGTAATGGCATGTGACAAATGTTCATGCCAAGATTGTGCCGTTTTGCTTGTTTGTTTACTTACTGTATGCTTTCGCTTTTACTTATTGCAAGTTGTGCGCCTTTACTTTCCTAGAGTACTTGATATGACTAGGTTTAGGATGTAATACTTTTTATACAACAAAATAGTCACGTTAGATAAAACCTTACTGCACACCTAGATAGACATGATCACGTTTTGTTTACCAAAAAATTACTATGAGCCTATAGTTTTTTAAGTGTCATAAGTCTCCCGTCTCTTAGGCTATGTTTGGTTTAGAGATAATATGGAATGAGGTCATTTCATCTCGTGTTTGGTTTGAGGGATAGAGTCTGTCGGTGCAAAAAGTGACCAACAAGTAAATATTTATAGTTTTGCCGTGTGTTATGATCGGATGTGGCCTAGTACTCAATGACACATGATTTATACTGGTTTAGGCAACGTGCCCTACGTCCAGTTTCAGTCGGTCGGTGACTTTATTCCTGAGCCTAGATGCTTGAAGTTTGCTGTGGGGTTACAAACGAGTAGGAATGAGAAGGGGATGTAAGAGGTCCGGTCGGACTCCGATCCGAGTGGCCGAGAGTAACGGATGCTCTAACGTGCGCTAAATATTGGAGCGTATGCTCTGTGTAGCTGTCAAGTTCTAGAGCTATTGAGTTGTTCGAGTCCTCCGGTCGCCGAGTCCTCGAGTTGTCTAGCCCTTTCTTTTCTTTTTTCGAGGGAGTTTTTAGGAGAGAGCTCATCCTCTTTTATAGTTTGAAGAGGATGGCCTTACAAGTCAGAGAAAGAGAGAGCGTGTATATGTTTGCTACCTAGTTTTGTTGCCCACGCTGTTGGGTACGAGACGCTTATCGACGCCCACAATATTGTTTATGTTTAGACGCATCTGGCAGGTTCTACCGTGTTCGCCTGGTACGACAAACGTCGGCGCCTACAATACTATTTATGTCCTGACGCGTCTGGAATGTTGTATAGTGCCCGTCAGGCATGGCCTGGTGGCACTGTCCTACAGGTGCACAGGGTATGGCAGGGTACGGTCCTTGGTATTGCAGTTGACTTAAGCGCCTTATCTTATCTGCTTCGCCTGATCTCTGGGCCCTCACCGAACGGGCGTCCCTGGTCAATCGTTCCCAGTCGGTCCCGACCATGTCGGGCGGAAAAGAGCAGCGAGCAGAGGTTTGGCGTATCCTCGGTTGGAGAAGAAGGTCAGAGCCAGACTGTGGTCCTACCTTGGCCAAGCCTTTCGGTCGGGGACCGAATCGTTGTCCTGGCCTATCATTATGTACCCGGGCTGACCTAGGCGTGCGTTGTCGCTGTGCCGCCTGCTAGGTCGGGTTTTATAGGGAAGCAGGACCATTGGGGACTCCATGTTTATGAACCCAATAGGAACCCTTGAGCCCCTTCAGGACTTCTATGAAGTCGTGAAGGGGCTGTTTACGATTGTTTCACGAGCGCACCTGGTGGGTGTAAGATTGTGGGTCACCATCGGACGAGACGGAGCACGAACCCGAGGCATTGGGCAAGATAGAGCCTACAGCATGGCCTTGGGGTTGGGTGAGATAGAGTGTGAACCCAAGGGTCAGGCGCGGCTAAGGGGTCGGGCGAGACAGAGTGCGAACCCAAGGGTCGAGAGAGACGGAGCATGAATCCAAGGGTCATGTGCTATCTAGGAGTCGGGCGAGACGGAGCGCGATCCCAAGGGTTGGGCGAGATGGAGGTGAGCGTAGCCCCCGAGCCTGTAGCTGGCTAGAGAGTCGATCAGAGGCTGAGCACCTTAGTACTCTTTTCTTGGGCTACAAACTATTTTGTTCTTTTCGGTTGGGGTGTTCGCCCGTGTCCGTTCTGACTACAACCTACGTGGTTGGTCGGGTTCCTAAGTAGGGACCTGGTAGCTCAGGCCCCTGAGCCCCGTTGGGCTAGGTAGGGGTCGACCGAGTTTTATGCATCACCCCATCCGTGGTTTCTGCAACTAGAGGTGTTAAGCTAATGACACTTGCCTTGATGGCTCGAGTGTCGCGCTCGGCGAGCTTGCTAACGGCTATGTCCGAGTAGAATCCAGGTCTGTCATTCATGACGGGGTCAGCATAGCCCTCATGTGGTATTCCACTACTCCTTAACCTGCCTCTTAGCAGATGCCCAAGTCATTCCGAAGACCGACTTAGGTGGCCCGCTGGCCTTCCCTCGATGGAGATTCTATGGGTTTGGCTCGAGGTTAGGATCGAACGAGAAGGTTGAGATGACCTTGTATGCTTCTAAGCGGATCAGGCGAGGGCCGCTAGGGCTCATCTGTGTTTTCTCCTCTGGCTCTGTTTGATGCGAGGTGGCCTTGAGCCCTTTGTGGGCTGGTCTTCGAACCCTAGTCGATCGTCGTTCATATTGAATGAGATGAATGCCGCTTCGTGACGCGACGCAAAGCATTGTGATGCAACAATTGCATCTACAATGCTTTGATGTATGGGATGAATGAATGAATGAGAATGGATGAATGAATGATCATGCACTAGAAAAGTAGAACAGGGTTGGTAAAGTTACCTCAATGGCACGAGTGACCGGTCCGGGGAGCTCCTATTGGATATGTTCGAGTGGGATCCGTGTCCTTTGTTCATGACAGGGTTGGCATAACCCACATGGGGCATCCCACTACTCCTTACTCGTCTCTCGGCGGCCACCCGAGTTGTCTAATCAACTCGAACGACTCGTTGGCTTCTCCTTGATGGAGATTCCATCGGTGGCCCCCTCCCAACCCTGCTTGGGAAGGTGGAGGGTCATTTGCATGCAGTTGCGCCTTATTTCCCGTGCCTAGGTTGTGGTAGTGGTGGGCCCTATCCAGGCCACGTCCCATTAGCCAGGCCATGTACCATCAACTAGGGCCATGTCCCGTCATACGCCTTTCCGCATTAAATAGGGGGAAGGGAGAGGATTTTCCTCCCATTCTTTTGTCTTTCTTCAATTGCTGTCGTTCTTCCTTCCTCCTTTTCGCCAAGTCTGTTCATGTGCCGCAGCAGTTTCTAGGAGAGAGGAGGGTAGAGCTATAAGGAAAATGGACCCTAGGCCCATTTACTTTGGATTTTGGTGTTTGATGACCAACACAACCAAAATGGACTAATAAATTTGCAAGTGATTATTTTGTAGTTCAATAGGGTGCGAGACGTGACTTGGACGAAGGCAACATGGTGATCCTATGATCAACACCATAAGCAAGACCCTAGAAGCATAAGAGAAGATCCAAGATATCAAGCAAAGTCCAAGCACGAAGATAGGAACCAAGCCGGACGCAAGATCGCAAAGAAACAAGTTTCACAACACTGATCGGACGCTGGCGGTATAGCAACTGGACGCTTTGATCAAGAGGCTCGGCGATAGCAGGCGTCAGCAATAGCGATCGGACGCTGAGGACTAAAAGTGATCAGACGTACCGATGGCACTATTCATCATCCTGGCAACACACTCAGCATAGACCGGACGTTGGCGACAAATCGACTGGACATAGGAACTGCAGCGTCTGATCCACTCTAGAGAGGTTCTAGAGTGGCAAAGTTGTGACCAGACGCGTCCGATGGCATATGACCAAACGCCATCAGCGTCCGATCAGTTGATCGCGTGCTCTAACGGTCAGGACGAAAGCAGCGTCCAGTCAGTAGCAGAAAAGCAGGATTTCATCCCCAACGGCTACTTTCTCAGTGGGGCTTATAAATACACCCCCAACTAGCCATTTGATGTGTGTGGAGCTGAGGAAACATACCAAGGGTGTTGCTACACCATTTTAGTGATCTCCACTTGCATAGTGCTTAGTGATTTATTAGGTGAATAGCGTAGGTGCTTTGCAAAGTGCTTAGTTTGATTAGACTACCGCTTATGCACTTGCTCTAGGTTTAGGTCTAGTGTTTAGTGAGGTTTGCATATCTCTTATCACTCGGTGCTTGCGTGCACCATTGTTGTACATCGGAGGGGCTTGTAGTCTTGTGAGATCACACCAACCACGTTTGTGGTGTGGCCACCACCGTGTACCAAAGGGAACAAGGCCCGCGGCGGTTTAGCCAGAAGCTTGATAGTGAATACAGCGGGGAGTGGTCTGGGAGAGGCATACTAGAGACCCACTTGTGCATGGTGAAGGCCCAGGGCTATCCATGGAGTTACCTGACTAGGAGCTTGGCCCTTGCGAGGGGCACCAATGAGGACTAGGGGGAAGCTTGTGCGCTTCTCGGTACCTCGATAAAAATATCAGAGTCATCGATGAGAGTTTGCATATCTCTACCTTACTCTTTAGCTTTCACATTTATATTGTTTGCATAACTCCTTTTTTACGGTAGAGATAGCAACACACTAGCAAAACCATAGTTGTACATTTAGATAGTTTATCTTTTGCATAAGTTTTGCTAAGGTTAGAAAAAGAGGCCATAGTTTAGAGTTAGAATTTTAAGTTGGCTAATTCACCTCCCCCCGTCACCCTTCAATTGGTATCAGAGCCAGTTGGCTCAATTTGGATCTTTGGCTTCACCGCCGTTGAGCCGACGCTATTTAGAGTGGTTAGGATGGATACCTCTAGGCCTCCGCACATTGATGGCACTAACTTCCCCTACTATAAGGCTAGAATGGCTTGTCACCTTGAGGCGGTAGATTTAGGTGTTTGGAGAGTCACTCGTGATGGGATGAAACCCATTAAGAATTCTGATAAACCCACAAAGAGTGAGAAAAAAGAAATTCATTTCAATGCTAGAGCTAAAAAAATGCTTGTTTGAATCTTTTAGCATGGATGTGTTTAACTAAGTGTTCACCTTAAATACGGCTCATGAAATTTGGTTAAAACTCCAAGAGCTCCTTGACGGCACAACTAATGTCTGTGAGCAAAAATATTGGCTAGCTAAACAAAACTATAATTCCTTTAAAATGAATGATGATGAGCTTGTTTGTGATATATATTCTTGTTTGATTCTAATTATCAATGAGCTCCATTCAATAGGATTAACAAAGCTAGATGATGCGAACATCGTGAGGAAGATCATCTCCGTGCTACCACAAAAGAAATATGCAAGCATCACACCATCCTTCACAATATGGAGGACTTGAGCACCATGACTCCGGCCATAGTCATTGGCAAGATAGTGACATTTGAAATGTCACGCAAGATGGGTCAAGAAGAAGCCTCTTCATCAAGCATAGGCAAAGCTCTTGCATGTAGTGAGAAAAATAAGATGAAGGGCAAGCGAGTTGAGACCAGCTCAAGCTCCTCAAGTGAAGATGAAGAAGAAGATGAGGTTGATGATGATGATGATTCAAGTGATAATGATCAATCTTCCTCTTCCACCTTCGACCTTGATGAAGAATCAATCAAACTTATCAACAAGGTGGAGAAGATGATCCAAAGGCTCAATGTCAAGGGTGTGCCCATCCAAATTCAAGATTTCATTTTCACCAATCAAAGAAATGAGCAAAGAAAGAGAGGATGCTATGGATACGGCGAGTTGGGCACTTTGTTGAAGTTTGTCCAAACAAGCCCACACCCAAGACAAAGAAGAAGGCGTGCAAAGACAAAGCCCTCACATCAATAAGGTCATGTGATGATTCTTCAAGTGAAGAAGAAGACCATCACTGGAGGCGAGGGCACATGCACTCATCATCAAGCACCTCACATGTGTGCCTTATGGCACGAGGTAACAAAAAGTCTATCCCTAGTGATAGTGACAATAATAGTGATAGTGATGATGAGCTACCTTCTTATGATGAAATTGTACAAGAAAATCTTAACTTTGCTAAAGTTTGCACTAGTTAACAAAAGAAGCTTGAAAAATTAAAAGAAAAACTAGATAGCTCACAACAAGCTTATGCTACTTTGCTTGAACAATATGAAACTTTTGCCATTCTTAATATGGAGCTATCAACTAAAATTGAGCAACTTGAGACTAGTGCAAACACAAATAATTGCACAATCAATGATGAGCAACTTGTAAAGAAAAATAAAAAATTAAAGAAAAAGTTAGCTAGCTCACAAGATACTTATAAAAGTTTGCTTGCTAAAATGGAAACTATGTGCAAACATTGTGATGAGCTAACTAATAAAGTTGCTAATCTTGAAGCCATCGGTTCTACCCCCACCGAGGCACCTAAAAATAAAGGTTCAATTTTTGACATGCCTAAAAAGGATGTCTCTACTTCTTGCAATGATTTATGTTTAGACTCATCCTCGTGCAACCAAGTTTGTGATGAGAAAGTTGTTGTAGATACATGCACACAAGAGGTTGCAGTGGAGAATGAGCAACTCAAGCAAGAAGTGGCTCGCCTCACCAAGGACTTGACTCAAGTGAAAGGCAAGAAGAAGCAAGCCCAACTTCATCAAGATAACACTGTCAAGGGAGTGAAGAAGCTTGATGAAGGATAAACCGTGGTTTGCTACGTATGCCACAAGGAAGGCCACAAGTCCTATGAGTGCAAGGTGAAGAATGGGGGAGGAGCAAAGAAGAAAGGGAAAAAGCAAACAAGCTAGCTCTCCAACACCTACACTAACAAGGTGGACAAGAAGGCCTCCACACCATACTTGTTAAAGAAGAAGAAAAATGATAAGGTGGTGGCTATCAAGGTGAACAAGCAAGCCAACAATGGGGTCAAATGCTTTTGGGTGCCAAAAGAGATTATTTCAAATGTGAAGAGCACCAAGAAGGTTTGGATCTCGAAAGAGAAGTGAAAAGTCCAATGGACTTCGGGGAATTTGGAGACTTGGCAAAGTATGGGTGCATTTCATGGGGTGCATCACATTGGATCATGTCAATTGCCAAGTGGGTTAGTGAATACTATGGACCCAAATTCCCCTTCCCATGTTATGTAACTAGATTTAATTTCTTGCACTTTCAATTAGCATCTAGTTCCTTTTCATGCCTAGGTTTGCATTTGCATGTTTAAATCCTTTCAATTGGTATGCATACACTAGGTATATCTTATGGTAGGCTTGCTCGGTTTCACTCTTAACCCTTGGAGCAAACCTACATGGTTTAAATTGTTTAGGAGCATGGCACATAGCTTGTTTTACAATTGTTTATCTAATATGTGCCCAAGTTCAAATTGTAGATAATCTCTCCCAAATATTACTTTCGAAAATGATTCTCACATTCATGCGATATCATCTTTCAAGTGGTATTTTTTATTCTAAAATCAATGTGCATGTCTCCTACAAGTATTCCATACTTATGTGCACAAATTTAGGGGGAGGTTACCCTACAAGTTGGATGCTTTGAGACTAACACCTTTTCAAGCTTATCATGTGTGTAGTAGTCTCATTACAAGGAAAATGGAGTCCCTGGAGTTAAGCATCATACTTCAAATATCCACCACCTATTGCAAGTGGTATAAATTAAATTGGTTTCCACATGTGGTTTTTCTAAACCGATATCATCATGTTGATTTCACTTTGGTATTTATATGCTTTCTCCATGCATTATATAGATTAAACTCCCTTGAGCATTAATTTGCCAATTATGCATAAACTACATTCTCCATCATATGTATGCATATATTTAGGGGGAGCTTAGTCTATGTAATGTGAGAGTCAAATTTTGTGACCTATTCCACTCCACATATAAAGGATCATAAAGTTTGACCCTCCCTTGTGCTACTAATGTCTTCCTTTTTGGTGTTTGATTCCATAGGGGGAGAATTTGTAGGACCAAAAGCAAGCATTAATTTGTAGGACCAAGTCCATGGTCCGAGAAAGGGAGGATAGTGGATTATGGAGTTAAGGGGAGGCTTAAATCCATAATGCCACATGGGGACATTTGCAAGGGCAAGATAAGTTTCCAACGATGTTTACATGTGATACCTTTTAGCTTTACAATTGGTATCTTCAATTGGTATTTTTTTAGTCTTACAATTGGTATCTTTTAGCATCATATAACCTTGCCCTTTGTATTGCATCCTAGCAAGTAAATAGTTTTTAAATTCCAAAATTTTTATTATTTGCTTATTTTGGTCGTGTTGTCATCAATCACCAAAAGGGGGAAATTGTAAGGAAAATGGACCCTAGGCCCATTTACTTTGGATTTTGGTGTTTGATGACCAACACAACCAAATTGGACTAATGAATTTGCAAGTGATTATTTTGTAGTTCAATAGGGTGCGAGACATGACTTGGACGAAGGCGACATGGTGATCCCACGATCAACACCATAAGCAAGAGCCTAAAAGCATCAGAGAAGACCTAAGATATCAAGCAAAGTCCAAGCACAAAGATAGGAACCAAGCCGGACGCAAGATCGTAAAGAAACGAGCTTCACAGTAGTGACCGGACGCTAGCGGCATAGCGACCGGACGCTCCGATCAAGAGGCTCGGCAATAGCAGGCATCAGCAATAGCGACCGGATACTGAGAACTAAAAGTGACCAGATGCACCAATGGTAGTGTTCATCATCCCAGCAACACACTCAGCACAAACCAGATGCTAGCGGCAAATTGACTAGACGTAGGAACTACAGTGTCCGATCGACTCCCGAGAGGTTCTAGAGCGGCGAAGTTGTGACCGGACACGTCTGGAGGCATGTGATCGGATGCCATCAGCGTCTGATCAGTTGATCATGTGCTCGAACAGTTGGGATGACCGAACGCTTCCGGTCAGGACGAAAGCAGCATCCGGTCAGTAGCAGAAAAGCGGGATTTCATCCCCGACGGCTACTTTCACCATGGGGCTTATAAATAGACCCCCCAACCATCCACTTGATGTGTGTGGAGCTGAGGAAACATACCAAGGGTGTTGCTACACCATTTTAGTGATCTCCACTTGCATAGTGCTTAGTGATTTATTAGATGATTAGCGTATGTGCTTTGCGAAGTGCTTAGGTTGATTAGACCATCGCTTATGCGCTTGCTCTAGGTTTAGGCCTAGTGTTTAGTGAGGTTTGCATACCTCTTACCACTTTATGCTTGCGCGCACCATTGTTATACATTAGAGGGGCTTATAGTCTTATGAGATCACACCTACCGCGTTTGTGGTGTGGCCACCACTGTGTACCAAAGGGAACAAGGTCCACGGCGGTTCAGCCGTGAAAGGATCAAGATGCCCAAGAGGGGGGTGAATTGGGCTAATTCTAAAATTCTTTGCAATAATTAAACCTTACACTTAGCCCACTTCACCCCTTGTGCTTAGAAAGTGTTTCTAATGTTCTACCGCACAAAAGTTTTGCAACCTAAGTTCTAATCTTACTCTTGCATGACAATTCTATGAATGCAAAGACAACAATTGAATTGCTCAAAGTAAATGCTTAAAGTAAAGAGAGAAGGAGGAACGCGATGATGTTTTACCGAGGTATCGGAGAGTCGCCACTCCCCACTAGTCCTCGTTGGAGCACCCACGCAAGGGTGTAGCTCCCCCTTGATCCGCGCAAGGATCAAGTGCTCTCTATGGGTTGATTCTTTGACACTCCGTCATGGTGAATCATCCACAACCACTCACAACTTGAGTTGGGTCATCTACAAGCTCCGTTGGATGATCACCAAGCCGTCTAGGTGATGGCGATCACCAGAGTAACAAGCACGGACTCTCGCTTGACCATGCCAAGCCTAATGAGAAGGGTGGATGCACACTTTGCTACTCATGCTTTCACTAATGAGGCCTTAATCTTGGATTCTCAAATCTCAATCACCTCACTAGGACCTTGCTCTCCTTGGCACTCTCAGGGGTGTTTCTCAGCTATTGAAATGAGCTAAAGTAATCTCTTGAGTGAATAGAGGAAGTATTTATAACCCCTCATTTAAAACAAACTGTTATGTGCCACTACGGGGTGACCGGACGCTCCGGTCAAGTTGACCGGACGCTCCGGTCAGTTCTCCCTGACACCAAGCAGTTAAGTTGTGACCGAACACTGACCTGCGTCCGATCAGCACTGACCGGACATGTCCGGTCATGAAAATTGTTCTCTAGAACCTTACTGATGTTGACCGGACTCTAGCACCCAGCGTCCGGTCACTTTGCTGCTCAGCGTCCGGTCAGTAGCCGGAACCTGACCAACGCCCGATTAGCACTGACTGGACATGTCCGATCAGGATTCTCCCTCTCTGGAACCTTACTGGTGTTGACCAGACTCTGGCACCCAGCCTTCGATCACATTTCTCTCAGTGTCCGGTCACAACCAGATGACTTCACCCTAATCAAATGAACTGACCGGACTCTGCGCCAGTGTCCGGTCACACCAGAACCAGTGTCCGATCAACATTTGACCCTCCATTCACTTCCAACTCGAAATCATATGTGAATGAAGTTTGCTCCAATTGATCTAAGGGCTACTTCAGAGCTACCTAGTGCTAGTTTTGACAAGTGTGCACCATACCTAACCCACTAGACTCACCTAGGTTAAGCTACTCGTCCATACCCCCCTTAATAGTACGGCCAAAGGAAAAATAAAGTCCTAAACTACTCTAAGTGTCTCTTCAACACCAAACGACACTTAGAACTAGTCCATCCTTAACCTTGTCGTCCATCCTTTGAAAACCAAAACGATTTCCATCATAGGGGCATGACAACCATGATTGCCCAATCAATTGTCATTACCATGACCTAACTTAATTGCATCTGCAAAACACACGTTAGTCACAATAATCTCGTATTGTCATTAATCACTAAAACCCAACTAGAGGCCTAGATGCTTTCAGACCGTAAGCTTGATAGTGAACACGGCGGGGAGTGGTCTAGGAGAGGCACACTGGAGACTCACTTACGCATGGGGAAGGCCTAGGGCTATCCACAGAGTTACCTGACCAAGAGCTTGGCTCTTGTGAGGGGCTCCAATGAGGACTAGGGGGAAGCTTGTGGGTTTCTCGATACCTTGATAAAAATACCAGAGTCATCGATGGGAGTTTGCATATCTCTACCTTACTTTTTAGCTTCCGCATTTATATTATTTGCATAACTCCTTTTTTGCGGTAGAGATAGCAATACACTAGCAAAACCGTAGTTGCACATTTAGATAGTTTATCTTTTGCATAGGTTTTGCTAAGGTTAGAAAAGAGGCCATAGTTTAGAGTTAGAATTTTATGTTGCCTAATTCACCCCCCCCCCCTCTTAGGCGTCACGGTCACCCATCAAGAGCGAGGGAGAGGAAAACTCATAGATTCATTCATAAATCTGAGGTGTGATGTTGAACTAGAGGCCTTCCAATGTGGATAAGGAGGTGTTAGCTACCTTCACCGAGAAGGGGTTGCTCCCATCAAAGGAGGTGGCGCATTGGAGGGCTCCTGCTCTACGGGAGGTTGTTCCGCAACCCTAGGCTGACAAGGTCATCTCCTTCCTTGCCTTCCATGAGCGCAGGCTTAGGTATCCCATGCACTGGTTCCTACGTGGGCTCCTCAACGAGTGAGGCCTAGAGTTGCAGCACCTCAACCTGACTGGGGTACTACACATCACTAGTTTTATCACTGTCTGTGAGGCCTTCCTCGGGATGGATCCGCATGTGGACCTCTTCTAGCGGATTTTCAGCGGGCAAGCCCTGTTCGAGGGGAAGCCGCCTAGAATCACACCGGTTGGGGGGTTTGCCCTATAGAAGAGGCCAAACTTGTTAATCCCCTACCCCGCATACTCCCCCTATGACTCCAATCGGGGGCAGCATGGTGAGTGGTTCTACATTAGGAACCCGGCGGAGATGCCATTCCCGATGTTCACCGAGTAGAGGCCAGAGAGGAGAGAAAGCTGGTCTTGGGGTCCCACCCATCGGGAGAACAAGCTAGAGATTATCGAGACAGAGCTTTGGAGGCTCATGAGGCATGGCCTTGATGGGTTGTGAGTCTTCCATACTTTCTTCCACCGTCAGGTCACCCCATTGGCAGAGAGAACACGGCCAATGTGGGAATACTCTGGCCTGGTGGATCTCGACCGCGCATTGCCAGAGGAGTCACCAAAGGATGAAGTCTAGAGTCATCTTGATCAGGTGCTGTAGTTGAGGGATGAAGACTCCCTCGAAGGGACGCCCAGTCCCCTTCATGCCGTGAAGCTGTCCAATTTGGTATGCTTTTTTTCCCATGACCTTTTCCTTCTTGTTTTGATGTTTTGATTAATTTTGAGTTGTCCATTTTGAAGGTACTCATGGGCTATAAATCCCGACCACATCTTCCGAGAGGGCCAGAAGGTGGGGTTTGACAATCTGTATAGAGGGAGCACACGCTTGCTAAAAAGAAGAAAAAAGCCGAGAAGGTATAGAGGAGATTCGATAAGGAGAAGGAGATCAACCAGCGGGTCTAGGGGGTGAGAGCTAGAGAAACATGGAGGCAGAGCTCGAGTCAAAGGAGCCCATGGAGATGGGTGACGACACAAGTGCCTTGGAGGACGAAGGAGACAGAGGCGCTTCTATGACCTTGATGGAGCACTATGAGCCCACGGCCGCATCTATCGGTGGCAGGCATGATACAGAGATGCACAGCGATGTTCCTAAGTCGAGGAAGCACCCCATGAGCGAAGACACCATCCTTGAACAAGAGGCAAAGCAGGTGCAGTCACTGTGCCCTTCGGAGGCATTGTCGGCTCTATGGCCCCCTGCTCTGAGTGTGGCATAGCATGCCAGTCGGTCGGGGAGACATGAGTGTTCCCCTATGTCTTTGGGGTTGACACATGTGCATGACCCCTAATGGGGAGATACCTCGCTAGTTGCTTTGGTGGTTTCACCATGAGCTGGCAGTCGTGGCTGTTCGTGGGCCGATTGGGGACCAACCGGGTCACGTCCTCCCTTGGCCGATGCGAGGGGGCGTGGGTCTTGACCCACGAGCGATCCTCGTTTGGTTGACTCATCGTCAGCCAGTTGGGGCTTCAGGGCTCTACCGCTTTCGTCTAGGTATGAAATCATGCTCCCTTTTGTTCTCATAGTTGAGTTTTTGAGTGTGACTAACCTGCGCTTGTTTGACAGCGGCCAAGGGTTTTCGGTACTAGGAATCTCCCCACCTCCCATGTGAGAAGAGTGGAGACCCAGCCTATAGTGGGTCACAACAAGTAGTGGAGGAAGCAGGTTGGTGGCCACGCGCCCGTCCTTAATGGGGGTTGAGTCTTCCTGATCGGTCGTGAGCTTGGTGGCAGCGGCAGCGGTGGTGATGACGGCGATCCTCATGGTGACGGCAGAGGCTAGGTCAAAGGTGACTCTCGCGGTCCCTCCCCAAATGGTTGTGGAGGAGGAGAGGAGGGAAACTAGGCTCCCTATCTCGCCTAGCGGAGGAGCGCACGGTTCACCTGCCTAGTCAGAGCTGGAGGGGTTCAGATGAACCATGGCTAGGCTAGAGGTAGAGCAGCCATTGGCGAGCCATGGAGTCCTAGTGGTGGACATCCCCTTCTCTGGCGAGGAAGACACTAGGGTGAAGCCACCAGCCATCCTGCCATCCCGTGAGTTGGTGATGATCCGATCATCGCATGATACTGCGATGCTGGATCTTCCAGCTAGTCAGGGGCAACCCACGAGCTGGTGTGTCCTTGCCTCGATGAGCCGAGAAAGGCCTAGTTCATCCTTCATGATGAGGAGGAGGTGAAGCTCTAGCACCTACTCAGGAATAGAGGACCAACGATGGAATCTGATCTCACCCTTACCAAGGCAAGGCTCGAGGAGGCCTTAGAGAGGGTTGAGCTCGTCCATTAGGCCATGACAGTCGACCTACCATGCGTTGCAAAGGTGAGTTTTCTACATTCTTGGTGTTATCTTTGATACCTGGGCTTTTAAATGTTTCTCAGCACACCGGCTTCTTGTCTTGCAGGACCTAGAGATGATGTTGATTCGTAAGTCTTGATTTCTTTAGGAGGAGCATGGTCGATTGGAGCAAGAAGCGATGGTGTCATGATAGGTTGACGAGCTTAGGCACTAGCTAGAGTCCACCCACCGTGAGTCTCCAGACCGGGTGACCGAGGCAATGGGAGCATGGGCGGTGGAGCTACATGCGGTTGAGTGGGCGACTGCTGCTGAGCAGGAACTTGACACGGCGAAGGCCCAGTTAGCGAAGACCGAGGCAGCACTCTAGAAGTCTAGAGGTAGAGCAGAAGGCCCAGTCAGACGTTGAGGAAGAAGTGGTCGCACTTTGGGGGTAGATGCTTGGGGCAGAGGAGTCGAACGCTCAACTACTCGAGAGGGTGACCCAGCGAGAGGAAGGGCTCTCTATTCTCAAAAGCACCCACCTTGGTACGTATCTGATGCTATCGGGGGCCATAATAGAGTTAGAGTAGAAATTGTTAGTTCATGTAAAAGATGAGTTCATGGGGAGCCCCTGTGTGAACAATTTTACATTCATGAATATTTTAAGTTTGTTTTGTGATGAAATCACTCATAAGGGGAAGCTTGTCCCATCCGTCCTTGTTTTTACCCTTGCGTAGCTTTGTTTTTTGTCCTTTCCTTTTCGCACCTACCCGTTGACCCATAGGCTGCAACCTTAAGAACCCAAGCATGGCCCACAAGGTTTAGCTGCTCGTAACCATAGGTCGTGGCAGGGTGTGATCGGCCGGGAGGTTGCATGTGTTGGTGAGAACCTTAAGAAACAACATAATCGTTCGACGTTCCATGTGTTGGTGAGAACATTGCCGTTGTCGTCCTTTTGCCAGTAGGCGCCTAGTCAGATCACCTTGGTCACCATGTAGGGTCCTTCCCATGGTGGAGAGAGCTTATGTTTCTCTTTGGTTGACTGGGTCCTCCAAAGTATGAGATCACCGACCTCAAGGATCCTCCCCTTGATTTTTCTTTCATGGTACCTATGGAGAGTTTGCTGGTAATGAGCAGAGCGGATGACGGTCATCTCATGAGCCTCCTTGAGTAGGTTGACCGCGTCCTACTGAGCCTCCATGGCTTGGTCTTGGTCAGAGGCCTTTACTCTTAGGGTGCCGTGATCGAGGTCGGAGGGCAACACTGCTTTGGCTCCGTATCTAAGGAAGAAAGGGGTGAACCCTATGGACTAGTTTAGAGTCATTCTTAGGCTCTAGAGGATTGTTGGGACCTCTACAACCCATCACCTAGCATACTTTTTGAGTTGGTCAAAGATATAGGGCTTGAGTCCTTAGAGGACCATGCCATTGGCTCACTCGACCTGACCGTTAGTACATGGGTGTCCGACCGAGGCCCAATCGATCTTGATGCCGTATCCATCACAGAAGTCTAGGAACTTCTTCCTAGTGAAGTTTGTTCCATGGTCAGTGATGATATAGTTAGGAACACCAAACCGATAGATGATGTCGAGGAAGAACTTGACCGTCTCTTCCGAGTGGATATTGGTGATGGGCTTCGCCTCTATCCAATTGGTGAACTTGTCCATTGCTACGAGTAGGTGAGTGAAGCTGTCTGGGGCCTTTTTGAAGGGTCCAACCATGTTGAGGCCCCAGACCACGAATGGCTAGGTGATGGGGATGGTCTGAAGCTCCTACGCCGGTAGATGAGTTTGCCAAGCGTAGAACTAGCATTCTTCACACCTGTAGATAACCTCCTCTACATCTAGGAGTGTAGTGGGATAGTAGAAACCTTAGCGAAAGGCTTTCCTAACCAGTGACCTTAGGGCTCCATGATGTTCGTAGATTCTAGCATGGACTTTGAGGAGGAGTTGTTCCCCCTGGTCGGTCGAGATGCACTTCATGAGTACTCCCGATGAACTCTGTTTGTAAAGTTCATCGTCGATGGCAATGAACGTCTTGGCACATCTAGCGATTCATCGCACTTTAGTCCTTTTCTAGTGGGAGAACCTCCTAGAGGAGGTAGATGAGCAGTGGTGCTCTCTAGTCGACCGGATCGAGTGCCATCATGGTGATGTTGGCGGGCGATGTTGCCATGGAGGCACCAAGGTTGGAGCCCCTGAGCATTTGGTTGGGGTCAGGGCACATCAGGGGGTCAAAGCCCCTGGGTACTAGATTTGTGTTAGAGTGGGTCTAGGTCAGATCCTTCAAAACACAGGCAGACGACTCATGAAGATCATTGATGAAGACCCCATCTGGAGATAGAACCCGCTTGGCAGCCAATTTTGACAGGAAGTCGGCGGCATCATTATCCTTTCAAGGGACATGATGCAGTTCGATCCCTCAAAACTTGTCCTCAAGCTTACGCACCTCCTAGTAGTATGCTACCATGAGAGGGCTCTTATAGGAGGACTCCTTCATGACTTGGTCAATGACCAGCTTCGAGTCACCGTGGACATATAGCCACGTGGCGCCGAGCTCGATGGCAATGCACAGTCCGTTGATGAGGGCTTCATACTCCACGGCATTGTTCAAGGCTAAAAAATAAAGATGGATCACGTAGCAGAGCATGCTCCCATCTAGGGAGATCAGAACTACTCCAGCCCTTGAGCCAGATGCCATGATCGACCCGTCGAAGTACATCGTCCAGTACTCATGGATGACATCCGGGGTCGGGAGCTAGACTTCTGTCCATTCAGCGATGAAGTCGGCGAGAGCCTGAGACTTAATAGTGGTATGGGGGATGTACCTGATGTCGTGGCCCATGAGCTCAAGAGCCCATTTGGAGATTCATCCCGCGACGTCGTGGTTGCGGATGATGTCTCCCAGTGGGTACAAAGTGACAACGATGACTTCATGATTGGTGAAGTAGTGTAGGAGCCTCTAGGTCGCCATCAAAATGGTGTATAGAAGCTTCTAGGCCTAGGGGTAGCGAACCTTGGCGTCGACGAGTATCTCACCAACAAAGTACACCGGTCGTTGGACTGTTAGGGGGTTTCCTAGCTACTCCCTCTTGACGATGAGGGCGACGCTCACAACACGGTTGCTCGCCATGATGTAGAGGAGGAAGGATTCTCCCCATTCGAGAGCGACAAGGACTGGTGCCAATGTTAGCGATGCTTTGAGGCTTTCCAAAGCCTATTGTGCCTCCTTTGTCTAGACGAATACGTTTGTCTTCTTGAGAAGTTTGTAGAGAGGCATCCCTCGTTCGCCTAGTCGGGAGATGAACCGGCTCAGGGCAGCCAAACAGCCGATAAGTCTTTGCATGCCCTTGACGTTGCGTATCAGGCCCATGTTGGAGATGGCCATGATTTTTTTGGGGTTGGCTTCGATGCCATGCTTAGACACGATGTATCCGAGCAGCTTCCCCTTCGAAACTCCAAAAACATATTTTTTGGGATTCAATTTGACGTTGAACCTTTAGAGGTTCGTGAATGTTGTGGCCAGGTTTACGACCAGGTCGCTAGCTTGAGCCATTTTTACCACTATATCATCTACATAGACAGCGATTGTTGGTTTTGGCCGCTTGACTTGGTCAAGTTGGTCCGATGGGTTGATTTGGTCAGCGAAGCTTTGCTGCATGCACCGTTGATAGGTGGCACCAGCGTTCTTTAGACCAAAAGGTATGGTTACGTAGCAGTACAAACCATATGGGGTGATGAATGAATTCATGACTTGGTCGGACTCTTTCATTGCGACCTGGTGGTAGCCTGAGTAGGCATCTAGAAAGGAGAGGATTTCACATCTTGAGGTGGAGTCGACTATCTAGTCTATGCGTGGTAAAGGAAAATGGTCCTTTGGACATGCCTTGTTGAGGTCAGTATAATCAACACACATTCTCCATTTCCGATTCTTTTTTCACAAGAATATGATTAGCTAGCCAGTCGGAGTGGTATACCTCTTTAATGAATCCGGTTGCTAGGAGTTTGTAGTGCATGCTCGGTGACCTCCCTTGGTATGCCTAGCATGTCAGAAGGTTTCCACGTGAAGACATCATGATTGGCGCGTAGAAAGTCGGCGAGCTCGCTTTCCTATTTGGCCGGGAGCTTGGTCCCGATCCGCACCGTCTTAGTTAGGTCAGTGGGGTCGATCCCTACTACCTTGGTTTCCTCAATCGGATGGATGGCACTTGAGGAGGTTGGCTCATTGCAGTCAAGGGCTGCTGGAGTCAACGAATTCCCAAGCTCCAGGAGCTCGGTGGAGTTGATGACGGCAGTGGAGAGCTCATAATGCTTGCAGTCGCATGTATAGGCATGAGAAAAGGTGCTACCCACAATGATGACACCGTTTGGTCCCAGCATCTTTAGCTTGAGATAGGTGTAGTTGGGGATCACCATGAACTTGGCGTAGCATGGTCGCCCCAAGATGGCATGGTAGGACCTCAGAAAGTCCACCACCTTGAAGATTAGGACCTTCGAGCAGAAGTTGGCTCGGTCGCCAAACGTGACGGGCAAGTCGATCTTCCCGAGTGGGTATGCCTGTGTCCCTGGGATCATGCTGTGGAAGGGAGAGCTCACTGGGCAGCGCTCCGACCGGGGGATGCACATAGCATCGAGGGTGTCGTCGTAGAGAATGTTGAGGCCACTACCTCCATCCATCAGCACCTTGGTGAGGCACTTCTTGCGGACGATGGGGTCGACGATGAGCGGGTAGTGACCTAGTCGGGCGATATGGGAAGGATGGTCTCTCTGATCAAAAGTGATCGGGGAGTCCGACCAGCTAAGGAAAGAGGGGATGGCCTACTCGGTGGCGCTTGCCTCTCTATAGCGTACCTTGTGCTGGCGCTTGGAGTGGATGGCGTCGGATCCCCCAAAGATCATGAGGCATTCCTCGAAGTCGGGGAAGCCATCTTCATCCTTGCCTACCATGCCTCCTTTCTTGGCCGCCTCCTCCTTGCCTTCAGTCACAGACCCAAGATCTGAGACCAGGGTAGTCCTAGTAAAAAAATTTCATGTGTAATACTATAAAATCCAAACAAAAAGTTAAGCAAACATAGCTATAAATTAACCAAATTATGATAATACATTTAAAAGGTTCGAAACTTACATAAATACTCCCTCCATACTGGTAAAGAAAGTCGTTTAGGATATGATTTAGCATACCAAGGTGTGATTAATTAAGGGGTATTTTCCCCTTATTAAAGGGGTATTTTTCCCTCCATACTATAAACTTTCATAGCTAGACTGGTAAGCGTGCTGCAGCCTGAGACAGGAGGTCCCTGGTTCGATCCATCTCGGGCGTGTTATTTTTTTGAAGAGCTTGTGGATTTGCAGTGTCTTTGGCCTAGGCTAAGATGAGAGTGACTGTGGGCTAGTTTCTGAAGAGTAGTAATAGAATTTTTGGCTAAATTTGTGGGTAGCTGTGGGGTGTACGACCCCGGATACCCACGGCAGACCACATGGGCTGTGCCCCTAGGGGTGGCCCAGCCCACAAGACAAAGCCTTGTAGGGCACGACTCTGTTCGGTGGCTCCCGCAAGACACCGGGAAGATATCCTGAAGATACTACGAGATCTGTTAGGATATGTATGATCCTAAGATTCCTATAATCGGTTATTACTTTTTGGTTATCTCTCAGATCTAATCGACTTGTAACCCTACTCCCCGGACTATATAAGGTGGGTAGGGACCCTCTTCAAACTCACACAATATCATACGATAGCTAATATAAACCAACAGACCACAGGAGTAGGGTATTACATCATACTGACGGTCTGAACCTATCTAACTCGTGTGTCTCTGTTGACTTCTTGTTCTTGATCTCACACTCCTCTACCGATCAATCTACCTTTGTGGGATACCCCTCAGAGGACTGCCGATGATATTCTATCGATAGTAGTCCTGGGCCTACCTAGACTACCCACTGGGTCCACCACCGCTTGCCTTTCCCCTCCTTTGGCTTGCTAGCTTGCCATAGAAAGCGCTTGAGGTGCTCACAGTCCTTGTAGAGGTGCTTGATGGGGTAGGCATGGTTGGTGCATGGAGTCTCCATGAGCTTGTCGAAGTGGTTGGGCTAGCCCTGCTAGGGCTGCTTGCCCACTCGGTCGACCGCAGCGACCAAAGCTAGGTTGGCCGGTCGGCGCTGATCCTTCTTGTTCTTCTTGCCCCTTTGTGTGGAGGGGCATTCACCTTGGTCCTCGCGCTTGGCCTTGCCCCCTGTCTCGACCACCACTGAAGATCGCCCCGACCGCCTCCTTGCCGGAGGCGTGGTTCATGGCGATGTCAAGCGGGTCATGGGTGGTACGAGGCTTCACACAACCGAGCTTATGGATCAAGGACTCGTAGGTTGTCCCAGAGAGGAACGCGCTGATGACGTCCACATCGATGACATCAGGGAGGGAGTTGCACCACTTTGAGAACCTACGGATATAATCCCATAGGAACTCATTGAGCTCCTGATGATAGCTCTTGAGGTCCTAGGAATTCCCAGGACGGACATATGTCCCCTGGAAATTTCCAACGAAGACCCTCTTGAGATCCGCCTAGTTGCGGATGCTATCGGGGGGAAGAAATTTGAGCCATGCTCGAACATGCTCCCCCATATAGATGGGGAGGTACTACATGATGAAGTGGTCATCATCCACTCCTCTGGCTCAGCAGGCGAGCTAGAAGTCTTTGAGCCATATACCGGGGTTTGTTTCCCTAGTGTATCCTAGTGATGTTGGTGGGCAGTCAGAAGCGTTGTGGGAACAGCGCTTTCTAGATGTGATGACCAAAGGCCCATGGCCTCGGGCCATCCAGGCTAGGGCTCAAATTGTTTGCTCGACCACCATGCATGGGGTGCATGTCCCCACACTCCTCGATGGTCAGGCCAGGGCCCGCATCGCCTGGTCTCACCGCCATTCGAGAGGCGTTATCATCGTGCCAGGCATGGCATCGATTATTGATGATGCTGCGCACATCATGGTTCGACCAGAGCCGTTCGTGCATAGGTGGTCGGTGTGGAGTGGGCACCGGATTGGGCTATGGTGCAGCCATGGCTTCCTGCTCCACGCTCGGCAACTGCTGTGGTGAGTGGATAGAGTGATTCAACTATGTAGCCCTAGTCCCTCGGTTGGGCAAGAGGTCACGAGCCGATGTCGTGATGTAGAGCTCTCCGCTTGCTGAACGGTGGTAGTCTCCACCAACGCTCGGAGGTTGTGGTGGATTGCCTATTCCTAGGGGTCGACAAGCTCAGGGAGGCCACACAGAAGCATCGCCGCAGTAGCGATGTTCTGGCTAGCCCAAGCAAACTGAGGGGGGTCATCCCCTCTGTCTAGTATGTTACGCTGGACCTGATGGGCATGACCCCGAGCACCGCTCACCGAGTTACAAGCATGTGGCGCAGTGTGCTACGCCGAGCATGCCAGCGCAGGTGGCGGTTGGCTCTGCCGCCTTTGTCGTAACTCCTCACCGTGCTCTTGCACACACACGAGGGCCTTTGCACAGAGGTCCAAAGGGGTGTGAGTTTATAGAGACTCCGCTACCATCGGTGGCTATCCTGGGGCATCAGCCATAGCACACTCCCAGGACAGAGGGTGGACAGGTGCCATGACATCGCCGATGCTAGAGCCATCGCTTTTGACCTCGTCATCGTCAAGGTCGTGAAAGGAGGCGGGACCATAGCTCGCCATCCCCATGAACTCAGACATGAGAGGGGGCGGCATCAACATCCTTTAGAGTCCTCACGCGCATGCGTCCATGGGGGACGCAAAGCCGTAGGGGAACCGATCGCATAGCGGTCACGGTGAGGACAATGGGGTCCCTCCGGAGAGTCAGCAGAAGGTGTTAAATAGTGAGTAAAGAACGATATGTACATCACTTACTGTCGGGTTTGAGCCCAGCATGGGCTTGAGGCAAAGTGTGGGTGTCTCAACGTTGAGGTCGTCGAGTGGCCCATTGCAGTTAGGGGAGGGCGCTCCTCCTCTAGTGGGCGCTAGGACAAGCGCCTCTTCACGAAGGCAAAGTACACTGAGCTAGTTAGCAACAAAGTCTAGACTCCCGAAGAGGAAGGTCTAGAGTAGCACAAAGACGGGAGGAACTCACATCCCATCAAGTGGGAGCGTGGGAAACTCTAGCGAGCCAAAGCGAATCGTATCGCTCAAGCCCGCCATGCCAAAGATGGTGGAAAGGTGGGCCATCTGATGACCAAAGGCATGAACGCATGGCGTCCTCCCCACGGACGACGCCAACTGTTGGTGCAAAAAGTGACCAACAAGTAAATATTTGTAGTTTTGCTGTGCATTGTGATCGGATGTAGCCTAGTACTCAATGACATAGGATTTATACTGGTTCAGGCAACATGCCCTACGCCCAGTTTCAGTCGATCGGTGACTTTATTCCTAAGCCTAGGTGCTCAAAGTTTATTGTGGGGTTACAAACGAGTAGGAATGAGAAGGGGTGTAAGAGGTCCGGTCGGACTCCGATCTGAGTGGCCGAGAGTGACGGATGCTCTAACGTGCGCTAAGTATTAGAGCATATGCTCTGTGTAGCTATCGAGTTCTAGAGCTATTGAGCTGTTCGAGTCCTCAGGTCGTCGAGTCCTCGAGTTGTCTAGCCCTTTCTTTTCTTTTTTTTAAGAGAGCTTTTAGGAGAGAGCTCATCCCCTTTTATAGTTTGAAGGGGATGGCCTTACAAGTCAGAGAAAGAGAGAGAGTGTATACGTATGCTACCTAGTCTTGTTGCCCACGCTGTCGGATGCGAGACGGTTATCGGTGCCCACAATATTGTTTATGTTCAGACGCATCTGGCAGGTTCTACCGTGTTCGCCTGGTACAGCAAATGTTTGTGTTCCGACACGTCTGGAAGGTTGTATAGTGCCCATCAGGCATGGCCTGGTGGCACCATCCTGCAGGTGCGTAGGGCATGGCAGGGTACGGTCCTCGGTATTACAGTTGACTTGAGCGCCTTACCTTATCTGCTCCGCCTGATCCCTGGTCCCTCACCGAATGGGCGTCCCTGGTCAGTCGTTCCCAGTCGGTCCCGACCGTGTAGGTCGGAAAAGAGCAACGAGCAGAGGTATGACGTATCCTCGGTCGGAGAAGGAGGTCGGAGTAGGACTACGGTCCCACCTTGGCCAGGCCTTTCGGCCGGGGACCGAATTGTTGTCCCGGCCTGTCATTATGTACACGGGCCGGCCCAGGCGTGCGTTGTCGTTGCGCCACCTGCTGGGCCGGGTTTTACAGGGAAGCAGGTCCATTGGGGACCCTGAGTTTATGAACCCGATAGAGTCACTCTAGTTTTTTTGTTCGGTTGAAAGGATTTAGTGAGATGAAGTGGATGCGAGTTTTAACACCATTAGACACAGTAATCTGTGGACCTGCTTTCCATCGTCTAGATGCATTTAATCAGAAATCGCCATTCGTCGCCAAGAGCCCGCCATGTCTCATTGAAGATCTCACTTAGCTTGTGGTGCCATCGGGGAGCTTGTGTCGGGCTAGGGAGCCTTCGGGGCGCTAACCGCCATCACAGAGCTTGGGGCACTGTTGGGGAGCTCGTGGGCTAGAGAGCTTCATGCCCGGAGAAGCCCGTGTCGGGCTAGGTAGCTCGCCTACGTCGGGGAGCTCCACGCCAGAGGAGCCTGCGCCCGAGGAGCTCCGTGTTAAGGAGCTCGCCCGCGTCCAACCATCTCCTGCCAATGGCCTACCCAGCCTCACCACGCCCCATTGTCGCCACATGAGAGCTCGGCCGCCTAGTAGTAGCGGAGAGGAAACAGAGAAGGATGTCGTGAGGGTGGAACGAGCTAGTCCAGATTATATGAAATATTCTAGGTAAGACGTTTCTGACTCTGCGAGTCTTCCAACCAAACACCTGTAATAGTGGGCTAGTCTGGTTATGTACCAAATACTACCCTAAAATACTAGCACTCACCATTTCCCAGCAAGTACCTTTTTCAGATAAACCCATATAACAATACATATCGTTTTAAAACATTAAATCTCAATATACGAAATTAGTAGTGATCAAAGTTTCAATGAATTGACTGCTGGCATCCAAAAATATCTTAGCCTTCCAGTTTCACATTATTCCAATTCGCAAAAAAAATTCACAGTATCCCACCTTCTGTCCACGGTCAACCTTGGAGCTGGTTAACTTTTTTTTTTTACCCGTCATAACCTTTTGTGAACACACACGACTACAGGACTCACTGTTTCTCAACTTAAGCGTAACCTGTTTCAAAAAAAAAAACTTACACGTAACCGCGCTGCTGCGTGAATCTTTTCCTGAGCAGGGAGGCCTGGATCCGGCACGCGCGCCCGCCTAACCACGGTTTTACGTTTCAACGCACGCTAATCACTCGCTCAAACCTTTGTTTATCCCGCCCTGGTTAGCATTCAACCTACTCTGCCGATCCACGTCTGCAAACGCACCGAGAGCTCAACCACCGCCCGCCTTTCGGCCGAGGCCGGCTCGCGTCGCTGTCCAGAGTCCAGCCCGGGCCAGCCCGCGGCCCCGTTTCCGCCCCCGGCGTGGCGCCGCCACCGCCCTCCTCAGCGCCGCCACCACCTCGACCCGCTTGCGTTTTTGGCTCCTTCCGCGAAGAGGGAATCGATCAAACATTTCCCCTATATAGAGAGAGATGGGAACAAGGCGGGAGGCAACTGGTCGGTGCTCGCCACGCCACCTTTAATTTCCGCCTCTGCTGCTACTAGCTCGCTAGCTTGCTCAGACACCTTTTTGGACGCTCGCTGCTCCCGACAAGACCGCCCGCCATCCTGCTGCCATCACAGATCGGGATCTCGCGGGGCTGCGATTCATTCGCCAATCGCCAGGTGCGTTCTTGCTCATCCTTGACTGACTCCATGCGACCATGCCAGGTTCTCGGCTCGTGAGCTTCTTTGTTGTTTCAGTTCCTTCTGCTGGTGGATTGGATGGTGGTGCTATTGATTAGCTACTCGAATATTTTGTTGGTAACTTGGAGTCCCCGTTATGTTGGCTAGAACTGTCCACTGTCCAGGTTCTAGATTTGGTTATGTTAGCTCAGTCAGTCAGTCTAGTTGGTTTTGTGGAAAGAATAGCTTTGAATTCCCTGCCATCTTTAATCCAATTCTCATGCTCCGTGGCGTTGTCCTTACAGCAAACTTCTGATGTGTTCGTTAGGTACTACTTCCTGTTCCAAGTATTCATGTGGCATGATTGGTGCGCGTTTATTTGAATTTATGCTTTCCAATATTCTCTCGGTGGTCGGTATCTGTCAATTGCCACTAAGTTTGGTGCGGGGCGCTTTTAGTTTATGTATATCTAGTGGTTTCCAGCCTGGTGTTTGGGCTCCCTGCCTTTTATCCATCTATGATTAGCTTTAATAGTTCACCAAAAATATTCTCAAGGCAGTAGCCGTACTGAGCTTTGATACCAATTGCTCACATAGGTTCTTGTCAGTTTTTATCACGCAGTAGATGTCACATACTTCTAACATCATACCGCACACTTCAATTTGTTCGTTAACTTGGTTTGGTTCCTTGCAGCCATCCTACTCCAAAGCCACTGTTCTGAAGATTTGAGACACTTCTGGAGATGGGTACAAGGATGCCAATCTTGCCCCGACTACCGAGCGCACTGTCCACGGCGTTGCTGGAGTGGATCCTGATGCTCCTGTTGTTCATCGATGCGGTTTACAGCTTCTTGGTCACTAGATTCGCCCGTCTCTGCAGATTACCAGCGCCATGCCCTTTCTGCTCAAGGCTTGATCACATCCTGGGCAATGAGAAACCATGCTTCTATAGGGAGTTGATCTGCAAAACCCACAAGTCGGAGATTTCATCCTTGGCCTTCTGCAGCCTCCACCAGAAGCTCACGGGAGCCCAAAATATGTGTGAAAGGTGCTGTGGGAAAGTCCCCGATGATGATAAAACAGATGAGACTGTGATGGATGCCAATATACTTGATAGCAAACAAAGAATTGATGATGCTTTGAATTCCCCTCGTGAAAAAGTTTGCTCGTGCTGTGGACAGCATTTTAAGCAACGGAGTGTAGCTTTGTCCTCTAGAAAGAATGCAGAACTAGAGCTTACTGGAGCGTTTGGCTCACCAAAAACTTACACAGAGTACTCTGTAGTATGTCAAGTGGACGAGCCTTTGGAGCCTAAAGATATATACCACCAAACTGACTACAGGTCTAATGAGCGAGACGGTCTGCTACAGATGACATCTGACTCTGAGATTGAGGTCCCTTGTGCCAATGATGTGAAAAGTTCACAATCTCGTGAAGCCAGTGTTATGGACGAAGACTTACAAGAAGATACAGCTTGTGAGCAACCCATTCTTCCTTCCCCTGTGGTGATCAAGGAATCTGAAATAATTGTCAAGAAGGAGCCCAGTGTTGAAGACACCTGCAATACATCTTTGGCGTGTCCTGCTGTGGATGATCATCCAAATAGCGGAGGTGATGTGGACCAGACGGGAGAAAAAGAAAGCCAATCCAGAAAATGGGCACACCGGCACGATCCTGTACTTGTTATAGAAAATTCAGGTTTAGAAGGTAAATTTTGCTTCACAAACTGGAATGATTGCCTCTACTGCCACTTCTTTTCAAATGATAAATTATATGATTGGGTGAATAATCATGCAGATGCTGGCATTTCACAAATTCCAGTTTTGCCAAGTGATGAGCTACCACAGGTTCCTGGTGAGATTGAACCATCTCAGAGCACAAATGAAGGCAACGCTGATCCATATACATCTCAGTTCACAATCCTAGAGGAGCACTATGCTGTTTCAGAAGAAGGAAATATAAAATGTATGTTTTCTTGATTCTTGATTACAAATGAAATGGTGTTTAGCATTTCTCCACTTACAGCAAAAATTTGCTAGGTATTCTGGAACAAGTTCATGTGCCAGAAATTACTGGAAGATCAAGTGGTGAGTTTCATCAGAGAAGTGCGTCAGCAGCTGATCCACATACGAATGAACTGGTGCTAGAGAATGCTCACCATGGTGCTTCAGAAGACGCAAATCAGAAAGGTTTAGCTTTTATTTCCCATTGGCTTTATACACCTTTGATAATTAAACCTAAATAAAGGACTTCATGTTTCCTCTGTTAGATAATTGCGGGGATATCCATGTTTCACAAGTTGGTTCTGGTTCCAAAACGTGTGGTGAAGTTAAAGATTGTACTAAGAAAATTGAACCCACTGGTGACATGGGGGCACACGAACTGATAGTCCAAGCTCCTTTTGATAGTGCTCCCAAAGATTTAATAGATAAAGGTTAGTAAAAAAATGATTTATGTCCAACACAAACATTAATAAAATTGGCCCTTTCATTAAGCTATTTTGCTCAGATTATGTGGACGAACCTCATATATCAGCAACTACTGTAGGATCAAGTGGTGAAGTACCTCAAGATCATAGTGCCACCGAGGAATACCCAAAAACAAGTGACAGCATTGTTGAAAGGAGACCATCTCTAAGCACTCAGATTAGCATGAATGAAGCCTATAGACTTGCCATTGGCAACAAGGGTAGCTTGCCATCCCCTACCTTGACGGATGTAATCCTTGGAAAGGACTCTACTTCTAGCATAAACGAAGAACTGAGGCTACTGCTATCTCAGCTCTCAGCTTCCAGGGGGCTTGAGGCACCATGGGTCGATCCAGGCCCTAGCCCACGTGCATATGGACGTGGTGATGAGTTGGTGGTACAGAACATTACCAATAGAATTTCACTTGAGAGGAATGCTTCCGGTTTGGAGTCTCTAGATGGAAGCATTGTCAGTGAGATGGAAGGTGAGAGCACCATTGACCGGTTGAGACGACAGATTGATCTTGACCGGAAATCAATACACCTACTCTGCAGGGAACTGGAAGAAGAGAGGAACGCCTCAGCCATTGCTGCAAGTCAAGCTCTGGCTATGATCACCAAGTTGCAGGATGAGAAGGCTGCAATGCAGATGGAAGCTTCGCATTACCAAAGGATGATGGAAGAGCAAGCTGAATATGACAGTGAAGCGCTGGCGAAAACTAACGAATTACTCGCTGAAAGAGAACAACAAATAGAGGAACTGGAAATTGAGCTCGAAAACTATAGGAGACAGTATGGAGGTGGAGCAATAGAGGAACGAGGCAATCAAGCGGCTTTTAAACAAGAAAATAGGGATACAGCTATGCTTGACGTTAGTGATCTTGAAGATCCTTTGATTAACACACAGCAGGGCATAAATTCCTTGGTGAGTTTGGAAGAGGAGAGGGCATATATAGCAAGTGGTTTGAGAAAATTGGAGCAAAAGCTCCAATTCTACTCCAACAACAGTGTTTCTGTTGATTTACCCAGTCCAGATGTTAAGGATGACCTCTCCGACAAAGTATATGTCATAGAAGACTTCTCGTTACACCGCCAGAAAAGCTCAATAGAGAGCAAGGAAGCTGGCTCATCGACAACTAGTGGGGAGGTTGATCTAGTTGCAGTGCAGGAAGAAATTGCAAAGTTGAACAGAAGACTGAAGACACTAGAAGGAGATCGCAGTTTTCTTGAACATAGCATCAACTCCCTCAGGAATGGCGACGAAGGTTTGATGTTTATACAGGAAATTGCTTGCAATCTGAGAGAACTGCGAGCAATTGCTATTGACAAGAAGTAGAATTCCCAAATGTGTATAATAGTCATTTTCTCAAAACTTATTTGTGCAATAGATATCGAATCAACATATGAATTGTGCATCATGTGTGTATCATCTTAATGAAAAGAAATTCTTCTTGTAAGTAGGCACCAGATACTGTTGTAATTATCTTGAAGGAAATTCATGGAAACGAATCTTCGATGCATAGAAGGCATATAATTTTTCAATCATAATTGTGTGTCACAAACAAAACCGGATAGGCTGAGACGTTCCGTAAGTACCTGGTTGTGGACATGACCTGGTAATCCGGTAGGTGCATCCTTTGTTCCAAGATGTTTGTTTTAACTTCTCTAACTTCAACTTAGTTTATATAAAAAAAAAATTCAAATGTACTCACTCCATTCCAAATTATAGACGTTTTAAGTTTTCTAGATATATTATTGCTATGCACTTAAATATACACTATGTCTAAAAACATAATAAAAGAAATATATCTAGAAAAATCAAAACGTTTTATAATTTAAAACGAAAGGATTATAAATTAAGTTATTTATAAATTTCATTAAACTTAAATAAGTTTGACTTATGACAAAACTATAATAATAACGGTATACGCTTTAAAACGTCTCTAGCCTCCAATTTTGCAGCAAAGGCGGACTGAAAATGTCTCTCGTCCTGTAGTTATCAGACGCAGATGCCGTAAAAATAATCGCATCAAGCTTCTTTCCCAAGGAGCCAATCATGTCATTATGTCAAAACACTTTTTCAAGACACATTAATAGAAAGCAAGCACTATAAAATTCCGCGAACAATAGGCGACAGGGCTGCGATATATACGCTTGGCTTGTTAGCTGCAGTTATATGCTCTTCGAACCACATAAATTAACATACAATCACAAGATAGTCTGAATGCAGGTACAATTTTACATGGTGTATTCCTTCTTTCCTATTTTGAACTTAAAACAATTCAAATTAAAGGACATGGCGAACTTTAGACTTGGCACCATGGTTTGTTACAAGTATTATTATGGGTCGTATACAGGCATCACCATTGCCCATTGGCAAGGCGATACATATAATCTGAATATTCCCCATTCACCCTCCCACTAGCTAAATTAGTATACTCTCCCATCTGCTGTGGAACTACATTAGGATTATTTGCAAGGTTCACAGCTGGATTTGGATGGCTATATGGCCAACGCTGTGGTGCAGTTGAGTCCAACCTTCCGTTGGGGTAAGCATCCAACCTATGCGGAGCATTGTGTGTGTCATCATAGGCCCTCCTGTAACCCTCATCATAGTAAGGGTCAGTCAAGTCAAACCGGACAGAACTACTTACGGAAGCTATTTCTGAGTCTGCCATATTGCCTCCTGAAGAAAATGGCAAACCAAATGTATGATACTCATGGAGGGGAGAGACTGCCATATGTGCATTGCTTTGGTCTTCATCAAGCAAGTCATTTATAATATCAATGTGAGGGAATTCTTCGGCCACTGACCCATACTGCTGGCGTGAAACAAAGCTTGCAGCAGGTATCTCCCTCTGGAGCTCCCTACTCTGTAGTTCACCCAATCTGCGCTGTTCTGTCCCACTGCTGCTTAATTGCTGATAAGAAATATTTTTCGACTGGTGCACATGCACATCACAATTGGTCATTTGCTGGTTAGGAACATCATCCTTCCACATATGTCTGTTAACATCACTGTTACCTTTCCATGAGTGCCGGTTATCAAGGGCTTCTGCCCTGCTAGGTCCAAACATGAAGCCTTGCTTACCTGGTAATTGGTCATTCCTTTCGAAAGGAGGAGCCATGACCGATGTTGCCATCGCATATGCTGACCATGGCTGTGAAACTGCAGTATTTGGGCAAACAGAAGTTGATTGCTCAAGACTTGCTGGAGTTGTATCAAGATGGCCCTTACCAAGGATTGCATTTCGATATGTCTGTGTTACATAAATTGGGGCCGGAGGTGAAGGCTCATTGTTTGGCCGTTCAGACACAGTCAGTGAACGTGAAAGCAACGGAGAAACTTGAGCTGACGGTGTAGGTGGCATAGTTGATCTTTGTACCTGTAGCAGAGGTGCATTTGTAGGCCTTGACATTGGCGTAGGAGTTCCAGGTACAGAAACAACTGAAGCCCTCTCAGAAACCGTATCTTCTCGAGTCTTGGAGATAGATGTGGACATAATCTGTCGCGATACTGAGTTATGTGAGGCAACTTCATCAGCTTGGGGTGCAGGTGATTTGGGGGCAGCTTGTATGTTAGCAACTTTATCAAGCTGTGATGTAGAAGATTTTGTGGGAGCTGCAGCTTTAGCGACTGTATCAATCTGAGGCAATGGTGATTTGGGTGGAGCTGGAGTAGCTTTAACAACTGTATCAGCCTGTGGCACAGGTGATTTTGGGGGAGTTGGGTTAGCCTTATTATCAACTAGTGGTGATCTTGAGGGCGTTAGAGGAGCTTTATTGATTTGCTGGCTTGAACTTGATACATGTTCTTCACACAAAACTTGCTCAAGTTTACTTGGAGTGGGACTGACAAGCACAGATTTGGTGTTCATGGTGGATGTTGTCGTTGCTGGAACAGCTCCATTGCTGTCGTCACTTATGGCTACAGGTACAGCCTTTGGAAGTGGTGCATTATTTGCATCATTAACAATTACCGAGGATTGCTCTGGCCCCTTCAGAACCTGGGGGGTCTTTTCTGAGTTAGATGAGGATGCTAAGGATGAACCCACTGTGGCCTCAGCAGCTGCCTTCTTTTCCAAGTGAGCCTTGAGCAGTTCCCTGCCCTCAATTTCTTTCTGAAACAAACATAAATGCAAACAAACTAATTAACTTTTTACTGGCAGCTAAATAAAGCAGCAGGATAGCTGATAGATAGAAGTGCTACAGAATATGTATAATCTTAGTAGAAGATTAAATAAGCTTTGAACTCAGGAAATGAATCACCAAATTCTTTTGTAGGACATCTACCAAGTAATATGCTACAAATATAGTCACCAAATATACGTTTTCAGAAGAAACAAAACATTTAGAATGCAATCTTCATGTATCCAGCTACAGCGTATTCACAGAGCTGGAGGTGGTTTGTGCTTTCTGTACATATACAACAGAAAAGGGAGAATTGTTGCTCTGCCAATTAGATCATGATAATCAAGTGATATATGCTATCTCGCCAAAACATATCCACAGTATTAGAGCAACAGCTCTGGTGTTTGTCCCTGCAATTGAACTATGTAGCAATCGCAATCAAATTCCAAAGCATTGTATTTATAGCATCATAGATCTGCATCTTACATTTTGTTGATTTCCCACAAAAATCCTTGAGTTTTCTACAAGTACTATAATTCAGTCAAATACAATGAAAATCTTAGCCAGAAACCATGAAGTAATGTTTTTAGCGAAAAAAAGTATCTAAAAAAGATGATCTAAAATTCCAAATTGAAAATCGGCAGCTATATCTTGAGTATATCAACAATGCAAACCAGACTCAGGGGTATAAAATTGTGATAAAGCTAAAATAAACTTAAAGAGTGCGCTCGAGTAAGGCAGATCTGTCCTTAATTAAAGTGAACATTCAATAATAATTAAAGCATAATTATAAATAGTGCCCAATACTTTTTGAGAACAGCTGCTTCACCTCATGTAGTCGTTGCCCAAGCTCACGAAGCCGATCTTTTAAGGTGAGTAGAGCGGTCTCCTGGTCACGCCTTGGAGCTGGACCACAGGCAGACATGTTGCGGTCTGAGCAGCTAGATGAGGGAAGGTCATCTTCATACTGGGAAATGATTATACTGCTGATGCCCCTGTTGCGCCGACTTCTTCCTCTGTTGCGCCAAATTGCGATTCAGTTATGATAGATTATTAAATCCAAGCTGCCAAGAGAAATATCGCAAAGTTTGGATGAAATGCTAACTGACCTATTAGGCGTTATAAGACTTGTACTGTCTAGCAAATTATTTATTTTGCCTCGTATGCTGTTCACAGCAGCAGACACAGATGTTACCAGTGTCTCGATGTCCACAGTAGAATCGTCATCTTTAGATGTCTGTGAATTGTTCATCTCAATACCAACATCATTCATTGCATTCACAGGTATAATCTTGTCACACGTGTCAGTTTGGCATACCTCTGTTGATCCACTTAGTTTGTCTGATAAATCTGAAGCACCTTCTCCAAAGTTATCAGCTTTCACAGCAGATTGCCCTACCTGCTTAGAGTCCTCCCTGTCATGATTTGTGCTTCCATCCTGACGCCTTTCTAGAAAATTTGAATCAGATTTCTCTTCTCTTTCCTTGTCCTTAACCTTACGATTGTTCTTCTTTTGTTTGGCCTGAAATTGTTAGTGTAAGCAAACAAATTTATAAAATGGCACTTAATGCAAAAGAAATGATGAACTGGGCATTAATAAGAAAGATGCCAGTAAAGTAGAGGATCAAAAAATCACTAGTTCAACATGTATTATGGTACCACCAAAAAATGAGTTCTTGACGTGCAAAGCTTCCTGGTAACTTGATAGAAGCATCTCATGATAACTTGACCTTGAGAGCTCAGAATTTAGAAATAATGTATTTTACGGATACAAATAAAAACTTAATCCAAATTACATGGTACTTGATGTGTTATGGGGCCATGGGCTTAGGGCCATCGGCTACACGGCAAGGTAGAAGCAGCATACAGAAGCAGTGCACCAACCAAAAGCAGCTCGCGTCCAGGAACTAGCAAGCTGGATTAGCATGCACACATGATTTACATGATAGTTGGCTTCAATGCATGGTTAGCTAATTATAGTTTACTAGATCCACACCCATCTGTTAGCCTTTTTTTATGAAACTTTTTTTTTACGAAACCCCATCTGTTAGCCTTATCAGTCTGTTAGTACACATGTTACAGATAGATCTATATATACAAAGCATGTCATTTCCTTTAGAATAGGCAAGAAATAAACTAGTCTCAGGACGATCAGAGCCTCCTGCCACAGGGATGAATCAGCTGCTGACAAGAGATCTCGCCATTATTCCGTACCCCTGGCGGTTCAGGGCTTCCAAATTCCCCTGGAGAGCGAATTTGCCCCCACCCTCAGTCCTCGGACCCTGACCTGAACCCAGTCCATACCATCATGGTTTTTATTCACCTTTACAACTCATTCGCCAGAAGAACAGTTGTCTTCTGTGGCTTCATTAATTTAACTATATATAAAGCAAAAGTATGAACTTTGCTTAAAGAACCCAAAAAAAAAATCTAGGAGTCACTAATCAGAGGGGCCTGTGTAGGTATTGGCTAAGCAGAGCAGTTTAAACTTGACCAAATATCCCTGAGTCGACACTGGAATTTATATGTGCTTAAAACATGATGATTCTAGTCAAAGGAAATGTGTAAAATGCAGCAGCAGTCACTTTCAGCCCCCATATTTTTTTTTCTTTTCTCGGCCACCCACTGAGAAAATTGATTGGTTTCAATCAATTAACACCAGGAAGTCATCACAGTAAATTGTCAGTAACAAAGTCGATGGCGAACCAATCTAGGCTTGAAACTCTAGACAACGACTAGGAAACTTGCCATGCATCAAGTCATCAAAACAAGACAAGACACATCGGTCATTAAGAATTCTAGCAGGAAAATAATAGTTCCATAATGCACAGATTCAAGTAGCTGGATGTTCTTCCAGTTAGGGAGCGTTCGGTTGGATGATATCCCTGGATGGGATATGGCCATCCATAGATAGGTGCTGTTTGGTTCATGGGCAAGTTGGATATGGATATCCCTGACAGGAGAATATTATCCCAGATGCTTGATAACCTTGCCACCAAAAATTTGCCGAGCGAGCACATCCATGTTTTCTAATCTTTGTCTTTAGTAAATAAATTAAGGATTATTAGTATATTATATTATTACTTAGTAATTATGATGAAGGGCGGGCCTGGTGCAAGCGGTAGAGTCTTACCGCCTGTGACCGGAAGGTCCCGGATGGAGTCGCGGTCTCCTCGCATTGCATAGGCGAGGGTAAGGCTTGCCACTGACACCCTTCCCCAGACCCCGCACAGAGCGAGAGCTCTCTGCATTGGGTACGCCCTTTTACTTGGTAATTATGATGACAAGATTAACTTTGATAAGTGTTAATATGGTGATTAGTGTATGTTTTCGGTGCCAATTAAGGTAGTAGTAGTGCTTATTAACATATTCTATGTTTAATTAGATATTATCATGACAAAATTAGTGTTAGTGTATATTTAATAGTGTATAATTAGTTGCCATTATTTTAAAATAATAGATACAATTAGTTAGCTATTCTCATCCCATCCACTTTCATCCATCCAACCAAACAGAAAAATGGCTCGCCCCATCCATCCAACCAAACAACAAGCATTGATAAACCCACCCCCAGATCCATGGATGGCCATATCCCATCTAACTTCGTCCTCAAACCAAATGCACCCAACAAACTTGTTCAAGCAAACTACAGCAGGTCAGCAGCAATGATTTCATCAAGTCACCCTGATGCCAACCACATTATATTGAATCAGGAATTAAAAAACAAGACTGGGTGCACAGAACCACATCAAGAACGCAACCTGTTTTTTCTTTGAACGCTTATCCTTTTCAGTGGCACTGCCACGCTTCCCCTTCATCTCATTTTCAAGGAGCTCCTCTTCACGAATAAGCTCCTCTTGCCTCTTCAAAGCAACAGCTTCTTGATAGGCAACCTCAATCCCACTAACATGAAAGCAAAATGTAACAAAGCAATGCATGAAATAGTAGTCAGGGCATGTCAAGATACTGGAACAGAATGAATCAAATTTTGTGTATAAAAACATTGGTAAACAAAGAACGTAAAGAACACACTTTGATGCAGAAAAGCAAAAGTTCATTAAACAATTTCTAGATAATCGGCGGCATAAACCTTCTGGTTGACGATGTCTAAACATGAGATGATACCAGAAGAAACAAAATGGTTGAAAACGTTCATAGTCTGACCAATAAACCAACCATGTGGAGCTAAGAAGATAGTAAAAACCAAAAAAAATACCTAAATATATGAGATAGAACAAATATTTCAAGTATCTTCTGACCAATCTCAGTTAGGCACCTTTCTTCACGCTCGATAGAAACTTTGTTAATTTCTCCAGTACCACCATCCTGGAAGGATGAGAATGAGAAGGGAAAAAAAACTAAGCAGCAAAACAATAATTATATTCTGCAAAATAATGCTAGCAATTTCAAGACACAAAGACCACAAGCAGAACAGTTGACAATTCGATTTATACTGCCACTTATATTACTGGAAAATGGTTTCATTTTTGCCTTCCACCATCAGAGGTAGAACTTCCAGGACTGATTGTGAAATGTAGATTACATGATTTTGGTGTTCTAGAAAGTGAAGAATTCAAGGGGAATAAGCAAGCTTGTAACAAATCTGTTTGTGAAGCAAATATTGCATTTATTTGAGTACAACCACCTGGAGAGTGACTAATTTAAGTGAGTAATTAGCTTTGAGAAATCAAAATTAATAATACAAGAAATTATACTATGATGCTTTCAATTGACACCAGTCTCTTTAGGTTATGAACTTATTAGACATCACAACTACCTAGTGTGGCCACACTTGCGACGGGTGTTCTAGCTAGCAAGTAAAATAGATTAAATGCTGGATGAGAAACAGGTGGATAAATTTTGATCAAAACAAAGTTAATTCATATCAATGTGATGAAACTAAACAGATGCTAATGTTGTGGAATCATGATAGAATTCACTTGGGGGAAGAAAATCCAATCTCAATGATAAAACTAAGGGATCGGATTAATCATATAACAATACCTACCTTGGCACGGGTTTGGGAACATTTGTCATCTTTTGGTGACAGAGATTGACAAGACAAGGGCTCTAAAGCTGCCCTCTCAAGCAAAGCTATGAAGTCACCAGCCAAAACAAACATGTCCATATCAACATGGACCATAGGTGCTGATAGCTCCTCCAAGTCCATTGAAGTTACCATTCCTTTCTTGCCATTGCTACAGCCCTCAAGTGCCTTCAAACCTGTATACAGAGCATCCATAACTAATGTTGAGGTCACGTCTTTCTCGACAAAAAAATGCTTCACCACTATTTTCAATATGATGTTGCTCTTCTCTCTGGACATGCGATGTTTTGTTGTTGGGTCAATCGCAAGCCAGAAAGCACGGAAACTGCAACAGAAAGAAGGGTCAGCATACATTATAGATTATATACAAAAAAAAATAAAATGGCAAGTATTAAACCATTCTGCGTTCACAATATTCAAAGGCCCATTATCTGACCTGGACCACCTCATGTCGTCATCAATAAGCCTGACAAGTTTCCTTCTGCGTTCGTGAACAAAACGTCGGTAAATTTGCTCTATGTTTGTCATGTAGACACGGAGCAGTTCTCGACGATAAGGGCGATCAAGGCAACGAAATGGTCTGTCTGCTTTCTCTCTCCAGTATCCAAAAACAAAAGAGATAACAGTTACAATTTGTTTTTGTGATCAATTGATGAGAACTCAACATCTCTCTTTTTAAGATCTTTGAGAAGTAAAATATCATATCAAGAAGGGTTTTTTTAACTCAGTATCAAGAAGCAAAATTCTCAAACCTAGCTGAGAACATAATATTGGTTTATACAATAGTAAACATGTAAAGAGAGGACCTCAAACATAAGGAAATCTCAAATCTGGATGAAATGCAACAGAATAAAGCTTATTGCGACTAAAAAAAGTTTGAAAGAAAGTTACTACTAAATGAGCAATTACACCTTGTAGTAATAAAGTTAGAATTTTTAATAGGACAAGATGACACAAGAAATCCATGTTTGAATTATCAAGAAGAGCACAAATTACCCCAACAAGATCATATCAACTCCAAGTGCATCATATGAACATCACTGGTATTTTAAAAGCATGGTAATCAGATTTCTTTAAGAATCGTTATGAAACTAACTACCTGATAACTTGAACTTGAGCTATGATTTCAAGAACATCGTCAACAAGAAAACCATCTTGAATCTTTGATAGCTCCATAAACTTTTTCCACCCCCAATCATGTTCCTTCTTCCAGAATTTGTGCAAGGTGTCTGCAAAGTTACTTCGTCAACTTCTGAAGCTGGCTATTTTTCTCAGAAGGAAGAAAACATCAGTTCAGCTCACCTGAATATTTAACTTTCTTTGGATCAAGGTTGCCTACAGCTATAGTAAACTGTGCAAAATGGCTCCATCCTTAAAGCATCAAGACCATGATTAGAATCAAGACCATGATTAGAAGGCAAAAGATATGTGGAGGACAAAGGAAAGGATAGGCAACATAGTAGTATCAAACCTGGGAGAAGTTTTTCATGATTAGCAACGCAAAGAAACAATGACAAGTGATTGGAGACATCGCATCCTTGAGGGTAAACTAGAATATACCTGCAAAATGAGCAAGAGATAAACTTATAGAGCATCCAAGCAGTGCGCATTACAAACTGAGCTGCTCAACAATTTATAATCCCAAATACAGAAAAAGCACAACTACTGGAAAACGATAGCAATTGTTAAGGTATAATAGTAAAGGGTTTTTTCCTTTTGTGTCTTCCATGTACTCTATATATAGTCCCTATTGGGCCTCAATAGTATGATCCAGTTTAATTCGCAGCAACTCCAGTCTGCGTGATTCCTCTGCACGCCATTCGACGGGGAAGCGTGTGTCGTCCGCGCATGCCTCCGCCCACCGCGGACGCCCGGCTCGTCGTCACCCTTCGCGGACAGCTACGCCCGCTTCCGCCCGACATTGCTATGCGAGGCCTGCTCGTCGAGGTTCCCCATCGAATTGATGCGGCCCCGCGGGGGCCATCTGTCTTCGTCCATCCGTCTCCGCCCACTCTGACTGGAATTGCTGCAGCTTTTCACCCGCCCCTGGTTGGTCAAGCGATCTGCTCTGCTCCGCTTGTGCTCTACTGCTCTACTTTGTTCTGCTCTGCATTGTGCTGCTGCTCTGATCTCAAGGATTTCTCTGTTCCGGTTTGCTATCATCGGTGCTGCTGCTAGTGTGTTGAGGCCCTCTCCTAAATTCCGCTGCATCGCTGCATCAGTTGCATCGGTGTCCATCCAAATCCAATTTTACACATCACAGTTCGTCTAAGCCGTGCGTGTCCACATATTTTGTCAGATCAGCCAACTTTTTTTTCTTTTCTTTGCGTAGCTGAGTCCCGTTGATTTAGCTAATCATCATCATCATTGATGCGACTATGCCCTCTTGTCTCTTTCGTAACCATTTTGCTACACTTCATGATCAAAGTCCATTTTTTTGTCGTCGTCGTCATCATTCTATGCTACTGCTTGCCGTTTTGCAGCAGTGATCTCTCTATTCTTCCTTTGGCTTGATTTGACACATCTCTTTTTTCTTGTCGAGTTTAAAAGTCTCCAAAGTAAGGTTCATATATGAAGAGTTGAAGAACTGTGTTGTGAAGACTCAAAGTATTTGTTGAAGCACTAGTTGTGAAGGCAGTACCCTCTTGTGGAGGAGATCATTTT
The DNA here is from genome assembly GCF_019320115.1 of Miscanthus floridulus. Classification (NCBI taxonomy): domain Eukaryota; kingdom Viridiplantae; phylum Streptophyta; class Magnoliopsida; order Poales; family Poaceae; genus Miscanthus; species Miscanthus floridulus. The sequence goes on from NC_089584.1 coordinate 121,322,854, forward strand.
CTACATCGACAGTGTTCAAGAGTTGCACGCTTCGACGACATCTTCTATTTTGGATTTTGGTGTAATTCGTCTCTTTTTTTTTCAAGTGTAATGCATCGTGTCAACTCTCCAAATGCAACGACATTGCATTCACGTTGCATTTGAGAGGGGGAATTAAGGTATAATAGTCAAGGGTTTTTCCCTCTTGTGTCTCCCATGTACTCTATATATAGTCCCTATTGGGCCTCAATAGTACGATCCAGTTCAGTCTCCCTTTATTCGTAACAGCGATAACAGCATGGCATGCGGAAATAAGATGATTTGCACTTTACATAGTGTCGGGTTCATAAACCCGGGGTCCCTCGCGGACCGACTTCCCAACAGAGGCTCGGCCCAGCAGGCAACGTTGCGGACAACGCGCAACTCATGGGCCGGCCCAAGTACCTAAACGACAGGCCAGAAGGGCGATCCAATCACCGACCGGAAGGCCTGGCCGAGGAGGAACGGTGCCCGTTTCCGACTCCGGCCCACCTCTCGGACCGGAGCGCTCACTTCGGTCTCCAGCCCACCTCCGGACGGCCTCTCCGACCGGAAGGCCTAGCCAAAGCACTACTTCCGACTCCGACCCACGTCTCCGACTGGGGATGCACCAAACCCCTGCTCACTGCTTTTCTCCAATTGGCGCATTCAGAGCCGACTGGGACTAACCGACCGGGGACGCCAGCTCGGTAAGGACCAGGGAACGGACGGAGAAAGTAAGGCAGGGCGCACAAGTCAAACCACAATACCGGGGACCGTACCCTGTACACCTGCAGGAACAATACTCTGCGACCTTCCTGGCACGACAGAACCCAAGCAGTGTTGTAGGCGCCGACATTTTCCCCTACAGTATTGTGGGCGCCATTAACTCAACTCTCATACGGTAAGGCTCACCCCACATGCCTCTGGGCATCGACAGTGTTGTGGGCGCCGGCATTTAGCGTACCAGGTGAACATGGTAAAACCCCTTGCATACCTCCAGGTATCAACAGTGTAGCAGGCGTCGACGTCTGCCATACCCGAAGAAGACAACACAACCTCCTACGTGCATCTGACATTCAACAGTATTGTGGACGCCTACCATCATCCTGTACCCGCCGACGTGGGCAACAAGGCTTAGTAGCATACGTACTCTCTCCCTCTCACTTGTAAGGCTATCTCCTTCATTTATAAAAGGAGATGCGCTCTCTCCCAACAGGTAGATTCATTAGATCGATCAAGTTCACTAATACACAACAGCAGAACCACCAGGTTCAAACCACGAGCACACACTCAAACACTTAGCTCATAGCGGAGCTCCCGTCGCTCTCGGCCCTTCCGATCGGAGTCCGACCGAACCTCTTGTACCCCCCATCTTTCTCCTTCTCGTTTGTAACCCCACTGCAAACTTCGAGCACCTGGACTCAGGAATAAAGTCACCGACCGACACAAACTGGACGTAGGGCACCCTGCCTGAACCAGTATAAACCCTATGTCATTGAGTGCTAGGCCACCTCCGATCACAACGTACGGCAAAACTACAAATATTTACGTGTTGGTCAATTTCTGCACCGACACATAGACTAACTGGTTCAAGGATCATAGAAATATGGTGGAACTAGAGTGAAGAAGAAAAGTTCTAGGGACTAAAAGGTGACCTAATAGCATGCTTTGCGCCCTAATTTAAGTTTTAAAGCAGTAGACAAAATCATTGGAAGGATACCAAGAATGCAATAAAACCAAGTAGAGAAAATCCACGATATTCCAGCAAAGGTCAACATATCACATATCAGCAAGACAAATATAGAAAAAAATCATAAATATAAGGATTTATGTTATTCTGAAAAGGTTGAAGAAGCAACCAAAACTCCATGGAAGCTGATAAAGGCCAAAAATTAGTGACAATACATAACTAATAGCAAAAGCATCCCTTCTTAACAGTGACTGAAACTTAGGCTTCTGAGTTTGTAGCAGCACTTTCTCAGAACAAAAGCGGTACAGAATAGTGGTATACACATAACTCATGCTGTGATACATTTCAACTTAATGGTTTTAACACCTCTATAGTTCCATCACCAAAAATTCATAAATAATAAAATAATATAATGGCCAGATCCTAGTAAGGCCCTGGTTACATCACCAGAATGAAAGCTAATTTGTGGTTAGTATGGAACTTCCATGTCGTCCTCAAAGGTTGTGGCCTTGTGGGAAGAGCATATGGTGTTAGCTTGCTTTGTAGCAAATCATAAAGGAATGCAATCTATGGCATTTTAAGACACTGATTTACCCAATTGCGCAGAATAGTTGTTAGGCCCATAGAATAGCAAATATAAAAATCAGTGTGATAACTGTGTATGGAAACATGGAGTGAATATTACGGCTCCAAAAACTGAACGACAAGGAATGTTTCAAGTAACAGGACAGCTATTGGTAATGATGTTGTAGATCATCAAACAGGTTCTCAACCATTTTTGAAATTTCTATAAGACAAGGTAATCAAAATAACAATTATATAGAGCCAATTCTTTCCAGTTTGCAGAGATTCATGATTCCTATCACAATTTAATGTTTAACACTAACAGTGAGGGCACTAGAGTTTTAAAACCATTATGAAAACATGTGATAGTCACACAAAACAGTGAAGAAACATGAGCCAGAGAGCACTGTACCGCAATAATAGCAATGATTGACACATGATAGGCCACATGTAATGAAGTACAACTAAGAAAAGCATGTTAATATAGACTAATAGCATATAAAAACAAAGCTAAAACACAGACATTTCAAAGTGCATTCATCACCAAACCAATAAGAAAAGTAGAAATGAGGAATGCAGAATGCCGCAGCAGCATTGGGAATATTTAATCTTACCACTTGTAGCCACCAGCTTCAAATGGTTCACTTTTCATTTCTCTCTTCTTCTCCTTTGAAAAGTTTTCAATTTTCCAAGTATATCTCCCAAATAAATCTGAAGGTCTAGGCCCTGAGATCATACAGATATGCGCAAAATGAAATGACACTGCAACATCCACTCTACTAGTAAATTAAAACAATTCTAAATGCCACAAAAGGGGAAAAGAAACACATGTGAGGAAGTGATAACAGCAAGCAGTGTGTCAAGATCTGAACTAAGAACAAGCACCTATGTTTGTCCTTTAATCAACCAGGCACAAATACTGATGCAAAAATGCTGAAGCTAACCACAGACATTGTTGGAAACAAAATCACTTTGATTCTCTCTTCAATAACACAAGTAGCTAGTAACACAAGTTTGTACTATACTGATCTTAAAGCTTCACACTACAAGCTTACACACCTTGCTTGATCTTCACAACCAAGCTATACTATCACACATACACACAAGCTTACTACACACCATACGCTAGCTTGATCTTCACAACCAAGCTCTATCTTCTCTATATCTCAAACTTTCTACTACACAGGGGGGTTCCTGCCCCTTTTATGGTTTCAGGGTTGGTTACTACAGCACTGCTACAGGAACCGACCTAATAGTACACAGCTGACATTACCCTACTTGCTAGCTAAGCAAACAACTGTTACAGCTAGAAGTAAAAGCCAATTTGCCCTATTTTTCACCCCCAGCAATTTGCTTGTTGCTTCCTGCAGTGGTAACCTTCAAGTCGACTAAATCAACTAACAACTAGCTAGTACTAGAAACTTCAGAGCTGCTGTTTTCATGTAGCTCTCTCATCCAGGAACCATCTAGGCCTACACAAGCATGTCTAGCACTAATATGCCTTATGACAAGATTAATCCTAACAGACATGATTATATGTAAGGGATCACGTTATAAATAATAACATCCTACATCAATAGGTAATTAGATTATATATGGGCATTGGAAAAGAGTTCTCAGGAAGTTAAATGTAATAACTTCGTGATTTCTTCATCACATGGATGGGAAAAAACTGCATGTAGCAATTACCCAAATGGTATACAGGTTACCGCATAAAGTATTTGAGCTAGTACCCATGGGATTACAATTTGAGACAACTGTACATGAGCACAAGCACAATGCACAATTCTAATAACACTTGTAAACCAAACCAAATCCCATAGCATACTGAGCAGCCCCATCAAGGTTTTGGCCGGTACTAATAAATTACACAATATTCAGTAACTTGCAAACCTCTCAAATATAAAGGTAACAATAAAGTAATCTAAAATATATACTTTGCAGCATCATTTCTAGGGCATTCAGTATCAGTTTTAACCAAGAGAACGGCCATCTTTAGAAGCTCCAGCGATATGCAAGACTAATGTTAAACTAACACTAAGTGCTGAGTAGCTAATTTACCATCTGACTTATCAGCTCTTATAGAATTGAATAGTGTGCACTATTCCAAGATGTAACATGAGAAAACCCCCAATTAAAGTGGAGTGAACAGAGTTAAGCATTTAGGATTTGCCAGCAGCTTTCCTGTTCTGCCATCTGAAGTTCTGGTATCAAACATTTCAAAATTTAAGTTTGTGTTTGATAAAGGGTTACGAGCGAATTGGATGCTTAACCACACAAAAGTTGTGGATTCAAAAGAGTTAACTGAATTAAGGTTGAAGTGTTATATCATAATCCAAGATTAAGCTGACCCACAAAAAGGGAAAACAATACTTTATACAAACTATACTTCCTGCAAGATGCAGAAAATAGGCCAAGTTAACCTAGCTAAGTTAGGATAGGTAACCTAGTTATTTAGTCCCGAGACACCCCTTAAGATCGGGACAGTACAAAAACCCAAAGTGCAATACTCAACGGGAAGACTGTATTGTACTGGTAAACTCTTGACATTAGAAGTGGAGCATAGGAACAAATTTTGCAAACAAAAGAAGTAAACCATGATGTTATTTTATGCTTTCTTCAAACATCAAGAAACTTATAAACCTTTCAGTTCAGAGGTTTGAATCTATGCCCATACTGACATACTGTACCATAATTTCCAGGCATATTCTGACAGCTCTGCATCTATGGATCATAAGCAACCAGTATAGACTCCAGTCCTCAGAGAAGGGTATCTGTTTTCTTTGTTGTGATGATGATATTCTACTTTTTATGGATTTAATATGTTAGACTGTGATGCCAGCAACAGGTAACATCAGAAAACTCAAAGGCAGGTATCACGCACCAGGATCATCGTCTGCACTATCGGTGTCCCAAAAGGGAGGGGATGTTGAAGGGATCCCATTATCAACATGCTCGCAGGAGCGCCACTGAGAAAGGGAATCAGCAGAGACACTGTGATCCTTGTCCCCCAACCCACTGGTGCTTGCAGCAGAATCATCCATTATGCTAGCATCAGCCATCAGCAAATCCTCGGTGTTCCAACAATTGCCTAAAGTCACAGCTGCATATAGAAACAACAAGGACAAACTCACACTAAATATAGTATAATTACAGTTTGAAATCAACAAATTCAAATGTATGATGACCTCTCAAAACTCACACTGAATAAGCTCCATAATTGCAAATTAAGCAACAGCATCCCATAAACGTGGCATAGGATTTGCGACAAGGCTAATAAAAGGACCTTCCGTTTCATATGCAAGCCCACTGAGTTTTACAGGAATAAACTGGGTAGAGAATCATCATCAAGCTAAAGTTACTCCAGCCAGGGGTGGACTTGGTGTGGGCAGGGCCGTCCCTTGGCACGTGCAACGTGTGCGACGGTACAGGGCCTCCACTTTTCAGGGGCCTCCAAATATATATAGAGTATATATACGTATATATGTATTGCTTGGTAAATAAGAACGTACAGCAGTAGCTTTGGCCTTTGGCCCATTAGCAAAGCGACGTGTACAACAATTGACCAAAGCCCAATAAACAATGGCTTGTTGCCCGGCCGCTGTTCAGTTGGCAATGTTGCCGATCCCAATTCCCCAACTGAATCAGATCGCAAATCTTAGGTCTCACGTACTACCTCTCGACGTCTCGTCTCGTGTCGCCGCCATCGCCTGACGCCGTACCGGCCGCCGGCAGCGTTTCGCGAGTGACAGGGCGTGAGCCGTGACGATCTAGCTGCAACCGCAACAGCGAGAGCGAGGCGCTAAGGCCCTGAAGGTAATATAAATCATTCATATTTATTTTTCAATTCATTCACTGGTAGCCGCGAACAATAATAAGTAGTTGATCGATCTCTAAATTTTGTTTTTTTTTATCTTTTGATCTAGACACCTACTGGAATAGCATTCAAAGATTGAAGCCATGTCTTCTACAAATCGTTCTAGAAAATTTGAATCAGGTTTTCAAAAGCGTAAGAAGAAACAAAGAATAGAGGAATTAGTCCAATCTCAGCAAGGAGCTATGGATAGATTTGTTACAAAACAGTCACAAGTGTCGTCTGATAATCCAACACTTGAGGCAGGGGCCCTGCTTGAGGAGGGGCAGGCGATTGACAATAATATTGATAATGATCCTATAGATCCTCCAGAAAATAATGTTGAAGTTGAGGAATATAGGTATGTAATATAGGTATCATTCTTGAATCTTGATATATATTTTATTGCAACATACTGCATGCTTTATAATATCGTATATTTAGTTTTTTTTTCTAGGCTAATAGGCCTCATTTCTTAGTATCGTACAGGGCCTCTAATTTTCCCGGGACGGCCCTGGTGTGGGGCATAAAGGTTCCACGGGAAACCCTTTTTTTGGAAACCAAGCTACACTGGCACTGACTTCGGCAACGAGAAGTCATGCGGTGTCAAGGGGGGGCAACTGATGTTGAATTTAACCAAATCCACGGATCGACAATGATGGATTGGATTAGTCGGCCACCACGCAGCAACACATCAATTCACAGCAAACCTAATGGAGATTGGGGGAGGATACGAAGATTCGATTGAAGATGGAACCAACTCATCCGAGCAAGCTTAGGATTACTTCCAAATCCGCGTCGGCATGGATCTCCACACCACTAGCACGATAAGGGAGCAGCGCTACGGAGGCGGCGGCGGACTGAGCTGCGGCAGGCGTAGGATCCCTCAGAGGGATGAGAGGGACCGGCGGCCTAGAGCCGCTCGGCTGCGCCGAGCTGTGTTGGTAGCCTAGGTCTACACCTGTGAAGCCTAGAGAGTAGAGCTATACCTGCGTCCACGGCGAGACGGAGCTGAGGCGGTGGTTCTCCCGCAGGGCGAGGGGAGGAGAAAGGTAGTAGACAGGGGAGAGAGAAAGGAGAGTATAGTATTTGGATTAGGAGCTTAGGGTGGTGTGATGTGTTTCTTCCTCCCGCGGTCAGCTTGCTGCCGCCGAGATGCGCGCACCCGTGCGGCGGACCGCGACGGATGGCCGGATGGGGACTACCGCAGCAGAAGGTAGCAGCGAAAGTACACACGCAAACAGCCGGGGCCGTCAAGGCATCTCTGGAATTCTGGTGTCTGCAGCACATTTTTTGTCCATGCCGACATGAAGTCCATGGCAGTAAATTTTATTACAAAATGAAATTACCATAACAACTACTACCACTATCCCAAAAAAATATAATTATAGATTTATAATAACAAGTCAAACTTACTTGATCTTAAGTTTGACCAAATTTATATAAAACAACATTAATATTTATATTTCTAAGTAGATTTACTATAAAAATATTTTTTATAATTAACCTAATGATACTTATTTGACATCATAAATATGAATACTTTATATAAATTAAATTAAATTTGAATTTATTTGACTTCTCATAAATTGAAGATTTGCATTCCTTCTAAAATAGAGAGTATTGATTTAAAAAATTCATAGAATAAAGTGCCACGGTAGGAGAAAGCTACAAATTTGATAATTTTATATGGGTTGTGATACATAGTATCGCAAAACTATGTGTATGCTCGAATTTGTATGGGATGTGAATGTGTGATGCATTAGTTTTCCATATATTTATATGAGATATAGAGTTTTCGTGATAAATATTTTTTATCAAATCCACACTATCATGATATTTTTAGTGTGTTAGATCCACAATTGTGTTATATATATGACACTTCCTATGCTTCAACTATAGTTCACTTTAATTTTTTCTCCAGATTATTTTTTAACTTTGATCAAATGATTAAAAATATACTAACATCTACATCATCAAATTAGTTTCATTAAAATTTATAAGAAATGCATAAATCTTATTGTATTTGTTGTAAGAACTTGGATCAGAAATGTAGGAATTTAGCTTATGGTAAAACTGAAATAAAACACTCCAAACCTAACTTTTTAGATTAAACAACTATGGAGAGACGCAGTGAGTATAGTTTAGCCGGTTAGATTTTTGTGGGAACCGGTCCCCACCTATTTGAAGGTCGACTTCATATGAGTGTTTATATTTTTTTAGATTTATTTTAAGATTTAATATTGTTATTCTGTAGTGCTCAAGATTTAGTTTTTTTAAGATATTCATAGATGTAGTGTGTTTATGTACTCTCTGTCCCAAAAAAATATACAATTTTAGAACAATGTCATATTTTAGTGTGCTATGTTATATAAAAATATTGATATTTATAGTATAGATGTCATTAAATTTGTATAAAATATATTTCTATAACATACTTATTTATGTATATTATTTTTTACCTATACATTTGGTTAAATTTCAGACAGTAATCGAGAATGCACCTAAATTATATTTATTTGGACGGAGTTAGTATATTTATATTTATAGGGATGAATGTATGTATATACTAGGATCGTGCCCGTGCGTTGCAACGGATAAAAAAAGATTATCATGAGATAATATATAATGACATTAACATCTAATTGCCTAAGGATCAATTATTGTTGTTCTAGGCCATAACCTTAAAACCTTTGGTCATCACTCAAATCAACAACGAACCTGACGAACAACAAACTAGTGAAGGTTCACTACAAGTGACCCGACCTGATATCAACGGTTTGAATCAAGGTTTTTTCTCCCTGCAGGGGCACTATTTATACACTTCTATAGCACTTTACATGGACAAAATTACCCCTGCAACTGCCCCGATCTAGGGAATATTCCTATTCGCCGAGGTAATCCGGTCTTCTCCATCTTCACCTCCCTCGGGTTCCAACCACCCTCGCCACAGGGCGGTGGTCCCGTCGGCCAGCTGTAGCTGCTCGGGCCACGTACCGCCCCTTCCTTAGCGATGAACAGGTGGAGAGTTCCTGCAATGCCAAAGAAAATTGCCCTGTGAAAATGCTCAACTGACCCTGTGTGTTTGCCCGATGGCCAAGCTTTCGCCCGATTGGGCGCAAGCTCCTTCTCAGCTACCCGCTCTCGCGTCGTGTGAAAGCACGTGCGACGACCGAACGCTCCCTTTCGCTCTCAATAGGACGTGAAAGGCGTCGACCACTGTACGAATCCCCCTTTCCCCAGCAAGGGGTGCGAAAGCAGATGAGTGTAGCCCAATAGTAGCCCCTCACCGCCGCCGTAGGACTTTGGTGATGGTGGCGGTGGCACATCTTCCCTTCTCGGGCCCCTGCGCCGTCCCCTTGAGGTGCGAAAAGGAGTGCAGTCCCGCTTTGGTGTGCACCATCTTTTCGCAACTCTATGCTACAGTTCTGATCTCCAGTAACATTTATGTATATTTTATTATTGTCATCGTTCATTGTTTTTTAGGCGAATCGTCGCATCGCCCATGGTCATTGGCCTTGTTTCGAAAATTGTGCCTTTTGGGGATTCGCACCTGCGATGGTTCGAAGCGCCTGAGGGGCACCAATAAGTACCCCCCTTCATATTGAAGAGCCGTGTTGCCCTTTGCCTCCTCCTCCTCAGAGCCCAGTTTCTTCTGCCCTTTCGCCTCAACAAGCGCTTGCCTTCCATTTGAGTTGCTTCGTCAAATGCTTTCACTCCAGGTTTGTTCTTTTTAACTCTTGATTTATGCTTTCGCCATTTATGTTTGGTGTGCGCACGTCTTTTCCTTCCTTTTGTCTTCCCCTTTGTTAATTTCGCCGCCACTTTAGATGGCGCCTTCGGTAGAGAGCTCATCATTTGCGTCCTTGCCTTCCGAGTCATTGAGTGGGAGCAAAAGTTCTACTAGTTCCCGTGTTGAGCGAAAAGGTCAAGATTTGCCTGCCGAGAGGGAAGACAACACTGACTGGGCGAAAGGGCAATGAGGAGGATGAGCCATCATGCCCATCTGTCTTCGCCCAATCAGAGCATGTTTCTATTGTTGATTCTAAGGAGACTCCCCCAATTGTGCTGCCTACAAATTGCTTGTTTTATCTTGGGCGGTCTAAGGTTACTCATAATTTAATCTAGGAGTATGTAAACAAGGACTATCTGTGGGCCTTGATTGCTAGCTCCTTTCGCCCTCCTGGCGATGAGGTGATACCACAACCAAGACCCTATGATACCACAACCAAGACCCTATGAGGCTATGGGCCTCGAAGAAGCGGGTCGGCAAGCAGGAGCTGAGCGTGCCGATGGGATGTGCCAGCATTCACCTACGCAACAACTAGGCGAATGACTACCCGTTGATGCGTCTATCGACCTCCAACAAGGGGTGGCATTCGCAGTGGTTTTACGTCAAGGATGACGTGGCTGCCCCCTTGCCGGCGCATTCACCTTATCGGGGTTGTGGAAGTGGGGTGTCCTAGATAAGGACAAGAAGAGGATCAAGGACCATCTCGCCGCCCTCCAAATTCTGAAGGAGAGGGGTGTTAAGGGATCGGGGATCATCGGCGCCTACCACACGTGGAGGGTGGCGCCACTGATGAGCCACGTGCTTCCCCTGTACCTGATGGCACTCGGGGCATCGCCTAAAGGGACGGCACTCACTGACGAAGCGCTCCCCCACCAAAGTGGTGTAGTGGATCAAGGAGGCGATGGAGCCTTCGAAGGACACCGCCGGTGTTGTCCTTGACTTTGTATATCCGGTGCCAGGACATCCTCCAATGCGGTCGAAACCGGGGTTCATTGATTTCATAAGTTCCCCTTTCCCATGCCTTTTCTTTACTTAAATTTCCGACCCCTTAACGCTAACCTCTAGATAGCGGGACCAGCCAAAGAGACTCGTCCTCGGGGATAGCCTGGCTCCACTACCGAAGGACCGGATCCTAGCGGCAGCGAATCGCACCACGCCCGAGTGGGATAAGAGGATGAGGGAGCTCAAGAAGAAGGAGATGCTATAGAAGCAACAAGCATGGGATCAAGGAGAGGAGACAGGCAGTGACAACGACGACGATGACGAGTTTGATGAGGTAGTTGTCGACATGGATTGGGATGTCCTGGAGGGCGAAGATTCACTGACAGACACCCAATTATCCACGCAGGGACCCTTCCTGTTCCACATGGGGGAAGTGAGTCCATGAGGCTGGTGGAGGTGGGCCAAACCAGCGGCCCATCCTCGAGGCCGGTGGGAGCCGGTGGATCCGCCGCTACACCCGGGGTGCTGGTGAAGGATCAGTGGACAGGGGGAGGCAGATCTACCGCTGCCCCCAAGGTGTTGATGGAAGGGGGGTGGCTCTGCTGTCGTGCCCCATGAGCTGATGGGGGTGGGTGGATTTGCCGCCAGGCCCGAGGTATTGACAAAGAGGGACAACTCCATTGCTGCGCCCTTGGTGATAAGGGAGACGAGCCCCCCTACCTAGGAGCAGGGGGTAGGCTTGAAACGTTCTTGCCCAAACAAGTTGGAGCAAGGATCTGGGGGTTCGTCCCCAAAACGTTCTCGTCGCCCAAAAGCGCTAGAGTAGGACACCGATTCCCCTATTTTTTCCCCTTCTTTTTTTGTTTTTCTGTTCTAACCTTATGCCTTTTACCTCTTGTAGATTCTTGTGATGGGGCCATTCTTTGGTGCTGGCGCCCAACAAGAGCGTTGCTCTTTAGGCAGGAGGGACACTGTTGCCCGACGTCGCCCCTATTTTGGGCAAGAGCGGAACCGACGTTGCGGCCTCATTGGTCGGTCAGTTGCCGCCTATGGTGGCGCCCATGCCCTCGATGGGTTAAGCAGGCGTCGGGGCTGAAGAGGCACCCTCAAGGGTTGCCGAGCAGATGACGGTGGAGGTGACACCGCTACCTACGTTGGAGCAGATGGGGTTGCCGCTCGTGCTTGTGGCATCCTCTACGGTGGGCGCGGCGCCACAAGCCAAGGCCTCGGTGCTACAAGCGGAGGTTGCCACGATCGCGCCAAGTCAGGAGCAGCCGGACACAGCCACAGTGGTGTCTAAGGGGGCGGCACAATCTGTGCCTCAGGCGGCCCAGGTGATAGAGCCCAAGGTGGGTTGGACTGAGGGGGACACGGCCGGAGGGTCCTCGAGTGCCGTGGTGGTGGTGGAGAGGACCAGCGGGGGGTCGCCCTCGGCCCTGATGTCGGGGGGCATCCGCTTGCCCAAGCGGGGTGAGCCTCCGCTCTAGTGGATGGATCCTCAAGACCCAACAACGACTCTCTTCTCACTCGATGATGATGCTGAGAGCATGGAGCAGGAGAGTCTCAATATTGGGTTTTTAGCTATGATGGCTGCCTTAAGCTAGGCCAGGGGCATCCTGCGTGATGTCATTATTCCCAATGGCTGGGTATTCGCTTGATCTTCTCCCTTGCTTTCTTCTTTCTCCACGTATTTTTGTATTTTCGTATTTTTGATACCGGTCTTCTTTTCAGTCCCTCATTGCTCATAGTCGGGACAAATCCCGGTTCCTCTATGAGCAAAAGGTGGAATGGGGCTACCTCACCGAGGAGGCTCGACTACAAGGAGACATGGGTGCGCAGCTTGCTGCCGCCTAGCAGCGGGAAGCCGAGGCATGTCGGGACGCGAAGGAGATCCATGGGATGTTTGAGGACCTATCGGCGAGGGTGAAGCAGGACAAAGAGGCGGCCACCAGGGTCCGAAAGGGAGTGGGACAAGCTGCTCTAGAAGGACACCGAGGCTAGCCAATGGGCCGCTGAGCTCCTAGTGGAGCTAGAGACGGAGCGGGATCTCAAGCTAAAAGCTAAGGACAGGTCCACGGCGCTGTAGCGGAGGGTGGATCAGGATGCCGAGGCAATTGCCTAGCTACACAGGGAGCAAGATGAGCTGCTCTAGACTGTAGAAAGGCTCCACTCAAAGCGTGGCACGGCCCACGAGGAGCACGACTAGGCCATCTAAGAGCACGACGAGGCATATCAGGTGGTCAACTCCCTCTGGGTGGATCTTGGAGTCATGGTGACCCAAAGATTGGAGGTCGAGAGCATCTCTACTGGGCTAGGTAAGGAGCTCACTGAAGTGCGGGCGATTCTTTAGGCCGAGAGTGATGAGCATGATCTTCTGCGCACCATCGTCGGGGTGGTCTTTGATGACCTAGGGGTGGCGCAGTCGGAGGAAACTAGCTCTCTTGTGGCTCGTGCCATGGGTATCACGACATAGGTGGGCTAGCTCGAGGAGGATGCCTTTCATGCTAGGATCACCCAAGCCTTCACTATTGCCTGCTCTCATTATGATCAGGAGATCAACTTGGAGGTATTGAGCCTCACGCCTGGCTATGAAGACTCCAAGCTGAATGAGATTGAGAAGGCGGTGACTTCCATTGCGTGGAACCTGGTGAACAGGCTGAAAGACATGGTTCTCCCTTCGAGGAAGTAGTTGGTTGAATAAGTTTGATAAACATTAACCTGTAATATGTGGACAAGTGTCGGTACTTTCGTGTCCAAAAATAGATTCATGATTTCGTTTTGCAATTTTGTTCCATTCATTTGAGCTTACTTTTTTCCCCTTTTGCATTCAAAAAAAGGTTTATGCGATCTGATCTTTCCATTCGTTAAGACTTGTAGGGCCCAAGGTGTTTCGAAGGAAATTTTGATTGTGCTGGTGAGCAAAATTACCATAGCCGTCTGGGCATAGGCTTTTTGCAGTCTTACCTATCTGTTCCTCCGAACCTTGTCGCCAGTCTCAATGTGAGGAAAAGGTCTGATGTAATGACTGTTTTAAACAAAGAAAGGAGGTATCCGTACCTTTATCAACCCCTGAGTGAGATCTGAACCCTTGTGGTCGCTGGGGCCAGATGTTACTAGAGATCGGAGCAAGGGTAGCGAACTTACTCTTGCATTCATGCGCACCCCTTACTTAGGATTTTGGCGATCGCTGCGTGACCGTGCGTTTGGTCTCATTGTTGGCCTAACCTTCCCCAAGCCCTCACGAGTGGTGGGAGTTCAGTCAAGGGTCGGCTTGTTTGGTGATTGTCGCCCCATCCATGGTTTCCACAACTAGAGGGGTTAAGGTGACGTCGCTTGCCTCGACAGCTCGAGTGACGCACTTTATGAGCTCGCTAACAGGGATGTTTGGATGGAATATGATCCCGTTGCTTTGTGACAGGGTCGGCAAAGCCCCTAGGTGGCGTTTCGTTGCTCCTTGGCCCACCTTCCAATAGATTCCCCCTCAATGGGGATTCTATGGGCTTGGCTAGAGGCTGGACTGAATTCAAAGGTTGAGATGACCCTATCCGCCTCAATGCGGGTTGGGCAAAGGCCGATGAGGCTCATCTACATTTTCTCCCCTGGCTCTGGTTTGTCATGAGGCGGCCCTAGACCCTTTGTGGGTCAGCCTTTGAACCTCATTCTCTCGATCTTGGATCAAGCGGCTCAAGCCCCCAAGCCCATTAGGGTCTAATAGGGGTCGGCCGTGTTTCGCGTGTCACCCCATCCTCAGTTTCCATCACCAGAGGGGCTGAGTTGATGACACTTGCCTCGACGGCTTGAGTGTCGCGCTCAATGAGCTCGCTAACGGGTATGTTTGAGTGGAATCTGGGTCCATCATTCGCTGACAGGGTCGGTAGAGCCCTCATGTGCTATTCCACTACTTCTTAACCTACCTCTCGGTAGATGCCTGAGCCGTTCGGTAGGCTCAGGTGGCCCATTGGCCTCTCCTCGACATAGATTCTATGGGTTTGGCTCGGGGTTAGAATCGAACAAGAAAGGTCGAGATGTCCCTGTCCACTTTTGAGTGGGGTTAGGCAAGGCTGCTGGGGCTCATCACGGTTTTTCTCCCCTGGCTCTGTTTGACACAAGGCAGCCTCGAGCCCTTTGTGGGCCAGCCTTCGAACCTTGGTCAGTTGCCGCTCATATCAAATGAGGCGGGCGCCGCTTCATGGTGCGACACGAAGTGTTGAGATGCGAAGATCGCATATGCAACGTTTGGATGATGGGATTGATGTGTGATTTAATTGAAACAAAAGCGAGGGTCGATAATATTACCTCGGTGGTACAAGTGATGAGTTCTTACTAGACACTTCCATGCGGGTTTCGAGTCTGGCATTTGCGATACAGCCGGCGTGACCTGCATGAGCATCACGATTCTATTTCTGTCTCTCGATGGCGATTCGAGCCGTTCGATTGACTTTTAAGCGACCTAATGGCTTCTCCTTGAAGGAGTTTCTACAGGTAGACCCCTCTAAACCCCTCTAGAGAAGGTGGATACAGGAGCTCGGAGTATGGGGAACTGTGAATTCAATTATGCTGGTGAATGAAAACACTGTAGTCGCCGGGGCGTAGGGTCTAGCGTTTTGTCCAGTTCTTACTCAAAGTTCTACACCCGCACCTCACATCTCTGGTTTTTTAAACATAAGGAGGGGGTTAGGCGATGAGGATGTCTAAACAAGTAGACACCCTTGGTAGCCCCTGAGCAATGTTCGTGCCCCTACCATTGCAGTAAGTGAACAGATGTGCTTATCTTTCAGTGTTCGTTTGTTCATCATTTTACCTAGGCCGTCTGATCGACCTAGGAGCCCCATTGGCCCCCCTAGACAGGGGTTCTATCATCGGGTCATTCCATGGTCCTGCCTGGGGAAGCGGAGAGTCGCCTGCATGCAGGTGCGCCCTGATTCTCGTGCCTGGTGAGCGGTAGTGGTGGGGCATGCCCAGGCAATGTCTTGTTTGACTAGGCGACGTCTCATCGACCAGAGCGCATCCCGTTGGTCCAGGCACGTCCCCTCGGATTCCTGCCAGCATTGATTTCCCATCTGCATTGAATAGGGGAAGGAAGAGAGTTTTTCATCCAACCTTTCACCTTTCCTCAACTATTGCACCTCTTCCTTAAATAGGGAGGGGGAGGAGAGTTCTCATCCCACTCCTTCGCCTGCTTATGAGCCGCTGCCTCTTCTTCCTTTCCACCGAATGTGTTCGTGTATTGCTGTGGTTCCTTGGTAAGAGAGGGTAATGCCAAGGAGAGAAAAACTTATGGATCCGCTTGTGAATCCGGAGCGTGATGTCGAGCTAGAGGTTATCCAACATAGATGAGATGGCGTTGGCCACCTTTGTCGAGAAGGGGCCACCTCCACCGAAGGAGGAGGTGGACTAGAGGGTGCTGAGCGTCATTGGCTTTGTTGTCCTTCATGGCGGCCATTCTTCAGCGGGAAATGCCCCCCGCGTAGATGTCGTTGTCAGGGTTGCAGCTGATGATGATGGCGTAGTCCATGGATGCTCCAGTGGAGGTACCATTGTCAGGGTTGCGGCTAATGATGATGGCATAGTCCCTGGACGCCCCAGCGGAGGCACCACAATCACCGATGTGGTGCTCGATGTTGTAGATGATAGCACCCTCGAGGATCCTATGGGGTGGTAGGACATCGCCGATGGAGAGCATGGCACGGTGACTATAGTAGTACTCGTAGTAGGGCTGGTCAGAAATTGTAACTATAATCAAATAAGTTTGTGGGGCGCCCCCCGAATGAATAGCCTTCTGTATTAATGAATACATCAGTCCTTTTCATGAAGAAATTACTTTGTAAGCAATGAATTTGTGCAAAAAAAATAAATGAGTTTTCAACTTTCACTACGACAAACAACTTTTCGTCCTTTCTCCCTCTTTTTGCAAAAGGGATTTTGGTGCCTTCCGACCCTTCTCATAGTTAAGGTCGCAAAAAACTTAGCGTGCGGGAGCGCCAACTCTTATCACGCTGGTGAGAAGGAGGCCGTAGCCATGGGGCATGGGTTTCCCATAGTCCTACCAGTTGTACTCATATTTTGTTCCCAAAATCCTAGCCTTTAGGACTTACCATGAGAAAAATTGGGAAAACATAGAGAATGTTTTGCAAAGATAACACAGAGAGTGTTTGCAAGATAAACATACTTTTATCAGCCCCCGAGTGAGGTCTGACCCCTTGCTCTTTGTAGGGGTAAGAAGTCACTAAAGATTGGGGAGTTTTGGAGACAAAACTAATAAGAAAGAGTATGCGTTTATTTAAGGGTAAAAACAACATAGCTGCTCAATGTTCCAGGCGTTGGTGATGACCTCGCCATAGACGGTTTTCAACTTGTAAGCGCCTGGCTAGAGTATTTCCGCGATGATGTAGGGCCCCTCCCAAGGCGGGGAGAGCTTGTGATGGTCCTTGTTGCTCTGTACAAGGAGGAGAACCAGGTCCCCGATGTTGAAGTCTTGGTCCCGCACCTATCGGCTGTGGTACCAACGCAACGTCTGCTGGTACTTGGCCGAACGGAGGAACGCGATGTCGCAGGCTTTGTCTAGCTAGTCCATGGCATCTTTGTGGGATGCCTTGGCTCCCTATTCGTCATATGCTCTAATTCTTAGCGCTCCGTAGTCGAGGTCCATTGGGAGGATGGCCTCGAAACCATAAGCCATGAAGAAAGGTGTGTAGCCGGTGGCCTGGCTGGGAGTTGTCCTTAGGCTCCAGAGCACCGTAGGGAGCTCGGCGACCCAGCATGCACCGAACTTGTTCAACCGGTTGAAGATCCTAGGCTTGAGGCCCTGTAGGAGCATGTCGTTTGCATGCTCGACCTACCCATTTGTTCGAGGGTGTGCGACGGCAGGCCAATTGACTCAGATGTGTTGTTCATCGCAAAATCAAATGAATTTCTTGCCGATGAACTGCATGCCATTGTCTATGATGATGGAGTTCGGTACTCTGAAGCGATGGATGATGTTGAGGAAGAACAGCACAACCTGCTTGAATTTGATTGCGGAGATTAGCCGAGCTTTGATCCATTTTGTGAACTTGTCTATGGTGACAAGCAGGTGGGTGTAGCCCCCGGGCGCCTTTTTGAGAGGCCCAACTAGATCGAGCCCCTAGACCATGAAGGGCCACGTGATGGGGATCATCTGGAGTGCCTAGGCTAGGGGGTGAGTTTGCCAAGCATAGTACTGGCACCCTTCGTAGGTGCGTATGATTTGCTCAACGTCGTCTACTATAGTGGGCCAGTAGAAGCCCTATTAGAATGCATTCCCAACCAAGGTCCTAGGCGCAGCATAGTGACCATAGACCCTATTGTGGATGTTGCCCAGCAGAAGCTTCCCCTATTCGGTAGGGATACAGAGCTGCAACATCTCGGTGGGGCTCCGTTTGTAGAGTTCGCCTTCTACAAGAATGAAGGACTTGGCGCGACGTGTGAGATGTCAAGCTTCTGTCTTATCCGTCGACAGCATGTCATAGAGGAGGTAGTCAAGGTAGAGTGTTCTCTAGTCATCTAGAGAGTCGGGCTCTATCGCTGGATCCTCTTCAAGCTCCATGACACCGAGGCCAGGCAGAGCCATCGGTTGGTCAACCCCTAGGGCTGGATCAAATGGGCTATCATTGGCCTACTCTAACCCTTCATAGTGCACCAAGGGTTTGTGTTGGTTGCTGGTGAAGACGCCCATCGGCACCGGTTCTCGACCGAACGCTGCTTTTGCAAGTGCGTCGGCCGCCTCATTGAGGCGCCTTGGGATGTGGTTGAGTTTGAGGCCATCAAATCTGTCCTCTAGTCGTCAGACCTCTTGGTAGTACATGGCCATCTTGGCATTGTGGTAGCTTGACTCTTTCTTGACTTGGTTGACGATCAGCTAGGAGTCGCCCTGAATGTCGAGGCGTTGGATGCCCAACTCGATGGCGATTCATAGATCGTTGATGAGTGCTTCATACTCGGACACATTATTTGATGAGGGGAAATGGAGACGAACCATGTACCTCATGCGGACCCCGAGGGGTGATATGAAGACCAGCCCCACGCCGACGCCCTTCTTCATCAATGACCCATTGAAGTACATCGTCCAGTACTCTTGATCGATGACCGCTGGTGCTGTCTGGACCTCGGTCCATTCCGTGATGAAGTTAGCCAACACCTAGGACTTGATCGTCGTTCGGGAGGCATATGTGATGCCTTGATCCATCAGCTCGAGTGCCCACTTTATGGTTCTTCCCATGGCATCCTAGCTCTAGACGACCTCACCGAGGGGGAACGACGTCACGACCATCACGGGGTGTGACTCGAAGTAGTGATGTAGCTTCTTCTTGGTGATGAGGACTATGTATAGGAGCTTCTAGATCTAGGAGTAGCTGGTCTTTGGGTCGGATAGTACCTCGCTGATGAAGTACATAGGGCACTATACCTTGAGCGTATGCCCCTCTTCCTCCCGCTCCACTACTAGGGCAGTGCTAACTACTTGCGTGGTGGCTGCTATGTATAGCAGGAGGGGTTCTTCACTGCTTGGAGGAACTAGGATCAGGGGCCTTGTTAGAAGCAGTTTGACCATGTCAAGTGCCTCCTGGGCCTCAGACGTCCACTCAAAGTGGTCGGCTTTCTTCAAGGGTCGATAAAGGGGGAGACCTCGTTCGCCGAGGCGTGAGATGAATCGGCTGAGGGCGGTGATCGGTGAGGCACACCATGATTCATTGAACCCCGTTTATGTTCTGAATTGGGCCTATCCTCATGATGGCCGAAATCTTCTCTGGGTTGGCCTCGATGCCGTGCTTGGAGACGATGAAGCCGAGCAGCATGCCCCTTGGGACCTCGAAAACACATTTTTAGGGTTGAGTTTGATGCTATTTGCTCAGAGTTTCGCAAAGGTTTGCTCAAGATCAGCGACGAGGTGATCAGCCCATTTGGACTTAACTACGATATCATCGACGTAGGCCTCAATGGTCCACCCAATGAGGTCCCCAAAGCATATGAGCATACAACGCTGGTACATAGCTCTAGTGTTTTTCAAACCGAACGACTTTGAGACATAGCAGTACGATCCGAAGGGGGTCATGAAAGATGTCGCGAGCTGGTCGGATTCTTTCATCGTTATTTGATGGTAGCCGGAGTATGCATCAAGGAAGTAGAGGGTTTCGCACCCCAAGGTAGAGTCGACTATTTGGTCTATGCACGGTAAAGGAAATGGATCCTTTGGGCATGCTTTGTTGAGACCCATATAGTCAACACACATTCTCCATTTCCCACTCTTCTTTCGTATGAGAACGGGATTAGATAACCACTCTAGGTGGTGTACTTCCCTGATGAATCCAACGGCCGACAGTTTTGCTATCTCTTCACCGATGGCCCTATGCTTTTCCTCGTCAAAGCAATGCAGGCGTTGCTTCACCAGCTTGGAGCCTGGATATATTTTTAAGGTATGCTCAGTGACCTCCCTTGGAATGCCTAGCATATCTGAGGGTTTCCATGCAAAGATGTCTTTATTGTCGTGGAGGAAGTCGATGAGCGCGCTTTCCTATTTAGAGGAGAGCATGGTACCAATGCGTACCATTTTACCCTTGGAGCTACCGAGATCTATGAGGACCTCCTTGGAGCCCTCTACCAATTCAAATGACCTGGTCGACTTCTTCACGTCGGGCGCTTCTTCGACGACCTCCTCCTTGCGGACGGCGAGTTCCCTAGAGGTGACGATTGCTGTGGCATGGCCGCATCACTCGACCTCGCACTCATAGGCCTGCTGGAAGGAGGTGCCAACGGTGATGACCATGTGGGGTCCTAACATCTTGAGCTTGAGGTATGTGTAGTTGGGGATGGCCATGAACTTTGCGTAGCATGGTCGTCCTAGGATCGCGTGGAAGGTTCTGGGGAACCCAACCACCTCGAAGGTGAGGGTTTTAGTCCTGTAATTAAATGGGTCCCCAAAGGTAATGGGTAGATCTATCTGTTTGAGTGGCATGGCCTGCTTCCTAGGCATGAAGCCATGGAAAGGTGCTTGGATTGGGCGGAGGCGCATCAGGTCGACGCCCATCATGTCAAGCGTCTTTGCGTACATGATGTTGAGGCCGCTGCCTCCGTCCATCAGTAGTTTGGTGAGGCGCTTTGGGCCAATGATCTGGTCGACCATAAGTGGATATCTTCCTAGGCGTGGGATGACATCCGGATGGTCGGTCTGATCAAAGGTTATGGTAGACTCCGATCACTGGAGGAAGGGAGGTGTGGCCAGTTGGTTTATGTAGACTTAGCGGCGTGTGACCTTCTGACGACATTTGGAGTCGTAGGCCACCGATCCTCTGAAGATCATAAGGCAACCATCCGGTGTTGGAAAGTCATCGTCCTTCTCCTCGGCGTCATCCGTAGTGGGGGCAGGTTCCTTCCCTGCTCTCCTTTGTTGGAGCTCCCGGACAAGAACTTCTGCTTAAGGCTGCAGTCCTTGAGCGGATGCTTTATGGGAAAGGCATGGTTTGGGCATGGCCCCTTAAGCATTTTTTCAAAGTGGTTTAGAGCACCCTCCATGGGCTTCTGACCAACCTTGCAGTCAGCAGCAGCCATGAGGGAGTCCTTGTGTCATTGCTTCTTATTCTTTCTTTTGGCAGAATGATTGGAGGTGCCTTCGTTGGCACCCTCATCCCGCCTTGCCTTGCCCTCGAGGCGATCAAAGGTTGCTCTGACCGCCTCCTCTCCTGAGGCATGGTCAGTGGCATTATTTAGGAGTTCCTTGGTGGTTTGTTGGCCCTTGCATTCCAGCTTATGAACCAAGGACTCGCAGGTTGTCCCGGATAGGAAGGCTCCTATTATGTCAGCGTCGGTGACGTTAGGGAGCTCGTTACACTGCTAGGAGAAGCGCTGGATGTACCCGCGGAGGGTCTCACCGGCCTTCTAATAGCAGTTCTTGAGGTCCCTTGGGTTCTTAGGGCATTTGTATGTGCCCTGGAAGTTTCCCACAAAGATCTCCTTTAGATCCGCCCAACTCTAGATTGCGTTGGACAGCAGGTGTTCCAACCATGCCCGGGTTGAATCGGCCAAGAACAGTGGAAGGTTGCGGACAATGAAGTCATCATTATCCGCACCACCGGCTTGATAGGCAAGCCGATAGTTTTCAAGCCAAAGTCTGGGGTTTGTCTCCCTAGAGTATTTAGGGATATTGGTAGGTGGTCGATACCTTGGCGGGAATGCAGTGTTGAGGATGTGCCAGCTGAAGGCCTGAGGCTCTGGTAGGCGAAGGCTCATGCTCTGGTCCCCGCTGCTGTCGTAGCATCCACCGCGTCGAGGATGATAGGCGTGGTGGGCTCCTTCCCTTGGGTTGCTATAGGCATGTCTGCGCGCGCCGATGGTGCTGCGTGTGTCGTGGTTGTGGCTGAGACGTTGATGTACTGGTAACGCAGCGCGCTGCCCAGCGCCTTGTGGTGCTTGGTGGACTGATGCATCCCTAGCGAGATGCATCAAGGGCATACGCTGGCTGGTGTTGGGCTCGTGTCATTGAGACAATGAGCTTTTTGCCTGCTACGCTGCTGCACGCTAAAGTAGTGTGTGAATTTCGCGGTGGGCCCGATGATCCTCGGGCGTTATGGCCTTTGGAAGGCCATGGAGCAAAGCCATCGCGGCGGCGATGTTCTAGCTTGCCCGAGCAAAGTGAGGAAGGGTTTCATCGTTGGCGATGATCCTTTGGTTCATGTCGTAGGCCACGGCACGTGCGCGCCTACCATATCCATGGCGATCGATCTCTTGATCGACCTCCGCGTACTCTTGAACAAGCTATTGTCTAGCTTTGTCTATCTCCTGCTTTTGGGCTCTCAGCTACTCCACCCCTATGTGAGGTGGGGCCATTGTCCCCCCTTTTGATCCATCATCGAGGTTGCCTGCTGGGGTAGCGTCATCCATGGAGACGATCTCATCGTGTCCCTCGGGGGTACCTACCATGAAATATTCCCAGGAGGGGTGATGGCTCCCCCTACTAGAGTCAGAGCCAGAGTCTGACCCTGGCCCTCTACGAGGAGGCCATGGAGGAATTCCGTGATGCTTTCGATCATCCCCATGAACTCGTTGTTCACAAGGGACGAGATCGTGCGTTGTGCCATAAGGTGGCTAACGGTCGCCGCGGCATTGCGGAGATCGAACAGAAGCACCATCGGGGCGCTCTGTGCGAAGTGTTCCAGAGAGGGGGTGAGGTGGTGCGGGTCCTCCCTGGATAGCTAGGGTCCAGTGGAGACGCCGGGCTAGCACTCAAGCCTCCCATAGTTGAAGCTGACGGAGGGAAGAGACTAGATGGCGGTGTGAGCCAACGCCAACTCTCCTCCCACCGTGATGATGAAGTCCAGGTCACCGAAATGCATGTGTGCGCCTAGGACCTAGCTGATTGCGTGGCTAGCCATCTGAGGCTTGATTTGGAACATGCAAAGGCCCCTACCTGGCATGCCAACTGTCGGTGTTTCGAACAAACACCAGCTAGTAAATTTATAATTATTGTGCATTAGGCCCGGATGGTGCACTAAAGGACACAAGATTTATACTGGTTCGGGCTGAATGTCCCTACGTCTAGTCTGCTGCTGCTCATGTTATCAGTACCGAAAAAGGTTCGTAGTAGGGGGTATAAACGGTCGAGAGAGGGGAAGGTCCCAAGTCTCTGATGGAATGGTCAAAAGGACGCCAAGAGCTCAGTCGCTGCTTGGTTATGTGTGTGATGTGTCAAATTGATCTCCCTTTCATGGGGTGTCCTGCCCTCTCTTTTATAGACCAAGGGGGGAGTAGGGGTTATAGATGAGAGAAAGAGGAAAAAACCAAAGGCAGAGAAAGTCCTTTGAGGGCACCGGGTCTTCCTTTTCCCTTGAGCCTGCCCTGCTGACATGGCAGACCATGCTAGGGCTAGCATGCTCTACCGATCCTGATAGGGCTAGGCTCTGACTTTGTTCCAGCGAGTGGTCATGTCCCATCCTCCCCCGGTGGATGGTGTAGTGCGGTGCATCAGGGCGCTGAGCCATGACTCTATGGGGAGTAGATGGGGAAATGACTATATGCCTATCACTGTAGATGATGTGAGTTCTTCCTTGGATTGTAGCGGTTGTCATATGTCTGTGTTAGTATCCGTGCCTAATAACTCATGGCAGCGCCTACAACACTGTGGGAAAAAAGCCAGCGCCTACAACACTATTCGAGCACTGTTAGGTCAGAAAGGGCTTAAAGTGCTCATCTCGTCGTATCCTGATGGTACCTTGCTGCAGGCATGCAGGGTATGGTCCTCGGTACTGCGGTTGACTCGAATGTCATGTCGTACCCTATGCTTGTCAGCATGAAGGAGCAGGGTGCAATCATCGGGCGAGGTGGACCCAGACCTCAGTTGTCGAGAGAGGTGGAGCCCACCCTTGTACGTCGGGCAGGGCGAAACCAGCCCTCAGACGTCGAGCAAGGGCGGAGCCCACCCTCGGACATCGGGCGAGGCAGAACTAGCCCTTAGACATCGGGCAAGGCAGAGCCAGCCCTTAGCCATCAGGCGGGGCAGAGCCTGTACTCTGACATTGGGCGAGGTGGAGCCCGCCCTCGGACGTCGAGCGAGACAGAGTCTAGCCCTCGGGGGTCGGGCAAGGCAGAACTAATCTTTCATCGTTTAGGCAAGAAGCGTAGTAGCGTTCTTGTTTGACCGAAAGCGTCAACGCTCGATGGTTATTAGTTCCACCTCTTTGGGTACCCTGGTATTAGGTCCCCAACAATAGCCCTAGAGCCCTCGAGTGATTCAGATAGAATCACCCAGGGGGTATTTTGACTTGCCAGAGGGTGCGTGCAAGCCCACCCGTCAGGTGTAGCCCCTGGGTGATTTGGATAGAATTGCCCGGGGGGTAATTTTGGACCCTTCGCGGGTAAGGCTATGAGCTTCAGTTTTTGCCAGCTGGATAATTTTAGGGAACCCTGGTATCCTGTTCATAGGGATTTCGTCTAGGGTCAGCCTGGCTGGGACTCAATTGTGGATCAAGGCTCCCCTAATTCTCATGTACCTGACTCCTGGTCGCTCATGGGCCCATCCCTCATTAGGGCAGCCATCGAGACTATTGGGCCAACCCTTAGACTACTGGGCCTAGGTGGGCCGGAGAAGAAGCTTTTTGACTTTGTATCCCCTCTATGGGAAAAGAGTCTGGTCCACTCAGGAAGGCAAACCATCCGGTGTGATTCTAGTGGGAAAGGATAGGGATTGTGGGCATGTGTCCCACGATGTGACATGGTGGTGTGTCATGGTAGGCTCAGAGATCGAGGCGGATGATTGCCCTTCTCGCATCCGTTGCCCCTATAAAACCATGAGGTTCACCCCTAGGGTTTCATACTTCGCCTCCTTTCCTGAGTGTTTGACTTGATGGGTCGAGTATGATGATCACCCACTCCCGACCAAACAAAAGTATGAAGCTGCTAAGAGGGCGAAAGGGAAGAAACCTGCCCCGATGAAAGACAAGGGACCAGCCAAGTCAAAAGGGCAATGGTGTGTTGCTAGGTAGATCTGGGCTTCCGAGCCTGGTGACGTGTAACTAGGGGCGCAAGATGGCAAGGCCTTCAAAGAAGAGCCAGAAATTTACCCTTGGTGGTTTGGATTGTGATAGTGTTGTGGTTGATACAGAAGGGGTATGTGAGGCTTCAGGCGTTGCTTATTTTTTATGTCAGAGGCTTTCGCTATCTGAATAGATTTTTGATCGGTATTTGTGGTGTCTTTATTTTTTCTAACCGTGTATCTTTTTTGTCCTTGGTTTTCTTTTAGGGTACCTTGATGTCTGGTTGGATGGCACCGAAAAGGCCTGCTGCCGTGACATCTTCCATCTTTGATGATGATGATGTTTCTTTGATGGAGATGCTGGCCTTTCCGAAGGCTGTGCCGAAGAGGCCTGCCTTGCAAGACGACGGCTCAAAGAAGCACAAACATGCATCTCTCAAGCGGAGAAAATGAAAGGGACTAACCAAGAAGGGTGTGAGAAGGTGGTTGAATAGATGAAACGCTCTAACATTCGGGGGCCCGAGACAGGTAAGAGCCGCTTTTATCATGAGGTAGCTCGACTAACTCCTAGCTTGGCGAAAGGCTTGCTTTTGGGTCATGGCCCTTTGATTCTGGGTGCGAAGGAGGGTGTCGGTGCAAAAAGTGACCAACACGTAAATATTTGTAGTTTTGCTGTATGTTGTGATCAGATGTGGCCTAGCACTCAATGACACATGGTTTATACTAGTTCAAGCAACGTGCCCTATATCTAGTTTGAGTCGATCAATGACTTTATTTCTGAGCCTAGGTGCTCGAAGTTTATTGCGGGGTTACAAAGGGAAGGGAGAAAGATGGGGGATATAAGAGGTCTGATTGGACTCTGGTCTATAGGGCTGAGAGTGATAGGAGCTCCACTATGTGCTAAGTGTTTGAGCATGTGCTCGAGGTTTGAACCTAGCGGTTCTACTATTGTGTGCGAGTGAACCCGAGGATTCCTCTATTGGGAGAGAGCGCATCCCCTTTTATAGATGAAGAGAATGGCCTTACAAGCGAGAGAGAGAGAGTATGCATGCTACTAAGTCTTGTTGCCCACGCCATCAGGTACCGCCCACAACACTATTGATGTCCAGAGGCATGTGGGGGGAGCTTTACCGTGTTTGTCTGGTATTGGACTTGATGGCGCCCACAACACTATAGGGCAAATGTTGACGCCCACAACACTGCTTGGGTTCTGTTATGCCTGGAAGGTTGTAGGGCATCCTTCTGACATGTCCTATCGGTTACTGTTCTACAGGTGTGCAGGGTATGGTCCTCGGTATCGTGGTTGACTTGAGTGCCCTACCTTACTTGCTCCATCCGTTTCCTAGTCCTCACCGAGTGGGCATCCTCGGTCGGTTGGTTTCAGTTGGCTCTGACTGTGCTAGTTGGAAAAGAGCTATAAGCAGGGGTTCGGTGCATCCTCAATCGGAGATGTGGGTCGGAGTTAGAGGCAGTGTTTGGCCAGGCCTTTTGGTCGAAGAGGTAGGCCGGAGTCAGAAGTGAGTGTTGTTCCTCTCTGGCCAGGCCTTCCGGTCGGAGAGGCGGGCTAGAGTCGGAAGCGAGCACTATTCCTCCTTAGTGAGGCCTTCTGGTCGGAGATTAGATCGCACTTCTAGCCTATCATTTAGGTATTTGGGCCAGCCTAGGAGTTTGTGCGTTGTTCACACATCGTCTACTGGGTCGAGCCATTGCTAGGAAGCTAGACCATGAGGGACCCTAGGTTTATGAACCTGACAAGAGCCCCCGAGCCCCCGGTCGATTCGGGTAGAATCGTCTATGGGATTTTTGTCTTGATGGTGGGTGAGCGCGAGCGCACCCACGGGGTAGCCCACGAGCCCTAGGGTGATTCAGGTAGAATTGTCTAGGGGGTTTCGTGTTGCCAATGGGGGAAGTTTTGTTTCATCAGCGGGTGTAGCCCCTGAGCCCCGAGGAGATTTAGGTAGAATCACCTAGGGATTTTGTCAGCGGGCGTGCATGAGGCATTTTTTAGGGACCGAGCAAGACGAAGTCACGGATCTTGACGTCGGGCGTAGCCGAGGCAGTTTTAGGGGTCGAGCGAGACAGACTCGCAGATCCTAGCGTCGGGCGTAGCCGAGGCAGTTTTAGGGATCGGGCGAGACAAAGTCATGGATCCTGGCGTCGGGTGTAGCCGAGGCAGTTTTAGAGATCGGGCGAGATGGAGTCACGGATCCTAGCATTAGGCGGAGCTAAGGTAGTTTTAGGGATCGGGCGAGACGGACTCACGGGTCCATGCATTGGGCGAGATGGGAGATCAGGTGAGTCGGAGTCGTGGATCCAGGCATCGGGCGTGTCGTGGGATCGGGCGAGTCAGAGTCATGGAACTAGGCACAGCCGAGGTGTTGGGTGTCTTGAGCCCCTGAGCCCCGTTGGGCTTTGGTAGGGGTCGATTGAGTTTTGTGCGTTACCCCATCCATAGTTTCTCACAACCGAAGAAGTTGAGCTAACGTCGCTTGCCTCGATGGCTAGAGTGATGCGCTCGGTGAGCTCGCCAACGGGCACATTAAAGTGAAATCTGGGTCCATCATTTATGACGAGGTCGGCATAGCCCTCATGTGACATTCCATAGCTCCTTAACCTGTAACCTGGCAAATGCCTGGGTCATTCCGGAGACCGACCCGAGTGGCCCGCTGGCCTCCCCTCGATGGAGATTCTATAGGTTTGGCTGAGGTTAGGATCAAATGAGAAGGTTGAGATGACCCTGTCTACTTCGGGATAGACTGGGCGAGGGCCGCTCGAGGCTCATCTGTGTTTTCTCCCCTGGCTCTGTTTGACATGAGGCGGCCTCGAGCCCTTTGTGGGCCAGCCTATGAACCCCGGTCGGTCGTTGCTCATGTTGAATGAGGCAACTGCCTCTTCGTGGTGCAACACAAAGCGTTGTGATGCATTTAACTTCATATGCAATGCCTCGAATGTATGGAATGAATGAATGCTCATATAGATGAATGAATGATTATATAAAAAATAGTGGGGGTTGGTAATGTTACCTTGATGACTCGAGTGATGGGGTTTGAGGAGCTCCAATCAGAAATGTCTGACCAGGATCTACGCTCGTTGTTCATGATGGAGTCGGCATGGCCCACATGGGGCAACCCTTTGCTCCTTACCTATCTCTTGGCGTTTGCTTGAGTCGTCCGATTGAATCTGGAAGCCCGATGGTCTCTCTAGGGCAGAGATCCCATAGTTGGGCCTTTCCAAGTCCCACCTGGGAAGGTGGAGGGCCGCCTACGCATGGTGGCGCTTTGTTTCTCGCACCCGACATGCGGTAGTGGTGGGCCATACCTAGGCCACGTCCTGTCTGACCAAGCATCGTTCCATCGGGCAGGGTGCGTCCCATTGGTCAGGGCGCGTCCCATCATTTCCCATCCGCATTGAATGGATAAAGGGAGAGGTTTTTTCGCCCCAATCCTTTGCCCTTCTTCAACTGCTGCATCTCCTCCACAAATAGGGGAAGGGAGAGGGAAAGGAGAACTCACAGACCCGTTCATGATTTTGGAGCGCAATGTCGAGCTAGAGGTCATCCAGCATAGATGAGGTGGTGCTGGCCACCTTCACTGAGAAGGGGCTGCTTCCACCCAAGGAGGTGGTGCTGGCCGCCTTTGTCAAGAAGGGGCTGCTTCCATTGAAGGAGGTGGCACACTGGAGGGTACTGCACGTCATCAGCTTCATCACCGTCTGCAAGGCTTTCATCGGGTTGGAGCCGTACATGGACTCCTTTCGGTGAATCTTCTCTAGGCGAGCCTTATCGGAGGGGAAGATGCTCAGGACTGCGCTGGTGGGGGTTTCGCCCTTATAGCTGCTCAGGTTGGTTAGCTCATAAAGTTTGACGAGACATCCTCCAGCTACAGCAGCCATACTTCGATGGGTAGCGTCCCTGCCCAGGAGCTGCCTCGACTGCATGAGATGGGTCCGGAGCTACATGCTTTTCTGCTAAGCATCTATGGGTGCGACACCCTTGAGGTACCCGTTCCGCTCGCCGAAGTCGAGGGAGCGGAACCAGGCGGGGCCCTTGCGGCGATGGTTATGTCCGGTGGCATGTGTTGTGGCCTCACCTTTGGCATCAGCCAATGCCATAGAGCGACCATAGTAGTATTTGGAGTAGAAGTAGTCAGCAAATGTAATTGTTAAGTTCATGGGGGAGCCCCCATGTGAACAGTTTTGTATCAATGATGTTGGGTTCGTAAACCCGGGGTCCCTCGGGGACCGGCTTCCACGCCAAGGCTCGGCCTAGGAGGACGGCCTTTACTTCTTCTAGATCGGTCCAAGAGTCTGAACTCAAACAGACTGGAGCACTCGCTTCAGGCCCTGGCCGCCTTCGGCCCATCTTTCCGACCGGAGCACCTCAGGCTCATGCTAACTCCGAACGGCCTCTCCGATCGGAGCACTAGCTTTAGGCCCCGTCCGCCTTCACATGGCCTCCGCTCGAAAAGCCTGACCCGATGACCACCTCCGACTTCGACCTCATTTCTCCGACCGGGATTCATAGAAAACCCTGCTCATCGCTATTCTTCGACTGGCGTGCCAGAACCGACTAGGGACCATCCGACCAGGGATGCCCGCCCAGAAAGAACCAGAAGGCGTGCGAAGAAAGGCAAGGCATGGCTCACAAGTCAACAGCACTATACTAGGGACCATACCCTACACGAAATAGTGCTCTACAGCCGCCCTAACACAAAGTATTGTAGGGGCTGCTAGAAACTCCCATCTGGTAAGCCCCCCCCCCCCCGCATGTCTTTGGACATCAATCGCAGTATGGGCTTGATGATTTGCCAAACCGGGTGAACATAGCATGGCTCCTCACATGCCGCTAGGCATCTAGAAGTATTTGTAGGTACCGGCGTCCATCCTTCCTGACGAAGATAGCTCGACCCCCCATGCACATCTGACATTCTACAGCGACATCGACAGTATTGGAGGGCGTCAACCATTATCCAGTTTACATCACCGTAGGCAGCAAGGCTTAGAAATATATGTACTCTCCCTCTCTCACCTGTAAAGCCATCCCCTTCATCTATAAAAGGGGATGCGCTCCCTCCAACGAGGGGAGATCGACTTCTTCAAGCTCAGACTCACTAGATCGACATCAACACTCCCAACCATAGGGCCACCAAGTTCCGACCGCGACCCTTCCGATCGGAGCTAACCGAACCTCTTGTACACCCCTTCCTTTCTCCTTCTCGTTTGTAACCCCACTACAGACCTCGAGCACCTAGGCTCGGGAATAAAGTCACTGACTGACCCCCACTAGACATAGGGCATGTTGCCTAAACCAGTATAAATCCCATGTCATTAAGTGCTAGGCCACTATCGGTGTGGGACCCATGGGATACCCCGCAAGGAAAGGAGAAGATCTAGTCTAACTAGAATTCTTCCCATGTAATCTTAGTAGTAGTAGTATTCTATAATCCTACTAGGAACTTTTATTGTAAATCGACTAGGATTCTGACCTCCTGACTATATAAAGAAGGGCAGGGTTCCTAGAGATAGGACTTAGACGACAACATAACACTTTACAATCAATCCAATGCAAAGGCTAACACCGACTAGACATAGGGCTATTACTCGATCAAAGATCGAGGGTCCAAACTAGGATAAATCGACTATCTCTTGCGTTAAATGTCGAGTTCCACATACGCTGAAGCCCAAACATACTGCCCTAGGTACCCCCATGACAGGCTATCGGTGGTGACACATCGACAGCTACACGCCAGGAAGGGGCTTTCGGTGATTTTGCATCCAAGAGCTCGATGGACCTTGACAACATGATCTTCTCAACTGGATCAACCTTCATCTTCGGTTCGTGGATATGCGAGGTAGGTGACAATGGCAAGCTCCAAAGTCGTCTCCTCGAAAATTTGGATCACCATGAAGACCATTCTATTTCGGAGACTAAGACAGATCAACTTGCTGGAAGATTCGCGTAGCTCACAATGTCCGATCCAACTTAGATTTCGTGACTTTGCGCATTCGACTCAAACTCAGGTTTCACATCCGAACTGGGGTCTTACCTGAGTTCTTCCAAGAAACCGAGTTCTTTTCCAATGGGGCTTAAGAACACGGCCTTGGCCTATCAAGAATACAACTCGAAATACACTCAGAGTCTTTTCAAGAAGTCAGTTCCTTTCCCATTCGGACTCCACAACATGGCAACGTCTTATCAAACATAGCCCGAAGGATTCCTTGATCCGGTGCTTAGAATGCCATGGAAAGGAGCCTAGGAAGGTCTCGTGTTAACTATAACATCTCAAGACTACATCGTCCACTGGCCAGGTTCCGTTCCTAAGGATAGCGACACCCCACTAGTCGACAACATGACAACAACAATTCTACCCTACCAAGAAGGAGACTCAATCTACGACCTTGAAGCCTCTACTAAAGTTATCAACTACTCTGATAGTGTGGAAACCGATGCCAATAGCGGAGCAATTCACGCACGAGAAGTATTCATGATTCGTTGTCCTCGATCACCATTAGTCCCCCTAGAAGCGCCCGACGTTAGGTCATCGGATGAATCTGAGTCCAACATATCACCCTTTACCTAGGGGCACGATGGTGAGACCAAGAGTCAGAGGCAAGCCAGAGAGAGAAAGAACAAATTGAAACAAGGACATCAATGCCATGCTAGGCAGCGCAAGGAAGCTTAGATCAGATATGAGTAAGATCTAGCTGAGTACAATAGAAGAAAATCAGAGCGAGAGGTCAAAGAAGGACGATCGGCGAATACACCCTACAATAAGATCCGAGAAGCACTAGAAGAACTCAGGGCGACTTCACATCCTAGTGAAAAACAAGAACAGCTCTGGGATTTTCTTCGATCAACAGTCCTAAGGACACATGATGGAAGGACCCGCTCAAGACTACCTGTCAGGTCAACATCTCATGAGCAGGAAGATCAAAATCAAAGGAAGTCCGCTTTCAAGATACTTGGACCAAGTGGAAGTCACAACAGAGAAAGTAGAAGAAACCATAGTCAAAACGACTGAGTCAAACAACCAAGAAAGGTCAGAAGCAAAGCACCTACTCGGATGGCCACACGAAATTACTCTCACCAAGACAACAGTTGGCAAGAAAGGGGTGCTGAATCAGAATGCATAGAAGCCAGAACACACGATAGATTCCCCTATTTTGCAAATAGACTTGCTTCAATACGACTGCCTCACAAGTTCAAGCCGTCCAACCACTCCAAGTATGATGGCAAGATCGAACCAAGGCAGTGGCTCAGGATTTACTCGCAATCGATTGGATTTTGTGGAGGAGATGATGATATCAAGACCTTGTTCTTTCCCATGGCCCTAGAAACCATGCCCCTTCAATGGTTTTATAAATTGAATCTAGGATCAATCAGAAATTAGGAGGACTTGCAAAGAGTTTTCTGTACAAATTTTGCGGGAATCATTACACACCCATCACCCATGCAGAATTAAAAGGACTCAAGCAGAAAGGGGGTGAAAGTCTCAGAGATTACTATCGATGATTTGGCGAACTACATGCTCAAGTATATGACATCACTGAGCGAGAAGTAATTAAAGCTTTCTCTCATGGAATTATGGCTAGGTGGCAATTTTAGGACTTCTGCAAAGAAACCCCAAGAAACAATGAAGAATTCAGACGCACAATAGAAAAGATGATTACAATAGAGGAGAAGACACGAGAAAGGTTCCTAAACAGAAACAACCGAGACAACCCGGACAAGCAAAATCATCAAAACAATAGACACCAGGAAAGAAAACATGGACCAGACAACACTATAGCGGTGACTGACAAATCAAGGAAGTTTTCCAAGCCCAGAAGGTATGACGACATTGAAAACATGCGTTGCATCTTGCACCCCAAAGGAAATCACACCATCGGAGATTGCTACACCTTCAAAGATCGATACACAAGAAAAGATGGTAAGGAGAATACCAAAGAAGGCAATTAGAAAAAAGAAGAAGACAACCACGAAGACAAGGGATTCCAAAAATCCAAGGGGGCAGTAGCAGTAATCTTTGCTAGGGTTCTAGATTCCAGAAGCAAACATCAAGAAAAGCTAGCACTACGAACCATTATGGCAGCAGAACCAACTACTCCAAGATATCTCAACTGGTCATAGTACCCAATCCAATTTTCAAGAGAAGACCAATGGACTAGTGTAGGAAACGCAGGCCATTACCCACTGGTTGTAGATCCAACTATTGCCAGTATGACTGTCACAAAAGTACTAATCAATGGGGGAGCTGGACTCAACATCATTTTTTTAGAAACTGTAAGGAAGATGGGACTACAACTCGTTGGGATGATTACACCAACGAGCACCCCTTTTTATGGCATAGTACTTGGCAAGGCAGCGATGCCACTTGGACAAATCACTTTACCGGTTACTTTTGGGACTCCCTCAAACTACCATATAGAGTTCATCAAGTTTGAAGTTGCAGACTTTGATTCATCATATCACGCAATCCTTGGGCGCCCAGCACTAGCAAAATTCATGGCGATACCGCATTATCCGTACCTGTTGCTTAAGATGCCAGGGCCTAACGGTGTCCTTTCTCTGCGGAGTGATTTGAAGCGCGCTTTTGACTACGACGTTCAGGCAATCCAAATTATAGCAAAAGCACAAGCCACCGATGGTAGAAAAGAAATAGCCACTATCGCAGTAGAAATAAGCCTAGAAGAGCTAGAGATACCGGCTAAAAACTCAGCATCCTCGCACCACTAAAAGAAGCCGACGTTAAGCAAATCGACCAGGGCATCAGTGATCCCTCCAAAACGGCAACCATCAGCACCCACCTCTCAGCAAAATAGGAAATCGCGCTCACCAACTTTCTTTGGGACAACAAAGATATCTTCGCTTGGAAGCCAATCGACATGCCAGGTGTCCCAAGAGAGTTGGCTAACCACAGAATTGATATCAATGAAGGCTTCAAGCCTGTGAAGCAACGACTATGACGATTCTCACTCGACAAGAAGGCAGCAATTAAAAAAGAAATCACAAAGCTAATGGCAGCCAGATTCATCAAAGAAATCCTCTATCCAGATTGGCTAACAAACCTAGTTCTAGTACAGAAAAAGAATATGGATGAGTGGCACATGTGTGTCGACTACACAGATCTCAACAAAGACTGCCTGAAAGATCCGTTCGGGCTACCACACATTGATCAGATAGTTGATTCAACAACAGGATCTGCCCTATTATCCTTCCTTGATTGCTATTCAGGATATCACTAGATCACATTAAAGGAACAAGACCAGAGCAAGACATCTTTCATCACCCCGTTCGGTGCCTACTGCTACAAAACCATGTCATTTGGACTCAAGAATGCTGGTGCCACTTACCAAAGAGCTATCCAAACGTGCCTTGGTGATCAGATTGGGAAAAATGTAGAGGCATATGTGGATGACGTAGTAGTAAAGACAAAGAACCCAGATACACTAATTGAAGACTTAAAGCAAACCTTCAAAAAACTGAAAAGATGGAGGTGGAAATTGAACCCAAACAAGTGTGTATTCGGAGTTCCTTTAGGACAACTACTCAGATTCTTGGTCAGTCATCGTGGAATCAAAGCAAGCGCCAAGCAAATTCGAGCCATAATAGAGATGGGCCCTCCTCGAAGTGTCAAAGCTATGCAGAAACTAACAGGCTATATGGTGGCCCTCAATCATTTCATATCAAGACTCAGTGAAAAAGGGTTACCTTTCTTTAAACTGCTAAAGAAGACAAACAAGTTTGAGTGGATAGAAGAAGCCAACGAAGCTTTCAAGAAGCTCAAGGCATACCTCACCTCCTCGCCCGTGCTCACACCTCCAAAGAAATACGAAGACATGATGTTGTACATTGCGGCAACTTCTACTGTGATCAGCACAATGATTGTCGTAGAAAGAGAAGAAGAAGGGCATGTATATAAAGTACAACGCCCTGTATACTACATCAGCAAAGTACTGTCAAAATCAAAAATCCAGTACCCGCATGTGCAAAAACTACTCTACGCCCTCCTGATCACTTCACGCAAGCTTCGCCACTATTTTGAAAGCCACAAGATTACCGTGATGACAGATTTCCCACTCGGAGACATCCTACACAACAGAGACGCAACATGGTGTATATCTAAGTGGGCAGTTGAACTTGGTGCTCTCAATATCGATTTCACCCCATGGAAGGCCATTAAATCTCAAGCCCTAGCTGATTTTGTTGCTGAGTGGACAGAAATTCAACAACCTATGTCAAATACCATCCTTGATCATTGAAAGATGTACTTTGATGGATCACTCAAGCTAGGCAGAGCCAGTGCAGGTGTTCTCCTCATTTCTCCAGACGGAAAACAACTCAAGTACGTCATTCAGATATTATGGCAAACTACAAACAATGAAGCAGAATACGAAGCCCTCATTCATGGGCTACGAGTGGCAATTACCCTTAAAATCAAGCGTTTACTCGTATATGGCAATTCAGCAGTAGTCATCAATCAAGTCAACAAAGATTGGGACTGCACCAAAGAAAACATGGGCGCTTACTGTGCAGAAATACGAAAGCTCAAAAAACATTTTCAAGGATTAGAAATTCTACATGTCCTACGCGATTCTAATATTACAGCAGACGTCCTCACCAAGCTCGGATCAGACAGGGCAAAGGTCCCACCTGGTGTATTCATAAAGGAGTTATTAGCTCCCTCTATCAAACAATCCGATGAGATAACCCTTGAAATCTCAGCTAAAGGCACCCAGATTTTGGTAATCACCACCTTATGGACCCAAGTTTTTATTGATTATATCAAAGAAAATAAGTTGCCAGCAGATAAAGAGGAAGCTACCTGAGTTGTTCGTAGAAGCAAAAACTACGTCCTAGTAGGGGACAAACTCTACAAAAGAGCCACGTCATCAGGAGTACTCCTCAAATGTGTCTTATTTGACGAGGGCAAAGAGATCCTAGATGAAATACACTCAGGTTGCTGTGGAAATCATGCCGCCTCAAGAACACTAGTCGGCAAGGTATTCCGCATCGGGTTCTACTGGCCAACCGCTTTGAAAGACATAGAAGAACTTGTTAGAAAATGCAAAGGTTGTCAAATGTTCACAAGACAAGCTCATGTGCCAGCACATAATCTCATCTGCATCCCACCCGCTTGGCCCTTCTCCTGCTGGGGGCTGGATCAAGTAGGACCTCTTAAGAAAGCAAAAGGTGGTTTCGAGTACATCTTCGTAGCAATTGACAAGTTCACCAAGTGGATTGAATACAAACCACTCGCAAAATACAGCGCAACCAAAGCAGTCGAGTTCATCCAAGATATTATGCACCGCTTCGGCATACCCAATCGAATCATCACAGATTTGGGTTCTCCTTTCACAGCCACAGAATTCCAAAGTTGGGCACAGGACTGCGGCTTCAACATAGATTACGCATCAGTCGCATATCCAGAGGCCAATGGACAGGTAGAAAGGGCTAATGGACTCATACTAGCCAGATTAAAACCAAGATTGTATGAAGAACTAGTGGACTATGGATCAAAATGGATTGAATAATTACCCAAGGTTGTATGGGGGCTACGAACTCAAATAAGCAGAGCCATTAGATACTCACCTTTCTTCCTAGTTTATGGATCAGAAGCCGTACTACCTGCCGACTTGATCTGGACGTCACCAAGGATAGAACAATATGACGAAGGAGAAGCAGAACACACCCGAAGATTAGAACTCGACAGTACAGAAGAAGATAGAGTGAATGCTACCCTTCAATCAGCAAGATACCTCCAAGGATTAAGACGCCACTACAACAAGAATACCTAGCCTTGATCACTACAAGTCGGAGACCTAGTACTAAGAAGAATACAAAAAACTGATGGATGCCATAAACTACTCAGTCCATGGGAAGGTCCTTTTATCGTCACAAAAGTCACCGGACCAGGCGCATACAAGTTGATAACTAAAGACGGAAAAGAAGTCAACAATACATGGCACATCAGCTAGCTAAGAAGATTCTATGCATGAAAACAACTCAAGGAAGAATATATATACAACCATAAGAGATCAATGTTCATGATCAATAAAGATGGTGCTCCTCGACAACATATGTACTATTATGACTTATCAATGTTCATGATCAATAAAGATGGTTCTTTCTCAACAACATATGTCTTATTATGGCTTTCCCCGAGTTGTTTCCAATGAGCATACCGGCCGAGAGCAAAAGAGCTAAAAAGATGCTTGAGCCCGCCGATGAGGGTAGCTAATAAGCTAACACCCGAACCAAAAAGCAAAATGGCTAAAAATACGCCTGAGCATACCGACCGAGAGCAAAAGAGCTAAAAAGATGCTTGAGCCCGCCGATGAGGGTAGCTAATAAGCTAACACCCGAACAAAAAAGCAAAATGGCTAAAAATACACCTGAGCATACCGGCCGAGAGCAAAAGAGCTGAAAAGATGCTTGAGCCCGCCGATGAGGGTAGCTAATAAGCTAACACCCGAACCAAAAAGCAAAATGGCTAAAAATATGCCTGAGCATACCGGCCAAGAGCAAAAGAGCTAAAAAGATGCTTGAGCCCGTCGATGAGGGTAGCTAATAAGCTAACACCCAAACCATAAAGCAAAATGGCTAAAAATACGCCTGAGCATACCGGCCGAGAGCAAAAGAGCTGAAAAGATGCTTGAGCCTGCCGATGAGGGTAGCTAATAAGCTAACACCCAAAACAAAAAGCAAAATGGCTGAAAATACGCCTAAGCATACCGGCCAAGAGAAAAAGAGATGAAAAGATGTTTGAGCCCACCGATGAGGGTAGCTAATAAGCTAACATCTGAACCAAAAAGTAAAATGACTGAAACTAAGCCTGAG
This sequence comes from Miscanthus floridulus, assembly GCF_019320115.1. Classification (NCBI taxonomy): domain Eukaryota; kingdom Viridiplantae; phylum Streptophyta; class Magnoliopsida; order Poales; family Poaceae; genus Miscanthus; species Miscanthus floridulus. Next base: position 121,361,010 of record NC_089584.1, read on the forward strand.
CATAAATCAGAGCAATTTCAAGACAAGACCCTCTAGCTCCTTGTTCCAAATAGCAAGAGGCTTGGGGCTACACTCAGTGAGTGCACTTTTTCCTTAAAAAAAGCACACATCACTCAGAAGACTTCTTCAAGACAGACCACTTCAAGGCCACACGACAAAAAGAACCCGGATATAGCTATATCCGAGCTCTTTTTGATAAAGAACCTGAGTATATGCTTAGGAGCCCATCGACGAAGAATCAGAGCGATTTCAAGAGAAGACCCTCCAGCTCCTTTGCCAAACAGCAAGAGGCTCAGGGGCTACACCTAATTGGGAGTACTTTTTTCTTCAAAAAGGTACACACCACATGAAGATCTCACAAAGCGCTACACGGTTTCGCTCAAGAAAGCACTCGGACAACGCTTGTTCCTGCTCAACAGGACCTGAAGGAACAAGACGAGGCTTTCAGAGCTCAACCATGAAGTGCTCGGTGGCTTATTGGTGCGGGACCCATGGGATACCCCGCAAGGAAGGGAGAAGATCTAGTGTAACTAGGATTCTTCCCATGTAATCTTAGTAGTAGTATTATTTTGTAATCCTACTAGGAACTCTCATTGTAAATCGACTAGGATTCTGACCTCCTGACTATATAAAAGAGGGCAGGGTTCTTGGACACAGGACTTAGACGACAACACAACACTTTACAATCAATCCAACGCAAAGGCTAATGCTAACTGGACGTAGAGCTATTACTCGATCAAAGATCGAGGGTTTGAACCAGGATAAATCGACTGTCTCTTGCGTTAACCATCGAGTTCCGCATATGCTGAAGCCCGAACATACTACCCCGGGTACCCCCATGGTAGGCTATCAGTGGTGAAACATCAACAGCCACCACCGATCATAACATACAGCAAAACTACAAATATTTACTAGTTGGTCACTTTCTGCACCGACAAATTAATACATCAGTTCTGCTTTGTGATAGAATCACTATTCGTTCCTTGTTTTTTATCCTAGCATAGCTTTGTTTTTATCCTTTCTTTTCACACCCGCCCATTCGTTCCGTAGGCTACAACTCTAAGAACCTGGGCATGGCCCACGAGGATCAGCTGCTCATAACCTTAGGTCATGGCGGGGTGTGCTTGGTTAGGAGTAAAAACAAAGTCACGTAGGGTAATCAAAGGAATGGAATGCCCTTTTGCTCGGGTAACGCCCTTTTATTCGGGCGGAAAGTTTTTACCATGTGATAGTAAAAAAGAGAGGTAGTATTATTGTACCCTCATGGAGCTCCCGAGCGACCTAGGCTAAAAGTGTTTAGGCTAGGGTGCTTTATAGGAGCAAGTGTTGAATAAAAGCGGTAAGATCGAATTTTGGGGAAAAATGATGTAGTTGTTCAATGTTCCAAGTGTCATGAGAACATTATCGTTGTCGTCCTTCAGTCGGTAGGCGCCTGGTTGGATCACCTCAGTCACCATATAGGGACCTTCCCATGGTGGAGAGAGTTTGTGTTTCTCCTTTGTTGATTGGGTCCTCCGGAGTACGAGATCACCGACCTCAAGGATCCTTCCCCTGATCTTCCTTTCGTGGTACCCATGGAGAGTTTGCTGGTAGCGAGCGAAGCGGATGACAGTCGTCTCGTGGGCCTCCTTGAGTAGGTCGACTGCATCTTGCTAAGCCTCCGCGGCTCGGTCATGGTTGAAAGCCTTCACTCTTGGGGCACCATGGTTGAGGTCAAAGGGCAGCACTACTTCAGCTTTATAAGCCAGTAAGAAGGGTGTAAACCCTATGGATCAGTTTGGGGTCATTCTAAGGCTCCAGAGGATCGCTGGGACCTCTACAACCCATCCCCCGACATACTTGTTGAGTCGGTCAAAGATGCGTGGCTTAAGTCCTTGGAGGACCATGCCATTGGCACGCTTGACCTAACCATTAGTACGTGGATGTCCGACCAAGGCCTAGTCGATCCTGATGTCGTATCCATCACTAAAGTCTAGGAACTTCTTCCTGGTGAAGTTAGTCCCATGGTCAGTGATGATACAGTTAGGAACACCGAACAGGTAGATAATGTTGAGGAAGAATTTGACCGCCTCTTCCAAACGGATGTTGGTGATGGGCTTGGCCTCTATACACTTGGTGAACTTGTCGACTGCTATGAGCAGGTGAGTGAAGTCGCCCAGGCCCTTTTTAAGGGGTCCTATCATGTTGAGGCCCTAGACCATGAATGGCCAGGTGATGGGGATGGTTTGAAGCTCCTGTGCCGGTAAATGAGTTTGTCGAGCGTAGAATTGGTATCCCTCACACCTGCGAACGACCTCTTCTGCATCTCGTAGTGCAATGGGCTAATAAAAACCTTGGCAAAAGGCTTTTTCAACAAGTGACCTTAGGGCCACGTGATGCCCACGGATCCTGGCATGGACCTCAAGGAGGAGCTGCTTCCCCTGGTTGGTAGGGATGTACTTCATGAGCACCCCCAAGGGACTCTGTTTGTAGAGTTCATCACCGAGCATGACGAATGTCTTGGCGCATCGAGCGAGAACCTCCTCGAGGAGGTAGGTGTGATTGAGTGTCAACACGGCGACATCGGCGGGCGACGTCGTCATGGAGGCACTGGGGTCGAAGCCCCTGAGCGCCGGCTTGGCGTCAGGGTGGGAGCCCTTAGGTGCTAGGTTGGCATTGTGGTGTGTCTGGCTTGGACCTTCCAAGATGCGGGCAGACGGCTCATGAATATCGTTGATGAAGATCCCGCTCGGAGATGGATCCCTCCTGGCGGCTAATTTTGTGAGAAAATCGGCGACATCATTGTCCTTTCGGGGGACATGATGTAGCTCGATCCCCTAGAATTTGTCCTCAAGCTTATGCACCTCCTGGCAGTATGCTACCATGAGGGGGGTTTTCCAAGAGGACTCCTTCATGACTTGGTCAACAACCAACTCTGAGTCGCCGTGGACATAGACTCATGTAGCACTGAGCTCGATAGCGATGTGCAGCTCATTGATGAGGGCCTCATACTCTATGGTGTTGTTTGAGGCCGAGAAATAGAGGCAGATGGCGTAGCGGAGCCTACTCCCATCTGGGGAGATTAGAACCACTCCAGCCCTCGAGCTAGGCGCCATTATGGACCCATCGAAGTACATTGTCCAGTACTCGTGGGTGACATCTGGGGTCGATAGCTGGACCTCTGTCCATTCGGTGACAAAATCCATGAGAGCCTGAGATTTAATAGCGGTACGGGTGAAAGGTCCTAATATGGCTAGAGGGGGGGGTGAATAGCCTATTTAAAAATCTACAAACTGACTAGAGCAATTTGATTAGTATAACAAATAGCGAAATGCAAACTTGCTCTAGCTCTACAAGGGTTGTAAGCCACCTATCCAACAATTCTAGTTGTTATGATCACTAGGCACACAATTTACTAGGTCACTACTCACTAAGAGCTCTCATAATTGCTACACTAAAGAGCTCCACTAGATGAACTTAATCCACAAAGCAAGCTCTCAATTCTAGCTACACTAAAGAGCTGATTATAGCTAATTTGTGGAAATGTAAATGAGTAAGTGAGGTAATTATACCGCCGTGTAGAGGAGTGAACCAATCATAAGATGAATACTTTATCAATCACCGGGAGAATACCAAAGGGCAAGAGACAATCAATTTTCTACCGAGGTTCACGTGCTTGCCAACACGCTACGTCCCCGTTGTGTCGACCAACACTTGGTGGTTCGACGGCTAAGAGGTGTTGCACGAACCTCGTCCATACAATTGGACACCGCAAGAACCTACCCACAAGTGAGGTAACTCAATGACACGAGCAATCCACTAGAGTTACCTTTCAGCTCTCCGCCAGGGAAGGTACAAACCCCCTCACAATCACCGGAGATGGCCACGAACAATCACCAACTCATGCCAATCCTCCTCCGCTGCTCCAAGCCACCTAGGTGGTGGCAACCACCAAGAGCAACAAGCAAATTCCATAGCAAAACACAAACACCAAGTGCTTCTAGAAGCAATCACTCAAGCAATGCACTTGGATTCTCTCCTAATCTCACAAAGATGATGAATCAATGATGGAGATGAGTGGGAGGGCTTTGGCTAAGCTCACAAGGTTGCTATGTCAATGCAAATAGCCAAGAGAGTGAGCTTGAGCCGGCCATGGGGCTTAAATAGAAGCCTCCACGAAATAGAGCTATTGTACCCCTTCACTAGGCACAACATGGGGTGATCGGACGCTCTGATCATATTGACCGGACGCTGCACCTCAGTGTTCAGTCATGCGATACGTGCCACGTGTCCCCTCTCTTCAAATGTTGATCGCCTAATCTCAATGGTTAAGTGAAGACCGGACGCAGTAGCTCAAAGTGACCGGACGCTGAACCCCAACGTCCGGTCATTTCCAGTAAGCATCTAGAGATGACTTTTCACGACCGAATGCTTCTGGTCATGCTCGACCGGACTCACCCAGTGTCCGATCATGCGGTGACTCTTCTGTGCACTACCACATCAGTTGGACCGGATGCACCGTGTCAGCATCCAGTCACTAAGTGACCCAGCGTCTGGTCAGAGACCGACGCAGCGCGCCCTCTACTGCCACTGACTAGACGTGCTGGTTCAACCAAGACCAACGTCCGGTCACCTACAGTGACATCCGTCTTTTCTATCTAGGGCACCGGTGGCACCGTCGGACTGTCCGCCAGTGAAGTTCCTAACCCTTGCTCAAATGTGCCAACTACCAAGTGTACCACCTTATGCACATGTGTTAGCATATTTTCACAAATATTTTTAAGGGTCTTAGCACTCCACTAGATCCTAAATGCATATATGCAATGAGTTAGAGCATCTAGTGACACTTTGATAACTGCACTTCAATACGAGTTTCACCCCTCTTAATAGTATGGCTATCGATCCTAAATGTGATCATACTCACTAAGTGTCTCGATCACTAAAACAAAATGACTCCTACTATTTATACCTTAGCCTTGAGCATTTTGTTTTTCTCTTTCTTTTTTTCCAAGTTCAAGCATTTAATCATCACCATGCCATCACCATCAGCATGATCTTTACCATTGCTTCATCACTTGGATCAACTAGGTTAGCACTTAGGGGTTCATCAATTAACCAAAACCAAACTAGAGCTTTCAACGGGGGATATACCTGATGTCATGGCCCATGAGTTCGATTCCCCACTTGGAGATCCGTCCCGCGGTGTTGCGGTTGTGGATGATGTCCCCGAGCTGGTATGAAGTGATGACCGTGACTTCATGGTAGGTGAAGTAGTGCAGGAGCTTCTGGGTCGCCATTAGCATGATGTACAAGAGTTTCTACACCTAGGGGTACTAGAGCTTGGGATCAGTGAGTACCAACCCGATGAAGTATATGGGTCGCTGGACTTCAAGGTGGTGTCCTGGCTCCTCCCTTTCGATGACCAGGGCGGCGCTCACCACATGGTTGCTTGCTGTGATGTAGAGGAGGAGGGGTTCTCCTCATTTGGGAGAGACGAGGATTGGGGCCGACGTTAGTGACACTTTGAAGCTCTCTAGAGCCTGCTGAGCTTCCTCAGTCTAGATGAAGGCATCCGTCTTTTCGAGGAGCTCATAGAGTGGCATCCCTCGTTCGTCGAGCCGAGAGATGAATCAGCTCAAGGCAGCCAGACAGTCAATGAGCCTTTGTATGCCTTTACATTGCATATAGGGCCCATGTTGGAGATGGTTGTGATCTTTTTGGGGTTGGCCTCAATGCCACGCTCGGACATAATGTATCCAAGCAGCTTTCCCTTCGGAACCCCAAAAACAAATTTCTTCGGATTCAATCTGATGTTGAACCTTCAGAGGTTCGCGAACGTTGCGGCCAAGTTTGCGATCAGGTCACAAGCTTGAGCCATTTTGACTACTATGTCATCAACATAGACGGTGATTGTTGGTTTCGGTCGCTCAGCTTGATTAGGTTGCTCGAGCGGGCCGATTTGGTCAGCAAAGCATTGCTGCATGCACCTTTGGTAGGTGGCACCAGCGTTCTTCAGATCGAAAGGCATGGTTACATAATAGTACGAACCATACGAGGTGATGAATGAGGTTGCGAGTTGGTCAGACTCTTTCATCGTAATCTAGTGATAGCCTAAGTAGGCATCTAGAAAGGAGAGGATCTCGCATCCCAAGGTGGAGTCGACTATCTGGTCTATGCGTAGCAAAGGGAAGTGATCCTTTGGACACGCTTTGTTGAGGCCAGTATAATCAATGCACATTCTTCATTTCCCGGTCTTCTTTTTAACAAGAACTGGATTGACAAGCTAGTCGGAGTGGAATACCTCTCTGATGAATCCAGCTGCTAGGAGTTTGGCGATCTCTTTGCCTATGGCCCTACGCCTCTCATCGTTGAAGCGACATAGGCGTTGCTTAGCGAGCTTCAAGCCCAAGATAAGGCATAGTGTGTGCTCAGCGATCTCCCGCGGTATGCCTGGCATGTCAGATGGCTTCCATGCAAAGACACCACGATTGGCACGTAGGAAGTCGATGAGCTCGCATTCCTATTTGGTCGAGAGCTGGGTCCTGATCCGTACCATCTTGGTAGGGTCAGTGGGGTCGATTTCTACCGCCTTAGTCTCCTCGAGTGGGCGGAAGGCCATTGAGGAGGTTGGTTTGTTGGAGTTCGGGACTGCTGGGGTCGATGACTCCCTGAGCCACGGGAGCTCAAACGAGTTGATGACCGTAGTGGCGAGCTCAAAATGCTCGCGGTCGCACGTGAAGGCGTGCGAGAATGTGCTACCCATGGTGATGACACCATTCGGTCTTGACATCTTTAGCTTGAGGTAGGTGTAGGTGGGGATCACCATGAATTTGGCGTAGCATGGCCGCCCTAAGATGGCGTGGTAGGACCCTGGGAAGTCCACCACTTTGAAGGTGAGGACCTCTGAGTGGAAGTTGGCTTGGTTGCCAAACGTGACTGTAACACCCCAGGTGTTTGCCTTCCACATTTGCACTTGCATTTCATGGACATGAGCATCATTCATTCATTCACATGCTTATCTCACATGAAACATGTCTTTGAAACATTGCAAGTATCGTTATGTTTCATGTGTGTTGTTTCCTTTATGAAATGAAAAGTGTGCAACACTTAAGTGCAACATGTGCCACTCACTTTAGTGAAACAAAGTTAGTTAATACTATGCAACAAGATCATGAAACATGTGAAACATGACTACGAAACATTTGTAACATTTCATGTGTTTTCATTGTTTCAGTACATACCTTGCTTGATTCTTGTGTGACCAATGTATGGGGTGGCTAAAAACTCTTTTAAGTAACTTAGTTACACCTAGAATGTCATTTGGGACATTGTTCATGTTGATCACTTTGACTGATTAGGTTCTCAAGTCATGGTTTGACCAAATTTGACCCCTGAACCCTTTTGTTTGACTGTTTAAAAAGTGTGGCTTAGGATGTTTGCATGTCTGAGCAACCAAAAACAAAGTTGTAGCAAATTTTATAAGGAACAAACTTTGTTTAGAAGCCAAGTCATGAAAATGTGCACAACATGTTCAAAAAGGACCCACAAGTCAGTTTTGGGCTTGTATTTGACACTTAGAAATTTTCTAACTATAAGGGCTGGATTTCAGTTTCATGTACCCAACTTATTCATCTTGTAGCTCCCAAATCAAGCCGATTTAGCTCGTACTCCAATTGGCAAACTTGTAGTACACACTTGGATCTCGAACTTTGTCAATTACACCATGAACTGGATCATCACGGTTGAGGAGTTGCAACTCGATGAAGGTACGCTATCAGGCTCGATAAGGTTAACTGAATCAACGTTTCAGTCAAGCTACAGTGATCTCCGTTTTAGAAAACGCCCGTCGCGTGGGTGACGCGCGTCGCCGGTCGCCTGACCGCGTAGGCCATGCGTCGTGGCTGGCCTGACGCCGCTACCGGTGTCCTCCACTTGAAGCCACGTCCGCCTACCTGTCTGCTCACTCTTCCTTCCTCCTTCACTTCTCCAGCTCGCAGCAGCAGCAGCCAAAGCGCAGCCGCTCCGCCATCGTTGCCGCAGAGCTTCACCGTCGTCGAGCTCATGCGCCGCTGCAAAAACGCACGCTACGTCTTCACCGTAGCTCCGCAGTGTTCCTCGCGACCTTCTCCACCACTTAGCCAGGCCATTGGAGCTTGGGTAAGGTCGCTGTGACCATTCCACCACCGCCCGACATGGCTGAGCCTCGCCAAACTTGGCGCTCACTGTGGCGAGCGCACCACCGCACCCTTCTTCTACCCCTACACTCGTCTCGTCTTCCCCAGCTCGCGTAGTCGCTCCGGTGAAGACGCTACCTCCCAGGCCAGTCCAGTCATGCCAGAATGCGGCCGCGCACCACCGTGCGCCATGGTAGAGCCGCCATGCGCCGTGGCCGGCGTGCTTAGGGGTCGTTAGGGTCTAGACTTAGGGGGTCAATCGACGCGTGGGAACTTGGGGAGCACGCCGGTGCTGTCCAATTCATCGGAGGAGTCGCCGTCGGTGAGTTCCACCATCGCCGCGCCGTCAAAGCCGCCTCCCCTATTTCTCTATCAATGACCGGTGGGGTCAGCTGACACCCAGGTCCCACACGGCAGTGACTGTGGTTCATAGGGCTAGTTCAAAAATTCCAGTTTTGAATGCTGATTTGAGATTTTTGTATCTTCAAATGTGTAGATCTAAATACTGTGATTCAAATTTTGTTAGACTCACAGTGAGGTCTAGTATTTAAGAAAAATATGTCTTGAGCACTTTATGTAGAAATTTTGGATGAATTAAATAGGAACTTGAAAAGTGTTTTTGAATGCATGCAAACTTGTTTAAATCATAACTTGAGTTTCTTTGATCCAAAAATTGTGAAATTTTGTGGGTAAGTTAGTATTGCTTAGTAAAAGCTCTGGTTAAAATTTGAGGGTCATTGCATGTGTAGTTTTTGAGTTATATATTTTCCTTTTATCATTTATGGATACTTGTGTGAATTTTTGTAAATTATCTAGGAATCCTATGGCTATGAAACTTGGTAGGTAGTATCTTGGTACCTTAAGGATGCTAGGAAAAATATGAAATCTGTTGCTTGACACTTTTCACTAAGGTTTTCTAATTATGCCATTTTAAGCCATTCTACCTTACCAATTTTGTGTAGGCTGTTATACTTACTTAAATGGTGTGAAATTTTTATGGTAGTCTACTTAGGGCATATAGTGTCTACTGTAATTTTTGTAGATTTAATGGTGTAGTTTTCATATATGTTTACTATTTCCTCTAATTAAATAAATAAATTAAGAAAGGTATTAGAGGAAATGTTTTGGTGAGGAACACCCTACTTTCTAGTGTCCTTGTGATATGTGTAACATGTGAGCAGATTTAGTTTTGTCCAATTATATGTTTACATCTTAAGTTATTAATTATTCGTTTGTATTATGTCCCTCTGGACAAATCTGGGGACTTTAGAAAGTTCCCCATGATATTTTGGTTTTCTGTGAATGTGATGAATACATGAGTTGTAGATAATTTATGTATCTAGCTCCTGTCAAGATTTGAGGGCATTTGGCCCAGTAGTTTAGAAACCGCAGCTGTTTAAAGTTAGGTTCCAGTTTTTGCTTACTCTGTGCCTTGTGAGGACAGAGTTCTGTTGATTGATGAATTCGACCTGATAAAAGTTTGAATCATGCTTTGAGGTCTGAAAATGAATTGTAGATAATTTCATAAGATTTCCAGATTGTCTTGTTGCATGTCATTTGGATTTATATATCTCCAGTTATGGCTAGTTTACTGTACCACTACATAGTCTCCATTCTGTTGAAATGCAAATGCTTGAGTGCATGCTTGCGCTATGTGCTCGTTGATTGTTTAGGGGTTAGCCTAACTTGAGAATATACTTAGGTGCAGGTGCTAGGTCATTAACTGAAGATGAGCAATTATACATTAGGTTGTATAAACTTGATAAGTAAAGTGATTTGAATAGGGCTTAAGTTAGAATATGCAAACTACAACGAACATGTGCATTCCCCGAGCATCCCTGACATTCGTCATGTGCATCCATGATATTTATCTTGCACATTCATGCAATAGGTGTGCTGGAGGGAGTGACGTTGCTAGAGTTCGTGGGAGCCAACCAGGAGGAGGAGCCCGAGGTGCAGGAAGCCGACGAAGCAGCCGCTGCGGAGGAATTGCCCGAGTGCCCTAACCACCAGCCTTCCTCGTTCCTGAAAGGCAAGCCTCAGAGCATATTAAGCCTCCCATGTTTTTACGAATACATTGAGTATCTTTTATTGTTGATGATGCACTAAGTATAGAAATTAGTTGGAACCAATTGCTGCATTATATATCCTACCTTATCTAGATATCACACTGGAATCCTATTTAAGTCAGGACGGGTTAAATGCTTAGCCATGCTTAGTGCGGTAGAAGTCAGGTGATTTCCGGTCACCTGCAAGCTTTAGGATGAGGTGGATCACGGTTGGCTATATTTGCTATCGTGGAAAAGAACCATGTGAATTATGAATTAAGACCGAACGGGGTCTTGTGTAGGTTTGAACATAGTGACTCCGTCTGAGTCATTTAAGGACCGATACACTGTACGTCCTCATGTCATGTTGAACGCATCCTAACACTTAGCTGGCCAGATAAGTCGTTCCGACCATGAAGCCTAGTAGCTCGGTTTAGGCCAGGGACGCGAGTAGGGGTCCGCAATCTGGATGGAAGTAAGGATGTGCAGGGAACCATTGGTGTAAGCCCAAGGGCGGGTTAAGTCACCGAGCACTCATGGCAGAGTGGTTCTCTGATTTTGCGACACTGTTCGGACTCACGACTTCTGAATTGTACCAACGGTGACTTGTTGCGACCATGACGGGGGAAGCAGAGTTTGTGTTTAGGAATACCCCTCCAGCTGGATAGGAATCGATTCAAATCGCCGTCTCTCTCGGATAGTGAGAACTTGACTGAGCAGCGGCAACATAGATTCACTTAATTTAATGATATGGCTAAATGGATGATGATGATAAGGTTGCCACAATGAATACCTGATATGGTTATTAATGTTTGCACCCTAATAAAATAATTGCTTAGTACAGGTGCATATATAGATGATAGGATAATGGCTAAAAAGTCACTGCTAGTCAGGATAAGAGTTGATCATACTACTTATGCTTTTCTGCAAAAAAGAAAGTGTCAGCCAGCTCCACTACATTAAGCTATGCATAATCCTTGGTGTCATTTGTTTGGTTTCCGACGGGTAAGTCTAGCTAAGTATATTCCCGTACTTAGAGTTTATTCCCTCTTGTTGCAGATGACCTTCTATATCAGGGATTCTGTAAGTATTGTCTCCACCCAGCGGGTGATGAAGACTAGATCATGGGCATGATCTCCGTTCTCTTATCTGAATGCTTTTGCGGGCCGTGATCAGCAAACCAGTATGTGTATTTGAACTCGGTGTGTGAGTTAAACTATTTGCTTCCGCATGTTTTACAAGACTTGTTTTGTAATAACGATGACTTTGTGATGGTGTAATCTAATTGCGAACGTCTACGAAATGTTGTAATGTACGATATGTTATGTTGAATTACTGTGATCTTGGTTGTATGCAAGTTGGTTTGAAATCCTACGAGATTTCGGTTGACTACCGGGTTTATATGGGTTCAAGTTTGAGAATTTGATCGTTTCGGCGATTGCTTTTATACTTGTGCTCTTATAAATTGGTCGGTTCTGTGACAGCTAGTATCAGAGCTATATTCAACATTAAACATGTCTTACGGCTATTTAAAACAAAAGCTTTTGTTGTAAAAATGGTTTTCAAACTTATAATTATATATAAGTGTTCAAAAATCAAAATTTTTATGGTATACTGGTGATCACATCCCTTATAGCCCACTTAAGGACTTCTAGGTGGCTTATGTATAATTACTAACTTGGGGAAATTGATTGTTTCTATTTTGTCATCCATGCGGCGTGATATTGCATGGGTGCCATTCGTTTGAATGGTAATGTATGGATCAATTGCCTCTACGCTAAGGTAAGTGTGAGTTGCGAGAGCATGACCGTCCAACCGTCGGTCTAGGGGAGAGCTAGTTGTGGTTATTGGAGTATTTACATGTTGCATATATGTATATATGAAGGTACTTAATTGTGGGTACATTTGTCGGGTAGTTTGGATACCGAAGTATATATATATCGGGGGATGTATATATGGAGAGTATCTTAGTTACTACTTGTGTAATTAGCATTATATCTTGTTGGGTTGGGCTGCAATGAAGTTTTTCTGCAGGTACGCTAACAACGCACCATGTAGATCGACTAGTTACCGCTAATTGAGAGAACGTATGTATGCCACCGTATATCCCGCTAAAGCTTAAATTTTCTTAGGTTTGGGAGGACGTACGGAACGAGCATGCATCATATTCACTCATGTTATTCATATTGCATTACTCCCTCCCTTATAATTGCTTACCCCAAGTATAAAGTGCAATCTCTCAGCAAAGTAATCCTCACATGTGAATTGCATCCCTTTTTGATATAGATGGCCGCACCCGTGTTTCCTACTGGTAGCAGCACCTTTTTGGACCAGTTCGGTACTCCCACCTTGCTCTGGAGGGTGCTCAGTTCAGTTGGGTACCCAGAGGCACCCAGCTACACATGGAGGCAGGCGGTACCATTGGGAGATGTACCATGGTACGTCGTGACCTTTGTAGTGCCGCAAAACCCCACAAGACCATTGTGGCATGGGTGGAGCATTGAGACTGATGGACGAAGCTTGTGGGAAGCCGCCCAGGTTGCTACCCTGGATGTGCTGATGGATATAGCACAGAGCTTCGGGGATGAGTTAGTGGGTGGACCTGCTTCATCCATTCCCCGAGTGTCTCCTACTAAGGCTGAGTGGACTCAGGACGTTGGTCAGGCCTTGGTTCGGGGCTGTGGCGAATGTGTGCAGAGCGACAACGCTGGAATGAGTGCTATGATGACAGTCTTGAAGCTTTGTCGAGTCAGGCAAAACACCCTTTCTAGTGCACAAGATGAAGCTGGCAAGGCAATGGAAGCCCAGCATAGGTTTAGGTTGCGTGCCCGCAAGTATCATCGTAGGGCGGATGCATGTGGGAGAGCTCAGCAAGAAGTTGAGGAGATTCGTGGTATTGCAAATTATCGTCTGCAACAGTGGGGTCAAACCGCACGCGAGAGAGATGAGCTTCATAACCAGCTAATGAACCTCACTATTGAGAGAGATGAGGCCGCACAAGAGTTGGATCGTGTGACACGTCACCAGGATGCCGCTTTAGAGGTAGTAGAAGAAAGACGCCGGGGTTGGATTTTGGCCAACCACAACGCCTTTCAAAGAGAGCAAGCACTATAAGAACAGCTTGAAGAGCTTCAGGTTGAGCACCATCAGCTGCACAACCGTCTGTTTCCTATTCCCCATCCCATACCCAGGTATCCAATAGTGGGTGGACCTCAAGTAACTGAGGCCGATGAGGAAGAAGAGGACGTGCAAATGGATGATAATGTAGCTGAGCCGGCAGAGGAAGAAGAATCCCGCCAAGACTGGGTTTCGCAAGGCATTTACAGTTGCTCTTCCCAAGGGCACTACTAGTCAAGGTAATTCTAGTGTGCCACCAAGCAACATGCCGTGCTGGAATTGCAACAAGCCAGGCCACTGGCCGAGGAAGTGTCCTTACCCTAAGAAGAACAACTACCAAGGTGGCTGTTAGGGGCAAGTGAACCACAATAATATTACTGAGATTCCTTCAGGAGAGGTAGTGACTGCCGGTAAGTTTCTGATTGACCAACACCCCGCAGTTGTACTATTTGATTCAGGTGCCTCGCATTCCTTCATTAGTCCAGCATTTGCATCCAAGTTTATGCAGAAAACATATACTGTTGAGGGTGAGGGTTATTGTATTAGGGCTGCTAGTGGTATTATCCCAACCAAGCTGGTAGTTGGGGATGTACAATTTGAGATAGAGGGGCGAAGTTATCAAGTTGATCTGGTAGTTTTATCGGGGCTAGGTATCGATGTGATATTGGGAATGAACTGGATGAGCCGTCATGGGGTGCTTATTGATACATCGACTAGGGTAGTCATGCTCAGAGATCCTTGTAATCAGGAGGGTTTTCTAGTACAGTTACCCAGAGACATCAATCTTTCTTGCACGACCAATGCGGTGCAAGCAAAGTCGCTGGCAGATATCCTTGTCGTGTGTGACTTTCGGGATGTTTTTCCTGATGATTTGCCTAGATTGCCCCCAGATCGAGAAGTAGAATTCAAGATAGAGTTGCTTCCTGGCACAGCTCCCATATCTAGAAGGCCATATAGAATGCCTCCTAATGAACTAGCTAAACTTAAGACCCAGTTGAATGAACTTCTAAAGAAAGGCCTTATCCGCCCTAGTTCATCTCCGTGGGGGTGCCCAGCTATCTTTGTGAAGAAGAAGGATCAATCTCTATGCATGTGTGTAGATTATAGACCCTTGAATGCAGTTATAATCAAGAATAAGTACCCTTTGCCACGCATAGATATCTTATTTGATCAGTTATCTAAGGCAAAAGTCTTTTCCAAGATTGATTTGAGATCTGGGTATCATCAAATCAAAATTCGGCCTGAGGATGTCCCAAAAACCGCATTCTCTACAAGATATGGTCTATATGAGTACCTGGTTATGTCTTTTGGATTGACCAATGCCCCCACACATTTTATGTATCTGATGAATTCAGTGTTTATGCCCGAGTTGGACAAATTTGTGGTGGTATTTATAGATGATATCCTGGTCTATTCTGAGAATGAAGAAGAGCATGTTGATCATTTATGGGTGGTTCTCACTAGATTGCGAGAACACCAGCTGTATGCAAAGTCCAGCAAATGTGAATTTTGGCTTCGTGAGGTACCTTTTCTTGGACACGTGTTGTCCAATGGTGGAATTATGGTTGATCCCACCAAGGTGCAAGAAGTATTGAACTAGAAGGCTCCCATCTCGGTGCACGAGGTTCGGAGTTTTCTGGGGTTGGCTGGCTATTATCGTCGCTTCATCCTAGATTTCTCTAAAATAGCCAAGCTATGACCCGGTTGCTGCAAAAAGACATGAAGTTTGTCTGGACTCCTGAGTGTGATGCGGCTTTCCATACCCTGCGAACTCTTCTAACGTTGGCTCCGGTTTTGGCACAACCGGATATCGAGAAACCTTTTGATGTGTTCTGCGATGCATCAGGTATTGGGTTAGGAGGTGTTCTTATGCAAGAGGGTAGAGTCATTGCTTATACCTCTCGCCAACTTCGGAAGCATGAAGTGAATTATCCAACGCATGACTTGGAACTCGCTGCAGTTGTTCATGCTTTGAAGGCCTGGAGACATTATTTACTTAGCAATGTGTGCAACATTTACACTAATCATAAAAGTCTCAAGTATATCTTCACTCAACCAGAGTTGAATATGCGTTAGAGAAGATGGCTCGAGTTGATCAAGGATTATAACCTTCAAGTGCACTATCACCCTGGCAAGGCAAACATCGTCGCGGATGCCTTAAGCAGAAAGTCTCATTGCCACTCATTGATTGCGAGTGATGTCCATTTGTCAAAGCTCCTTCATCCTGTAGTTCTTCACAACATCACTGTCAGTTGTACTCTACAGAGTCAAATTATCGAGCTATAGAAGACAGATGTAGGTGTGTTTCACATCAAGCGCAAGATGAAAGAGCAAGAAACCAAACATTTTCGAGTAGATGAGGAAGGCGTGTTATGGTTCAAGGATAGGTTGGTAGTTCTGAAGGATAGAGAGCTTAGAAATCAAATCATATCCGAAGCTCATTCCTCTAAATTATCTATTCATCCTGGTAGTAGTAAAATGTATCATGATTTGAAGCCTCGATTTTGGTGGACCAAAATGAAGAAAGAGATAGCCGCTTATGTGGCTAGGTGTGACACTTGTTGTCGAGTCAAGGCTGTGCACATGAAAGCTGGATTACTTCAGCCACTCTCTATCCTAGGTTGGAAATGGGAGGAGATAAGTATGGATTTTATTGTTGGACTCCCTACTACTCAGAGGAATTTTAACTCCATTTGGGTGATTGTTGACCGACTAACCAAGTCGGCACACTTCATTCCTGTCCGCATAGACTTTCGTCCAACCGACTATGCGGAGTTGTACTTCAACCAGATAGTCCAACTTCATGGGATCCCTCGTACTATTGTCTCGGATAGAGGACCACAGTTCACTGCTCTCTTTTGGGAGCACTTGCACGGATTATTAGGAACTAAGCTAGTAAGAAGTTCTGCCTATCATCCGCAAACCAATGGGCAAACTGAACGAGTGAATCAAATCTTAGAAGATATGTTGAGAGCATGTGTCATCTCGGCTAAGGGCTCATGGGAAAAATGGTTACCCCTAGCTGAATTCTCATACAATAATAGTTATCAAGAGAGCATAAAGATGGCACCGTTTGAGGCTTTGTATGGCCGGAAGTGTAGAACCCCGTTGAACTGGGTAGAAGCCAGTGAAAGGAGATATTATGGAATTGATTTTGTTCAAGAAGCCAAAGAACAAGTCCGTACTATCCAAACCCACATGGCCGTAGCTCAAGCTAGGCAGAAAAGTTATGCTGATCGACGTAGAAAACCTATTGAGTTCAAAGTTGGAGACTTCATTTATCTGAAAGTCTCACCTATGAAGAGTGTCCAACGCTTTGGTGTGAAGCGAAAGCTTGCGCCGAGATATGTTGGTCCATTTGAAATCATTAGACAAAGTGGTAAAGTGGCGTACAAGATTCAATTACCTCCTGAGATGAGTGCTATCTTCAATGTTTTTCATGTATCCCAATTGAAGAAATGTCTTCGCGTCCCTGAAGAGAGTTCCATTGGGGGATATCAAGTTAAAATCTAATTTGACCTTTGAAGAAAAGCCAGTTTGAGTGATTGACACTCGTGAGCGAGTGACTCGGAGTCGGGTAGTCAAGTTCTACAAAGTCATGTGGAGCAATCAGGGTAGTGAACACGATGCAACGTGGGAAAGGGAAGATTATTTGAGGGATGGTTATAAGGAATTCTATCAATAATGGTACGGTTTTCAAATCTCGGGATGAGATTTTTATAAGGGGGGAGGGCTGTAACACCCCAGGTGTTTGCCTTCCACATTTGCACTTGCATTTCATGGACATGAGCATCATTCATTCATTCACAGGCTTATCTCACATGAAACATGTCTTTGAAACATTGCAAGTATCGTTATGTTTCATGTGTGTTGTTTCCTTTATGAAATGAAAAGTGTGCAATACTTAAGTGCAACATGTGCCACTCACTTTAGTGAAACAAAGTTAGTTAATACTATGCAACAAGATCATGAAACGTGTGAAACATGACTACGAAACATTTGTAACATTTCATGTGTTTTCATTGTTTCAGTACATACCTTGCTTGATTCTTGTGTGACCAATGTATGGGGTGGCTAAAAACTCTTTTAAGTAACTTAGTTACACCTAGAATGTCATTTGGGACATTGTTCATATTGATCACTTTGACTAATTAGGTTCTCAAGTCATGGTTTGACCAAATTTGACCCCTGAACCCTTTTGTTTGACTGTTCAAAAAGTATGGCTTAGGATGTTTGCATGTCTGAGCAACCAAAAACAAAGTTGTAGCAAATTTTATAAGGAACAAACTTTGTTTAGAAGCCAAGTCATGAAAATGTGCGCAACATGTTCAAAAAGGACCCACAAGTTAGTTTTGGGGTTGTATTTGACACTTAGAAATTTTCTAAGTATAAGGGCTGGATTTCAGTTTCATGTACCCAACTTATTCATCTTGTAGCTCCCAAATCAAGCTGATTTAGCTTGTACTCCAATTGGCAAACTTGTAGTACACACTTGGATCTTGAACTTTGTCAATTACACCATGAACTGGATCAGCACGGTTGAGGAGTTGCAACTTGATGAAGGTACGCTGTCAGGCTCGATAAGGTTAACTGAATCAGCGTTTCAGTCAAGCTACAGTGATCTTCATTTCAGAAAACGCCCGCCGTGTGGGTGACGCGCGTCGCCGGTCGCCTGACCGCGTAGGCCACGCACCGTGGCTGGCCTGACGCTGCTGCCGGTGTCCTCCACATGAAGCCGCGTCCGCCTGCCTGTCTGCTCACTCTTCCTTCCTCATTCACTTCTCCAGCTCGCAGCAGGAGCAGCCGAAGCGCAGCCGCTCCGCCATCATTGCCGCAGAGCTTCGTCGTCGTCGAGCTCACGCGCCGCTGCGAAAACGCACGCTATGTCTTCACCGTAGCTCCGCAGTGTTCCTTGCGACCTTCTCCACCACTTAGCCAGGCCATTGGAGCTTGGGCAAGGTCGCTATGACCATTCCACCACCACCCGCCATGGCTGAGCCTCGTCGGACTTGGCTCTCACCATGGCCAGCGCACCACCGCACCCTTCTTCTACCCCTAGCCCTCGTCTCGTCTTCCCCAGCTCGTGTAGTCGCTCCGGTGAAGACGCTACCTCCCAGGCCGGTCCAGTCATGCCGGAACACGGCCGCGCACCACCGTGCTCCACGGTAGAGCCGCCGTGCGCCATGGCCGGCGTGCTTAGGGGTCGTTAGGGTCTAGACTTAGGGGGTCAATCGACGCGTGGGAACTTGGGGAGCACGCCGGTGCTGTCCAATTCATCGGAGGAGTCGCCGTCGGCGAGTTCCACCGTCGCCGTGCCGTCAAAGCCGCCTCCCCTGTTTCTCTATCAATGACCGGTGGGGTCAGCTGACACCCAGGTCCCACACGGCAGTGACTGTGGTTCATAGGGCTAGTTCAAAAATTCTAGTTCTGAATGCTGATTTGAGATTTTTGTATCTTCAAATGTGTAGATCTAAATACTGTGATTCAAATTTTGTTAGACTCACAGTGAGGTCTAGTATTTAAGAAAAATATGTCTTGAGCACTTTATGTAGAAATTTTGGATGAATTAAATAGGAACTTGAGAAGTGTTTTTGAATGCATGCAAACTTGTTTAAATCATAACTTGAGTTTCTTTGATCCAAAAATTGTGAAATTTTGTGGGTAAGTTAGTATTGCTTAGTAAAAGCTCTGGTTAAAATTTGAGGGTCATTGCATGTGTAGTTTTTGAGTTATATATTTTCCTTTTATCATTTATGGATACTTGTGTGAATTTTTGTAAATTATCTAGGAATCCTATGGCCATGAAACTTGGTAGGTAGTATCTTGGCACCTTAAGGATGCTAGGAAAAATATGAAATCTGTTGCTTGACACTTTTTACTAAGGTTTTCTAATTATGCCATTTTAAGCCATTCTGCCTTACCAATTTTGTGTAGGCTGTTATACTTACTTAAATGGTGTGAAATTTTTATGGTAGTCTACTTAGGGCATGTAGTGTCTACTGTAATTTTTGTAGATTTAATGGTGTAGTTTTCATATATGTTTACTATTTCCTCTAATTAAATAAATAAATTAAGAAAGGTATTAGAGGAAATGTTTTGGTGAGGAACACCCTACTTTCTGGTGTCCTTGTGATATGTGTAACATGTGAGTAGATTTAGTTTTGTCCAATTATATGTTTACATCTTAAGTTATTAATTATTCGTTTGTATTATGTCCCTCTGGACAGATCTGGGGACTTTAGAAAGTTCCCCATGATATTTTGGTTTTCTGTGAATGTGATGAATACAAGAGTTGTAGATAATTTATGTATCTAGCTCCTGTCAAGATTTGAAGGCATTTGGCCTAGTAGTTTAGAAACCGCAGCTGTTTAAAGTTAGGTTCCAGTTTTTGCTTACTCTCTGCCTTGTGAGGACAGAGTTCTGTTGATTGATGAATTCGACCTAATAAAAGTTTGAATCATGCTTTGAGGTCTGAAAATGAATTGTAGATAATTTCATAAGCTTTCTAGATTGTCTTGTTGCATGTCATTTGGATTTATATATCTCCAGTTATGGCTAGTTTACTGTATCACTACATAGTCTCCATTCTATTGAAATGCAAATGCTTGAGTGCATGCTTGCGCTATGTGCTCGTTGATTGTTTAGGGGTTAGCCTAACTTGAGAATATGCTTAGGTGCAGGTGCTAGGTCATTAACTGAAGATGAGCAATTATACATTAGGTTGTATAAACTTGGTAAGTAAAGTGATTTGATTAGGGCTTAAGTTAAAATATGCAAACTACAACGAACATGTGCATTCCTCGAGCATCCCTGACATTTGTCATGTGCATCCATGATATTTATTTTGCGCATTCATGCAATAGGTGTGCCGGAGGGAGTGACGTTGCTGGAGTTCGAGGGAGCCAACCAGGAGGAGGAGCCTGAGGTGCAGGAAGCCGATGAAGCAGCCACCGCGGAGGAATTGCCCGAGTGCCCTGACCACCAGCCTTCCTCGTTCCTGAAAGGCAAGCCCCGAAGCATATTAAGCCTCCCATGTTTTTGCGAATACATTGAGTATCTTTTATTGTTGATGATGCATTAAGTATAGGAATTGGTTGGAACCAATTGTTGCATTATATATCCTTGTCTAGATATCGCACTGGAATCCTATTTAAGTCAAGACAGGTTAAATGCTTAGCCATGCTTAGTGCGGTAAAAGTCAGGTGATTTCTGGTCACCTGCGAGCTTTAGGATGAGGTGGATCACGGTTGGCTATATTTGCTATCATGGAAAAGAACCATGTGAATTATGAATTAAGACCGAACGGGGTCTTGTGTAGGTTTGAACATAGTGACTCCGTCTGAGTTATTTAAGGACCGATACGTTGTACGTCCTCATGTCATGTTGAACGCATCCTAACACTTAGCTGGCCAGATAAGTTGTTCTGACCGTGAAGCCTAGTAGCTCGGTTCAGGCCGGGGACGCGAGCAGGGGTCCGCAATCTGGATGGAAGTAAGGATATGCAGGGAACCATTGGCGTAAGCCCAAGGGCAGGTTAAGTCATCGAGCACTCATGGCAGAGTGGTTCTCTGATTTTGTGGCACTGTTCGAACTCACGACTTCTAAATTGTATCAACGGTGACTTGTTGCGACCCTAATGGAGGAAGCAGAGTTTGTGTTTAGGAATACCCCACCAGCTGGATAGGAATCGATTCGAATCGCCGTCTCTCCCGGATAGTGAGAACTTGACTGAGCAGCGGCAACATAGATTTACTTAATTTAATGATATGGTTAAATGGATGATGATGATAAGGTTGCCACAATGAATACCTGATATGGTTATTAATGTTTGCACCCTAATAAAATGATTGCATAGTACAGGTGCTAATATAGATGACAGGATAATGGCTAAAAAGTCACTGCTAGTTAGGATAAGAGTTGATCATACTACTTATGCTTTTCTGCAAAAAGAAAGTGTCAGCCAGCTCCACTACATTAAGCTATGCATAATCCTTGGTGTCATTTGTTTGGTTTCCGACGGGTAAGTCTAGCTGAGTACATTCCCGTACTCAGGGTTTATTCTCTCTTGTTGCAGATGACCTTCTATATCAGGGATTCTGTAAGTATTGTCTCCACCCGGCGGGTGATGAAGACTAGATCATGGGCATGATCTCCGTTCTCTTATTTGAATGCTTTTGCGAGCCGTGATCAGCAAATCAGTATGTGTATTTGAACTCGGTGTGTGAGTTAAACTATTTGCTTCCACATGTTTTACAAGACTTGTTTTGTAATAACAATGACTCTGTGATGGTGTAATCTAATTGTGAACGTCTGTAAAATGTTGTAACGTACGATATGTTCTGTTGAATTACTATGATCTTGGTTGTATGCAAGTTGGTTTGAAATCCTTCGAGATTTTGGTTGACTACCGGGTTTATATGGGCTCAAGTTCGAGAATTTGATCGTTTCGGCGATTGTTTTTGTACTTGTGCTCTTATAAATTGGTCGTTTCTGTGACAGCGTGACGGGTAGGTCGATCTGCTCGAGCGGGTATGCCTACACCCCTAGGATCATGCCATGGAAGGAAGAGCCCACTGGGCGAAGTTCCGACCAAGGGATGTGCATGGTGTCGAGGGTGTCGACATAGAGGATGTTGAGGCCGCTGCCTCCGTCCATCAGCACCTTGGTGAGGCGCTTCTTGCGGACGATGGGGTCGACGACGAGCAGGTAGCGTCCTGGTCTAGTGATGTGGGAGGGATGGTCCCTCTGATCGAAGGTGATCAAAGATTCCGACTAGCTAAGGAAGGAGGGGACGGCCGTCTCGGTGGCGCATGCCTCTCTATAGCATACCTTGTGCTGGCACTTAGAGCAGATGGCGTCGGATCCCTCGAAGATCATGATGCATTCCTCGGGGTTAGGGAAGTTGTCCCTATCCTTGCCCGCCGCGTCTCCTTTCTTGGTCGTCGCCTCTTTGTCGTTTCCTTCTTTTGGCCCGCCGGCCCATCGCAGGAAACGTTTGAGCTCGTAGTCCTTATAGAGGTGTTTGATGGGGTAGGCGTGGTTGGTGGATGGACTATCCATGAGCTTGTTGAAGTGGTCAGACAGGCCCTGCTTGCCCACGCGATCAGCTACAGCGACCAATGTGGTGTTGACCGGTCAACGCTGATCATTTTTGTTCTTCTTGCCCCTCTGCATGGAGGGTCCCTCGTCTTGGTACTCGTGCTTGGCCTTGCCTTTGTCCTAACCTTCGTTGAAGACCGCTCCGACCGCCTCCTCGCTGGAGGCATGGTTCGTGGCGATGTCGGGTAGGTCACGGGTGGTACAGGGCTTTAGACAGCCAAACTTGTGGATCAGGGACTCGCAGGTTGTCCCGGAGAGGAATGCGCTGATGACGTCCGCGTCGACGACATCAGGGAGGGAGTTGCATCGTTGGGAGAACTTGTGGATATAATCCCACAGGGACTCGCTAGGCTCCTGCTGGTAGCTCTTGAGGTCCTAGGAGTTACTAGGGTGGACATACATCCCCTGGAAATTTCCGACAATGACCCTCTTGAGGTCCACCTAGTTGCGAATGCTGTCGTGAGGGAGGAATTCAAGCCATGCTTGAACATATTCCCCTACGCAGATGGGGAGATATTGAATGATGAAAAGATCATCATCCACCCCTCCGGCTTGGTAGGCGAGCCGAAAATCTTCGAGCCATATACCATGGTTCGTCTCCCTGGTGTACTTGGCGATGTTGGTGGGTGGTCAGAAGCACTGTGGGAACAATGCTCTCTAGATGCGTCGACCAAAGGGCCATGGTCCCGGGCCATTTGGGCTGGGACTCCGGTCGTCTAGCCGGCCACCATGCTTAGGGTGTGTTTCACCGCTCCCCTCGATGGTTCGGCCGAGGCCCGTGTTGCCTGCCCTCACCGCTGCCTGATGGACGTCATCATCATGCCGGGTCTGATGCCAGTTGTCAATGACGCTGCGAGCGTCTTGGTTCAGACCGAGGCAATCGTGTACCGGCGGTCAGTGTGGAGCAGGCGCTGGGTCAGTCCGCGGCGCATTTGCGGCCTCCTGTGCCACACTTAGCGACTGTAGCGGTGAGCGGATGGAGCGATCCATCTGGTGCGTCTCCACTCCCTAGGTGAGGAGAGAGGTCGTGAGTCAGAGTCGTGATGCTGAGCTCTCCGCCTGTTGAATGGTGATGGCTTCCACTAGTGCCCGAAGGTTCTAGTAGACTGCCCGCTCCTGGGAGTCAACGGGCTCAGGAACACCGCGCAGAAGCATTACCGCATCGACAATGTTCTGGCTAGCCCGAGCGAACTGTGGGGGATCGTTCCCCTCGTCTATGATGTCACACTGGACCTAGCGGGCGTGGCCATGGGCGCCGCTCGCCGGGTCACGCCTATGGGGCGCAACGTGCTGCATTGAGCGCGTTGGCGCAGGTGGCGGCTGGTTCTGCCGCCGCTGTCGTAGCTCCTTGTCGTGCTCTTGTGTGAGCGTGAGGGCCCCCGCACGAGGGTTCATAGGGGTGTGAGTCTACAAGGACTCCGCCACCACTGGCAGCTGTCTCGGAGCGTCCGCCATAGTGCACTCCTAGGACGGATGGTGGCTAGGTGCCACGTCGTCGATGCTAGAGCCGTCGCTCTCAACCTCGTTGTCCAAGAGTTCATGGAAATTGGTGGGAGCATAGCTCGCCATTCCCATGAATTCAAATGTAAGAGGGGGCGGCGCCAACGTCCTTCGGAGCCCCCGAGCATACGTGTCCGTGGGGGACGCAAGGCCGTAGGGGAACCAGTCGTACAGTGGTTGCGGTGCAGACAATGCGGTCCCTCCAGATAATCGGCGGAAGATAGTAAAAAGCGAGTACATAATAGCATGTACATTACTCATAGTGGGGGTTTGAGTAGAGCATTTGCTCAGAATGAAGCACAGGGGCCTCATTGTTGAAGTCGTCGTGTGTCCCAGAGCCGATGGAGGGCGCCCCTCCGATGGGCGTCGGAACGAGTGCCTCCTCACGGAGGTGAAGCGCGCCGAGCCGATCGGCGACGAAGTCTAGGCTTTCGAAGAGGAAGGCCTGGGATGGCTCAAAGACGAAAGGCCCCCATATCCCAATAGGTGGGAGTGCGAAGAACTCTAATGAGCCGAAGCGAATCGTATCGCTTCAGCCCGCTATGGCGAAGGTGGCAGAAAAGTGGGTCATCCAATGACCAAAAGTGTGAACGTACAGCGTCTTCCCCACGGACGGCACCAACTATCGGTCCAGAAAATGACCAACACATAAATATTTGTAGTTTTGTTGTACATTGTGATCGGATGTGGCCTAGCACTCAATGACATAGGGTTTATACTAGTTCAAGCAACGTGCCCTACGTCCACTTTGAGTCGGTCGATGACTTTATTCCTGAGCCTAGGTGCTCGAAGTTTGCTGTGGGGTTACAAACGAAAGGGAGAAAGATGGGGGGTACAAGAGGTCCGGTCGAACTCTGGTCTATAGGGCCGAGAGTGACGGGATCTCCGCTATGTGCTAAGTGTTTGAGCATGTGCTCGAGGTTTGAACCTAGCGGTTCTACTGTTGTGTGCGAGTGAACCCTGGGATCCCTCTGTTGGGAGAGAGCGCATCCCCTTTTATAGATGAAGGGAACGGTCTTACAAGAGAGAGAGAGAGAGAAAGAGTATGCATGCTACTAAGTCTTATTGCCCATGCCGTCGGGTACAAGATGATGGTAGGCGCCCATAACACTATTGTTGTTAGATTCATGTGGGAGGTTTTACCGTATTCACCATGTATGGTAGATGACGGCGCCCACAACACTGTTGATGTCCAGAGGCATGTGGGGGGGAGTTTTACCATGTTTGTCTAGTATGGGAGTTGATGGCGCCCACAACACTGTAGGGTAAATGTCGACGCCCACAACACTGCTTGGGTTCTGTCATGCCTAAAAGGTTATAGGACACCCTTCTAACATGTCCTGTCGGTTACTGTCCTGCAGGTGTGCAGGGTACGGTCCTCGGTATCACGGTCGACTTGAGTGCCCTGCCTTACTTGCTCCGTCTGTTTCCTGGTCCTCACCGAGTGAGCGTCCCTGGTCGGTTGATTTCAGTCGGCTCTGATTGTGCTAGTTAGAGAAGAGCTATAAGTAGGGGTTCGGTGCATCCTCGGTCGGAGATGTGGGTTGGAGTTGGAGGCGGTGTTTGGCCAGGCCTTCCGGCCGAAGAGGCGGGCCGGAGTCGGAAGCGAGCGTTGTTTCTCTTTGGCCAGGCCTTCCGGTCGGAGAGGCGGGCTGGAGTCAGAAGCGAGCGTTGTTCCTCCTTAGCAAGGCCTTTCAGTTGGAGATTGGATCGCCCTTCTAGCCTATTGTTTAGGTATTTGGGCCAGCCCAGGAGTTTGCGTGTCGTTCGCACGTCGTCTGCTGGGCCAAGCCTTTGCTGGGAAGCCAGTCCATGAGGGACCCCGGGTTTATGAACCCGATAGAGGGGGACTATGATGAGCCCCGTTTCTATTTGGGGTTGAGTTCATTGGGCGAGATGGACCCCACGAGGGAGGAGTCTTATCGAATTGCTCGTTCTTTAGGTACGACATCGGAGGCGAACTTGGCCTGCAACTTTGATTTTCGCCAGGTTGGGATACTATCGGGTGATAATTCCGACGCTGCAAGATTTGCTGAACATTGTCACAAGGCTCTGGTGGCAACCGAGATGGAGCGAGACCTCTTACAGGTCGAGGATTCTACGTTGGCGGAGGCTGCGTCCTTTCATGTGGCCAGTGTGGGTGCTTTTCGCCTTCGTTGCATTATTTTTCCTTGGGTTTTGTTCTTCTTGCTGACGAAGTCGGTTGTCTTATCTTTTGTTGGTTACAGGCTATGGTGTTGAGCAGTAGCCTCTATTGCCAGAGCGGAGCTATTCGCCAGAAGCTTGAGAGGGACCAACGCATTAAGGAGCTCGAGGAAAAGGTCTCTACCCTGGAGAAGAAGCTGGAAGAGGAACGGGCCGCATGAAAGGAGGCCGACAAAGCCTCTGTGAAAGCCAAGAAGGAACTTGACAAGGAGCAAGAGGCACACATGAAGGAGCTGAGCGCCTTTACTTCTCTCTCTAGGCATGTGATGGAGCGGTACTACGAGTGTTTGCGTGGTGCCGGCGCTAACACTGAGTTCCCGGGGGAGTGCACATGGAAGAATTCATGGTTTGGCACCAGGGCGAAATGGACGCTCTGGACAACCATACGATGCTCGGGCGCGACTTCACCGCTATCACCGCTTTTAAGGCGATAGGGCATAGTCTAGTTGACGCCAGGTGCACTCATCTGCAAGGCCTGACTATAAAAGAGTCTAACTACTACTAGCGAACCCCGTCGGAAGCCAAGGCCCTTGGCAAGAGATTCTTTGATGAATTCTGGCATGCCGGAGGGAATGAAACGGCGATAATGCAAGGCGCCTGTAGCCTGGTCAGGTATCGTAATTGTCGTGCCATCTCGTGCGGCTGTCTCTACAGCTGCAACGGCTACCGCCTTGGATGGTTCTGCCCTATCCGCCGGTGGCTTCGGCTCTTTGTTCTTCGGTGTCATGATAAACTCGAGCAACAACCACGGTGGGTTCCAATGTTATTCTAGGCCGTAACCTTAGAACCCTTGGTTGTCACTCGAATCAACAACGAACCTGACGAAGAACAAACTAACGAAAGGTCACTACAAGTGACCCGACCTGATATCAACAGTTTGAATCAAGGTTTTTTCTCCTCTTACAACCCCCGTAGGAGCACTATTTATACACTTCAGTAGCACTTTACATGGACACAATTACCCCTGCAACTGCCCCGATCTGGGGGAATATTCCTATTCGCCGAGGGTAATCCGGTCTTCTCCGTCTTTACCTCCCTCGGGTTCCAACCACCCTTGCCGCAGGCCGGTGGTCCCACCGGCCAGCTATAGCTGCTCAGGCCACGTACCGCCCCTTCCTTAGCGACGAACAGGCGGAGAGTTCCTGCAATGCCAAATAAAATTGCCCTGTGAAAACGCTCAGCCGACCCCGTGTCCTTCTCAGCTACCCGCTCTTGCGTCGTGCGAAAGCACGTGCGACGACGGAACAGTCCCTTTCGCTCTCAATGGGACGCGAAAGGCGCTGACCGCTATACAAATCCCCCTTTTGCCACCAGGGGGTGCGAAAGCTGATGGGCGTAGCCCAACAATTATAAATGTCAATTTTTTTGCGAGCACCTCTTTTACCTATCATTTTCCATGCTATGAAGCTTCTCATGAATATATTGTTGCTTTTAGTTTTAAGGAAGAATAGATCAATATCCTAGAATTAGTACTGTTTGAATAGATTGTATAAGGTGCTTGTCGATGTGGGACCCACGGGATACCCCTCAAGAAAGGGAGAAGATCTAGTCTAACTAGGATTCTTTTCATGTAATCTTAGTAGTAGTATTATTCTGTAATCCTACTAGGAACTCTCATTGTAAACCGACTAGGACTCTGGCCTCCTAACTATATAAAGGAGGACGGAGTTCCTGAAGAAGAGAGTGAGAGACAACACTTTACAACCAATCTAACGCAAAGGCTAACGCCGACTGGACGTAGGGCTATTACTCGATCACGGTCGAGGGCCCGAACCAGGATAAATCGATTGTCTCTTGCGTTTACCGTCGAGTTCTGCATACGCCGAAGACCGAACAAACTGCCCCGGGTACCCCCGTGGCAGGCTATCGGTGGTGAAACATCGACAATGCTCATCAGCATCGAAATTCTCGCACCTTAATGTTAACAATTATTCTCCAGATCACCACAATAGCAAAGTGGTTCTCTTAACGCATCTCATGATCAATACAATGTAATGTAGACATGCTCAAGTAAAGAAGTATATACCTTATCATAGGTCACCCGACCTGATCCACCAAAAAAAAAACCCAACACATAACTCTACTTGAGCATCAAGTGGGCTAGGCTCTTAATTTTTCTTATCGCACTGTTTTAGTATGACAGCTACACATTTGGAAAGAGTCAGATCAATATGTGATTGTTTATGTCAGCATATTTGGGTGTGTAAAAATATTCACAGCATGCAAATTGTGCTCAAATCTAGGATGTAACCTTCTCATGGTGATATTAGCTTCCATAATTGCTCAATATAGTGTAAACTGAAAAACTACTGGGAATTCTGAACATGCTTGTACAGTGGAAATAACACAAAACTTGGACTTAACATGGTGCTACAGTCATCTATATTTTAAGAACAGCACATGCTTTGCTAACTTGTTGAGCTCCTCAAATTGTTTAGCCTACTCAGCCAAACACTAACTGATAGTCTCTTGTCAGTGCTAGAATATTTTGCAGGCACACTCTTACATAGACTTTTGGTAGGGAATAGGGTGAGCATTTCTTGACAGTAATATAAAGGAACTGTAAAATCGTCATCATTAGTCAAATTCTTTCCTGAAGAATTCTTATTGGTGTTATTTGTATGTTTTGAACTACACTTTGTTGTTGGTCCTGAAGCATTGGTATCGTTGCTCTTAAGATGTGAGGACTGCCTCCCAGATTCAGCTCTTGTACCATTGGCAGCACGCCCATTGGAGTTGGCACTCATATGATCTGATGAACGAACAGGTTCAGTTGAAGGCACACAAAATGATGAGAAGAGATGTCTATCGTTGCCGCCAACCTAGAGGCAAAGGTGCAGGTGGTGCCACACTGTCATAGGTAAGATGTGTCCTGTTCCTGTCACCATCTACTCCTATATACCAAGAACGCCTGAGCACACTGCAAGAAAGAAGGCTTCAAAGGAAAAGCTGTGGATGATAATATATACATATAACTCGGCTACTAATCACAGAAAAAGATTAGGTGCCTAGGCAGCTCTATAACATAAATATAAATAAATAAATATATTTGAGCTAGCAACAAATTTTTTTAATTAGCATGTAATAAAGATGATGCTATATAAATGATTGAATAATAAGTATAATTTTTTAGTTGGCTCGGCTCATGTGAGTTGGAACAGAAATTTGATTTGTGCAATCCGACTCCATCCGTCCCTCCTTGACATTTATCAACATCATGGTAGCTAGCTAGTACTCCTACCACAACATTTAACAAAAAACGACTAACAAGCGACACACAACCCCAGCAAATTGGATTAATCGAAGGGCTAACCTGACTCGCAGATGTGTGGATTGGATGCGCATGCCATGGGGGCGCCAGAGTGGAGGGCGTGGTTGGTACAGAGGTGTTGTGGCGGTGGGAGGGGATGCCGATTGTTCATAGAGCGCCATCTTGTTCCTGGGCAGCGCGTTTGCCTCTCCTTTGCAGCACCAACCGCCTCTGGCATCCGTGTCTGCGCCCACCTCCGCCTGAAAGGAGCACGAGCAGAGATGGAGTATGAGTGAAGTCTACGTGGGCACGATGGGGAGGGAGGGAGGGAGGTTGGCGCAGACGGCAGACGCGTAGGTCCGGGGGGGGGGGGGGGGGGGGGGGGGGGGGGGGGCGGAGGCGATGCAGATCGGGACTGGGGCACACACGTGAAATCTCGGTAGCAGAGAACTGCTGCAGAGGCGACGGTCCCAGATGTGTGGATTTGCAAGAGGGAGCGTACCTTGAGGACTGAGGAGCCAGCGTTGGCGCCGGGCGCGGCCGGACGGAGCTATGCTGGGCGGGGCGGCATGGCGTAGCGGTCGGGCGGGACAGGAAAGAGAGGGGGCTAGGGGGCGATTGCCAGGCGGCGCAGCGAGGCGTTGCCGCATTGGTGTGGCGGAGCAGGGGGCGTCCACCGCGAGATGAGGAGGGGCGGGGGCTGATGGGTGAAATGGCAGCTAGGCGGTGAGGCGGCGTGACGGCGATGCGGCGGCGGACGTGTAGGGCTAGAGGGGGCGGTGACGTGCGACTCGGCGGCTGGCCCACATGTCGGCGCAAATAGGGCCATGTTTAGTTCACTCCAAAATGCAAACTTTGGCACTATGCAAAAAGAAGATTTTCCGTCACATTAAATTTGCGGTACATGCATAGAGTACTAAATGTTGACGAAATCAAAAACTAATTACACAGTTTGGTTGTACTTTACGAGACGAACGTTTTGAGCCTAATTAATCAACGATTGAACAATCATTACCCAATACAAACAAAACACTACAGTACGCTACAGGAATCTACAGTAACTTTGGCGGCCCTGATTCAGGGCAACTAAACGAGGCCTAGGAGTATCGGGGTGCCATTGGCGCGCATCGGCTTCACCACGGGCGGTAGACGGGTCCGTTTGACATTTTTTAGCTGCAGAGATAGAGAAGAGAAGAGAAGAGATACACAGGAGCGTATATACCCGCACTAAAGAGGTGATACTAGGGAAGGGATTTCCGGATTCCGAATCCCGTCGTCCTCTCCGGCTCTCCCCTTTCTTCCACCGGTCTCTTCTCGCTTACATTATCCACTGCGATGCTAGGCTGCCCGCGCTCGCAGCACTGCAGCAGGGAGCGCCCCGCGCAATTGGGTTCAGCATCCTGCCTGTTCGTGCAGCTGGACTGGAGTCCGGGCGCCAGTGCGGAGGCCGTCCATGCGAGCCGCTCGTCCCTCCGGATGGCCCGCACTTTTGAGGCGAGGAGGCCCCTCCTTGGATTGACGGTGAGCCGCCACTGGTGTTTCTTGCAATTTTTTTTTGTGCATGCACAAATGCGCCTAAGGACAGTTGAACAACGCCGCGAGCTTGTGATACAACCTTCATACTTCGGTCTATGCGCCTGGTATTTCAGTTTTGCTTACTTAGCGATTATAATGATTATAATATAATGTATCCGTCATCATGAGTTCCAGGATGCATCCTGGATTTTTCTTGGTAAAATATCAGTGCCAAACTAAACTTTCTTCAGTTCTTGTGCAAGTTAATCGGTCTGAATGTACAGACCTTGTGATAGAAATTATTCAGGAATCAGAACAAGCAACCGCTCTAATGATTGCAAAACATACCTGCGAAAACAAAAATATATTACGATGGTTCTCTTGTAGCTGTGTCCGGTAACTCTATTCCTCTTAATGAAACACGGGCTATAACCCCAATCACGAAAAAAAAATACAGTTGAACCCGAGAACAAGAAATAAAAAAAAGCCTCATGTTACAATATGATTGTCTTTGAAGTCCTATAAGCAATGGCCTAAACAGTTACCCATATTGTTGAATGATCTGGATAGATGGGATGTGTTTGACCCTAACAAAATCTTCACTAAGTTCTCCCAATCTATCAGTAAACGAGCTTGGCATGCCCACCAATCTCAGTCTCTGCAATGTAGCAAGAGACTGCAACCCAGTAGGAACTGTCGCTAGATTTTCACATGACATGATCCACACTTCCAGGACACAGGGCATGGCTCCTTCATCGACATCCCATTCCTCCAGCTCCTCAAGTTCAGTTATGATAAATATTTTCAGGTTTGGAAAGCCTGGACAGCAGCATCTCATCGCTTTTCCCTGGTATGCTTTGTTCAGCTGGAGGAATAGCAGATTTGGCAATTGAGCGAGAACTGAAAGTGGATCTTCTTCCAGTTTTGAGAAGCTCAAGCGTAGCTTTGTAAGCTTATCTAACTGAGTGAACCAATCTGGCAATTTCTGTAATGGTCCAGCTATGTGCAGCTTTTGTAGGCATGATGAAGGCTTCAATGTTGCAATGTCAAGAGGTCTGATGCCATCACCTGAGAAGATGGATAGGTATGATAGTTCTTTCATATTGTTTACTGAAGAACACAGTTTTTCTGCATCTTCATTGTTTAAGTCCTCTACAGCAAGCTTTTGAAGCTTAGTAAGGCTTGCAATCTCATGAACAACAGTTGCACTTGCTTGCAAACCAGTTAATACTTGGAGTTCACCAAGCTGGGAAAGTCCTGTCAGGACCTTGATGCTTTTGCCATCTTGCTTCATCTCTAGGTTTCTTAAATTCCTCAAACACTTGATTTGAAATGCAATTATGCTTATCCGAGTCTTCCTGATATCAAGAGTTTGCAAGTGATAGAGTTTCTGCAGTGTTCTTGGGAGCTGCTTCAATTTTGTTCCTCTTAGCCCAAGATACCTCAAGTGTAGTAGTCCTCCTATCTCTTTTGGAAGTTTTAGCACATTGGCATTTTCTAAATCCAAAATTCTTACCAGTTTAAATCTCTTTGCAACAATGCTGCTTTTCAATACAACAGGTGCACTACCACTGAACATGAAAACAGATCGCATTTTTTTCGTGTGTTCTTTGTGGAATTGCACATGAGATGTCTGTAATGAGATGCGCCGAGCACTAGTGCTTGCACCTTTATCATGACAAATGACAGAAAAGTTTCCATTTTCAGACAGCGAGACGGCAAGATCGTGAAGAAGATCATGAATTCTGCATGCTTTTACTCTCCCGCTGCTGCTAACGACCGACGCTTCTATCATGCTTCTGTTAATGAGTTCCATGAGGTACTTCTCTGCAGTTGTTTCAAGTGTCTCATCATTTTTCTTTTTCACAAACCCTTCAGCAATCCATAGTCGAACTAGTTTCTTTCGTGAGATCTCTGAGTCGTATGGAATGACAGAAAGCAGCAGAAAACATGGCTTCAAAGTGTGTGGAAGATCTTTGTAGCTTAAAAGAGTGCTTGGTGGACTCCCATTTCACCGTTGCTTAAGTCCTTCTGAATACTCTCCAAGACACAAGTCCATTCGGTGTCTGTTTTTTTCTTCCTTGACATCATGCTCCCTGCAGCAACTATAGCAAGGGGCAAACCAACACACTTCCTCACAATGTCCTTAGCGGTCTCTGTCATGTCATCAGGGCATACCCCATCTGTCAAGAATGCCTTTCTACAAAACAAATTGTAGGAATCTTCAAATGTCATTGGCTGAAGTCGATGGACATCACTTCTCGCATCAATAACTGACTCAGCCACGACAACGTTACGCGTTGTCACAAGGACCCGGCTCCTGCCATTCTTAGGCAATACCAGCTTGATCACATCCCAGAGCCCTTTCTCCCAGACATCATCAAGCACAAGCAAAAACCGCATACCTCTGAGGCCACTCAAGAGCAGTTCTTGGAGTTGACCCTCACTGAGAGAGTTTGCCTCGGCAGAGGGGATCCTCACCAGCCCCCTGGCCATCTCACGAAGGACACCTCGCAGCTCCATCTTATTTGAAACATAGACCCATGAACTGCGATCGAAGTGCCTCTTCACATCTGGGTGGTTGTACACCTTCTTGGCAAGCGTGGTCTTCCCAACACCACCCATGCCAACCAAGGACATGACGCTCATCTCTGATTCCTCACCCAAAATATGCTGAAGCAACGCGTCCAGGTCTCTATCCAGGCCTACAGTATCTTTGTCAT
Source organism: Miscanthus floridulus (assembly GCF_019320115.1). NCBI lineage: Eukaryota > Viridiplantae > Streptophyta > Magnoliopsida > Poales > Poaceae > Miscanthus > Miscanthus floridulus. The sequence continues at coordinate 121,394,620 of NC_089584.1, forward strand.
GAACTAGGGGAGACGAGGCTAAGAGACCAATGATGTTATCACTGGAGTCTGCTGGTTTGTTGGTTAGGTTTGGGTACTCAGACCGACGCCGAGAAATGTCGCTCAGCTGCTTCTTGATGCGCCTGATCTGAGCCTCCACTTTGCTCCATGCTCTCAAGTTACCGAGGATGCTGCAAGCACGCACCTGATTTGCATCGAAGACATCGAAGACGTCCTCCGAATCAAGCATGATGTCCCTCATCTGGTGGACCCATGCTTCTGTGGTCGCGCTGCCATCGCCGCTGCACGTCTCCACTTCGTGCAGGAAAAGCTGCATGCTGTGGAGCTCGTCACGTAGCCAGCAGACATCCTGGCCTGTGGTCAGGAGGCGACGGCCTTGGTCGGCTACTCTATGCGTAAGCAGGGATGCTATGCCATGGATCAAGGAAGCAAGGATGGGTTCCGCCATGGGGAAAATACCTTTGGTACAGGGAAGGATGGAACACTAACACAGTCGACTTCCTGCTTTGTCTTAGTCAACGTCAACCGGCTTGTGGTTGTTGTATAATTTTTGTTTTCATTTGAGTAGATATTTTTCCCACTTGCATACGACTTAATTATTATTTTTATTCCGGCGAGCTGCCCAAGAATAAATTAGTTCTTATAGTAACAGAAATTAGAGTATTAAAGAAGTTGTTGCCAAGAAGCATGCATGTATTGGTGTGGAGTAATATTACATGCTATATGAATGATAAAATAAATTAAAACAATTTTGATAAAAAGAAGTTGTAGCAATAACTTTGTTATTGAGGATAAAAAATAATGGTCTCTTCAGTTCGATGTGCAAGGCTAGGTCTATACGGATTATGAGCAATTACACTGTTTATCAAAGATGCAAGGCTTTACCGTTTAATTCTGTTAAAAGTCACTCTTCCCATGCTATGAGTAGTTAACAGCGAAAATATTATTGCTATGATTGTGTCAGGGATGCAACCAGTTGGTGTAGTCTTGTATAAGGTGCTTGTGATATAGATACATAGGTGTAGTCTTGGCTAGACCGATTAAATTTAACTTTGCATTTGTTTCGGTTAGCCGGTATAATTAGTTTTTAGAAAAAGACTCTTATGTTAGTTGATCTCCACCAATAGGCCCAACGGCCTATTGGGCCCTATCTCTACTCCCTGATCGGGGGAGCCCAACCTTAATTCGGTTGGAGGGCCCCTGTCGCACAGCACACATGAAAGGAAGGTGGGAGTGAGGGCTTAGACTAAGAGGTTCACTGGAGCCGCCACACCCACCTACAGAAACCCTAATACCGATCTAAAGAGCTGCTGCCAGCGACGGGATGTGCCCCAACCACCGCCGTCTCCCACTGCAGGACACCGCCGGTGTCACTAGACTTCATCTCAACGGCGCTGGACGTCTTCTACACCGCGACACAGGCTGCGGTGCATCTACTGAAGGGCTAGGAGCCTACTCGGATCTACGGGTTACACAGAAAGGTACTCACATCGATCCTAACAATGGTACCAGAGCAGGTTACCTCTGTGTATTCCTGTTTATCCCTAACCCTAACCGGGTAAAAGCAAAAGAAAGAGAGACCGGCTCACGGTCTGCCGGTCATCACCGCCACCGCGCGTGGGGGAAAGGAGCCGCACCGTTCGACGGCGCACGGCAAAAGTAAAGAAAAGAACAGATCCTTTCAGATCAAAGAAGAAATAGGGCCCTAGGCTCACAGAGCCGAAACCCTAACCCTAGAACGGGGATAATCTGTTCGGGTAAACAAGGGAAAAGAAAAGAAATAAAAGAAAACAGAACCTAACCCTAGATCCATTCGGATGTCAAAGAAAAGAAAGGAAAAACAGAAAAGAAAGGGGAAAAGAACAGGGTCGGCATACGAACCCTAAACCTAACCCTAGAATGGATCCTCATCCCTAACCGGTTGAATCCGAGAAGAAACAAAAGAAATCAAAGAAAAGAAAAGAAAGGAATCAAAGAAACCCTAACCATAATCCCCTCCTTCGGTTCGGTTCGGATAAGAGGAAAGCGAGATCCAAATCGAAAAGAAGGGGGTGGGAAAGGAGAAAGGGAAGGGGATGGATCCACCCTCGCCGGCGCGGGAAAAGAAGAGCCGGGACAGCCTTTCGTCGGCGCGGGAGAAGAAGAGCCGAGCCGGGGGCGCCGCGGCCAGGCCGCTCGACGGCGGCGTGCTCACCCGTTGGGGAGCACGCGCGCCGGCGAGGGGGCCGGCGACGGCGCCAAGGCTCGCTCCACCGCCCGCTCGCTCGTCGTCGGTCGCTCGCGGCTGCACTGAGGTAGAGAGAAGAGAGAGCGGCGAGCGAAGAGAGAGAAGGGCAAGTGCCGAATGAGACTAGGGTTTCGTGGCCCGCGGCCGGAGTCATTTTTTATTCGGCCAAAACAATCGGACGGCCGTCGGATCAGATCCAACGGCACCAGATGCACGGGCCCACGAGCGGCCCAGGCGGGGGGAGCGCGCCGCGGCAGTTTGCCGGCCCAGGCCCAGGTTGCGGCCTGCGCGCGCGGAGAGAGGCGGGTCGAGCTGGTTTTACCGGTTGGGCCGAAAAAAAGGGAAAGAATCAAGATCAGTTTTTTCTTTTCCAGTAATTGCTAATTTCTGGAAAATGAAAAATATATCAAAGAAAATAGAAAAAGAAATTTTCTCTGTGGATAAAATTAAAGGAAAAGAGAGTTTTCCCACAGCTAAAGAAAAAGTATATTCTCCAGTTATATTGAACCAACATGCTATTTACTTGGAGAAAAAGAAAAGTTTTTCCGCTGCTAAAGAAACTGTTGATTCTCCAGTTATTTTGAACCAATGTGGTATTTAATTGGAGAAAAAGAGTTTTGATATAATTACGATGTTGTTATTTTCTGACCAACGTTGTTAATAACAATATCGTAATGTTAATGATTTATGCATTAATTCTGCTTCTGCCCAACGGTGATGTAGAATTAGTGTATAAGAAAAGTTGATAATTTTAATGATTTATGCATTGATTCTACTTCTGCCCAACGGTGATGTAGAATTAGTGTGTAAGAACAGTTGTCAAAGTTAAAGATTTATGCATTAATTCTATTTCTGCCCAATGGTGATGTAGAATTAGTGTATAAGAATAATTGTATGTTTTGATTTTGACCAACGTTGGAATCAAGGCATGCAAATGATGTGTTATTTTATGTTAAGAAAAGTTTTAACCTGGTTTTCTCATCTTGTCTAAGGTGGACTGGGTAGTCACCTCACCGTATTCTACTGAGTTTGTGGCACCGGTGAGGGAGACAAAAGATGCCACTTGGGCAACTAAAGAAAGGGATTTTGAATCTCAAAAGATCTCCTATGACTTTTGAGCATAGAAAGTGGGTCACTGCCAACAAGAAATGTTTGGCTATGATAAAGAACATGATTAAACCTGTAATTGTGGGCTCAATATTAGAATGTGACACGGTCACTGAGTACCACGATAGAATAAAGAGTCAGTTCACTGGCACTTCAAAGACATATGCTACTCAGCTGATAAAGCAGCTGGTGACAGAGTGTTACTCTGGAAATGGTGGCATAAGAGAGCTCACGATGCGTTGTCGAAATTATGGCACTGTCGTTTATGCCATATTTCGAGGGGGAGAATAGAAAGACAAGTTAAGAATGATATTCTTCCTACATTAGAGCTCTCAGATTAAGAACAATGCAGAGACTAAGAAAGATGCTAAATAAAGCGTAGAAATTTTATAGATTATTCACACAGACATCTGTGGTCAGCTTTCCTGTAAAGAGTGTGGATGGTTATGATTTGTTTATGACATTCACAGATGATTACTCCCATTATGGCTATATTTATTCAATCAAAGAAAGAAAAGATGTATTGGATAAATTTAAGATATTAAAGATTAAGATAGTCAGGTCTGACCGTGGAGAAGTACTACGGTCGACATACCCTAAAAGAATGACATAGTAGCCCAGTATTCTATACCGGGTGAACCTCAGCAGAATAGAGTAGTTAAAAGAATCAATCGTACCCTGATGGATATGGTGGACAGTATGATAAGTTACTCCACCTTACAGTTGAGCCTGGGGATGGAGGCGTTAAAACCTCCATTCATATTCTCAATAGAGTATCAAGAAAGTCGGTGCTCAAAACACCGTATGAGTTGTGGACAGAAAGAACACCCTCACTTAACCACTTGCGTGTGTGTGGGGAGCCCTGCTGAGGCTAAAGTGTTTAACCCAAATATTGGGAAGTTATATCCCAAAACAGTAAGTTGTCATTTATTTGGCTACACAGAAAAGTCAAAATGTTTTTATTTCTACTGTCCAGAGAGATATACAAAGTTTGTGGAAACGAGATATGTTATCTTCCTAGAGGACGAATTGATGAAGGGGAGCATGGTAGCTCGAGAAATTGACCTTGAAGTAAAGCGGGTGTAAGCGCCCACTCCAATGATTCATGAGCCAATTTTCTCACTACCTGCTGTAGCTGCACTGACAGTGCTAGATACTATGGTGCCAACACCAGTTGTTATCCCATCTATGGCAACAATGAATGAAAATGAGGAACCTGTTCTTCAGGATCCAATAGAACCAATTGCCACATATGAGGGGGAGCAACAACAGCCTCAAACAGAAGATGTGCCAAATGTGGAGGCTCCTAGAAGGTCTCAAAGAGTTAGAAAATCGGCTATTCCTGCTGATTATGAAGTGTACAACACTAAAGAATTTCAAATGGAGGATTATCAAAGCCTCGTTTGAAGAAGCCATGAGTAGTGATCAGTCATCAAAGTGGCTTGAGGCCATGGAAGATGAAATAAAATCATTGAATGCCAATAAAGTTTGGGACTCAAAATAATTCCTAAAGGAGCCAAAACAGTAGGCTGTGAATGGGTCTATAAGACAAAACTTGACTCTCAAGGGAATATAGAGAGATATAAAGCCCGACTTATGGCAAAAGGCTTTGTGCAAATAGAAGGGATTGATTACAATGAGACTTTTTCTCTAGTCCCATGTAAAGTTTTCTTCAGAATCATAATGGCATTAGTAGCACATTACGATTAAGAATTACATCATATGGATGTAAAGACGGTATTTCTCAACAGCGACTTAGAGAAAAATGTTTACATGGCATAACCGAAAGGTTTTGTCATGGAAGGAAAAGAACGAATGTGATGCCGCCTAAAGAAATCCATTTATGGATTAAAGCAAATAGAAAAAGAAAGCTTCAAGACAGTGGTACTTGAAGTTTGATCAGTCAATAAAGAATTTTGGGTTTTTTAAAAGAGAATATAGAGGACAATTGTGTCTATGCAAAGTTTAAGAATGAGAAGTTTATCTTCCTTGTCCTGTATGTGGATGATATCTTACTTGCTAGTAGTGATGTCAGTCTACTATAGGAGACAAAGAAGTTTTGTCCTCAAAACTTGATATGAAAGATCTTGATGAAGCCTCGTTCGTTCTAGGAATTGAGATTCACCGAGATAGAAGAAAAAGGGTATAAGTACTGTCACAAAAGGCATACATGGAAAAGATCTTAAAGAAATTCAGTATGCACAAATGTAGTCCCTCACCTGCTCCTATAGTCAAGGGCGACAGATATGGGGATTTTCAATGCCCCAGGAACCAATATGAGCTCAATCGATAAAGTAAAAGTGGTTCCATATGCTTCAGCTGTCGGAAGCTTGTAACATGCTCAAGTATGTACGCGCCCTGACTTAGCATTTGTTACTGGGTTTTACTTGGCAGATTCCAGAGCAATTCTGGAATAGAACACTGAAATTAGTAAAGAAAGTCTTGCATTAATTGCAAGGAACGAAAGGCCTCATGATGACATATAGAAGATCTGATTCACTCCACATGGTGGGATATTCAGATTCTGATTATGCGAGAGTGAATACATATCCAGACGTGGATTTTCTATCATCTCGCAAAGTAGAGTTATTTCATGGAAAAGCTCAAAGCAAACCGTCACTACATTGTCCACAATGTATGACAGTTTGTAGCATGATATGAGGCAACGGGCAGGTGAACTAACTAAAGAAGTTCATACCCGGTTTGAAGGTGGTTGACGACATCTATAGACCACTAAAGTAATACTGCGATTATGATCTGGCAGTACATGATGCTCACAACATAAGTCAAGTGGTGCTGCCAAACATATTGACATAGAGTATTATGTTGTGAAAGATAAAGTCTGGGATCAAGTCATAAGTCTTGAGCATATAAGAACAGAAAGGATGCTCGCGGATCCGCTTACAAAAGGCTTACCACCCAACATGTTCAGAGGACATGGTGTTCAGAGAACATGTAGCTAGCTTGGGTTTAAGGGAAAGCCTAAAATATTCCTGGATAAAAGAAGGCCCAAAGATAAGTATCTATTTCAGAACAGAGTAGTGAGTTATAGCTGTTAAGTCTATCGGCAATGGACCGTGACGATGAGACATGCTCTATGAGGTAATCTGTAATGGAATGAACAAAAGCAAATGATATGAAAGTGAAAGATGCAATGAGATCAAGGGGGAGAATGTTAGTTGATCTCCACCAATAGGCCCAACGGCCTATTGGGCCCTATCTCTACTCCCTGATCGGGGGAGCCCAACCCTAATTCGGTTGGAGGGCCCCTGTCGCACAGCACACATGAAAGGAAGGTGGGAGTGAGGGCTTAGACTAAGAGGTTCACTGGAGCCGCCACACCCACCTACAGAAACCCTAATACCGATCTAAAGAGCTGCTGCCAGCGACGGGATGTGCCCCAACCACCGCCGTCTCCCACTGCAGGACACCGCCGGCGTCACTAGACTTCATCTCAACGGCGCTGGACGTCTTCTACACCGCGACACAGGCTACGGTGCATCTACTGAAGGGCTAGGAGCCTACTCGGATCTACGGGTTACACAGAAAGGTACTCACATCGATCCTAACATCTTCACCCCCTCTAATCAGCTCTTTGTTCCTAACACTAGGGCAGAATGAGGGGATTACATTCAAGGACTGTTTGGTTCATCCCCAAGCAACTTTTTCTGGCACTTTGAGCGCTCCCAGATGTTCAATTTCAAGCGTCTAGGGCTCAGATGTGTGCCTGGCGCTGAAGGTATCTGGGAGGGCACGAACCAAACTCGCCCTAATAGCTGGGTGGTTTCGGGTTATAGCGCGGTGGCAAAGAGCTAGCAGAGACGCGAGACTAGAACGGTGATCATGTAGTATCTCACCGCTAAGGAAATGTCAAAAAGATGAAGAAGATCCAAAGCACAGTGAGGTAGAACAAACATAGCACCGTGAGTTAGAACAAAGGCTGAGATCATTAGATCTAAATCCATCACAAAAATCGAGAGTCTGATGGAGGTAATTTAATAATAATTAGATTTGAACCATCACACAAAAAATCAAGGACCTAAATACAATACAAATAATGATCAATGAGTGAGCGTCAACACAAGAATTTTTGCCTTGCTCCAAATTTTCATGGCGTTGGCTGGACTTGGTAAAACTCAGGGCTGTTGCAACACTAGGAGAAAATGGCAGTCACAAATCAAAACTTACTTTCTGCAAAACATAAATCATCTATTGCAGCATTAGGAAATCATATGTTGCAATACCCCCAAATGGTCTCATGCAACACAGAGAAACAATAAACACAACTTCATAAATCAGATGCAACAACATTGCCTGCCATATGGGTTTGGATGTACAATAGCTAGGGGATGAGTTCAAGGGCGAAGGTTGCAGCTCCAACTGAATGCCCCGGCCCATAACCATCGAGCTCACCGTAGGGAGGAGCAAGAAGGTCATCACATTCTGTCGTGGTTGCAGATATAGTCTTTGGACTTTTCCATGAGCGGCGACGGAGCACGAGCCCCCGCAGGAGACAGGGGATAGCCAATGGTGGCTGCGCTCGAAGGATTTGGGAGCAAGCCAACGACGGAGGAAGCAAGATTGACAGATTTCGTTATGGGCAAGAAGGAAGTGCCGGAAGAAAAAAGAGATATTGGGAATCACCGAGTGGAGGCGTAAGATATTTTATTTTCTTCAAGCGTGCAGTGGATGATAATAATGTGGATAGCGTGAGGCCACATAGCATCCGAAAAGGACTTGTGATGTTCTGATGTTCTAATCAGAGAATTACTGTTTCTTTATTTAATTATTGGGATAAAGAAACAGATGCTTGTTTTACTTTGCTGTCCATTTTATCCCTTCTGTGTAACAAACTCCTGGTTTGAATACACTTGTTACCTTTCTAGTAACGAAGAACAACGCTAGAACTTTATTAGTGTCAATAGGCGAGCTTTTTTTTTTGTGTGTGTCTGTCAATAGGCGAGCTTGATTAGTGTGGGTGCGTTCCGGTGAGCACTCAAGGAAAGATTTCCATGAAGCAAGAGCTCATTCTTTCATTCCTCCAAAAATATAGATTTGTTAAAAAAAACAGATTTGTTCGTCGTTTCAGTGAAACGGATTTCTATCATTTCATCCATTCCTTTGCCAAAAATATACATCGACACCATTCACAGCATCTCTTGCCTGCTAGTACCAGTAGTAATGACCTTTCTGTACAGTGGGTACTAGGATTACGACGGAGTTTGCAGGTCTGCACCGGCACCGTCATCCACTGAGAATGAGCCCTACTTTTTTAAATATAAAATGGTATTTTTCTTTCACAACAAATCAGAAAACATAGCCCGAGCCCGCGTCCGGATGCATTTTCTCTGCTCCTAGGTACTGTATGCAACTCAGCGACAACGACAAGGCTGCCGGGGGCATGCATGCATGCCACCCTCAGATTGCAGCGCTGGTCATCGTACAGATCGAGTTAACGGCCTGCTCCAGGCCCAGCAACAACCAAGCAACAATCTTTGTCCATTCTGCCGAGCCCAGCGGCCGGCTCATGAACATATCAAAGGCCAAGGGCCAATGCTAGGACAAGGTCACGTAGTTGTAGCCTTGTAGGGCCAATGCCTGAACATATCATAGATGTTAGTATATATAATACAGTTCTCGGTTTTAGGACTCAAATAATTATAAAGTCAATCAGATGTATAAAAAAATACTAACACCTATGATAACGAAGCATTATTAGATCAATTATATGAAATACCTATTTAGAGAGAAATATTAATAGTATTTTCTACGCATTTAACTAAATTTAACAACGTTTGACTTGTTTCCAAATTTCAAATTGTAGTTTTCTTTGAAAAGAGTGGAATGTGTCTGTGCGGACTCGATGGGTGCGTGCAGGAGCCATTGACCTGGGGCCCGTTCATCTTGTCTAGCACCACCAATTCTTCTTCTTTTTTCCCCTTTATTATTTTCTTTCGTACTCGTGTCATCATATATCCGTGTTATTCCCCACCAATCGGGGGACATGTGATGCGCTGCTGAAATACGGTCCGCAATCAAATCTGCCAAGGACGGGGGTGACCCCGATTGATGGACGTTCAACGAATCAACGGATGTCCTGCTGCCGATCGTCTCCCGGGTCGCGGCGTGCCGTTCTTGTTGCCAGGCAGTCAACCATCATGGATTATTTATTGTTGATTAGTTTAATATGAAAGAAAAATATTTTTTCAGTTTATAATCCACGATTATATACTAGCAAAACGTAAAGCGTTTCGTGTTGATGCAGGACAGGAGCGGGAGTAGCCATCGCTGTTCTTCTCCGTTGACGGCCGGCCTAGAAGAGAAGCCGGTGAATTCAATTGAACAGTTGTGAAAGTGCCGCGTATCTGTATTGGCTGATGAATGTCGAATATTTGGATACATACATAGAGTATTAAATCTAGACTAATTATGAAATTAAATGAACAGATTGAGAATAATTTACGAGACGAATTTTTTAAACTTAATTAGTCCATAATTTAATAATGTGGTGATACGGTAAACCTATGCTAATGATGGATTAATTAGGCTTAATAAATTCGTCCCGCGGATTACTAAAAACTTTTGTAATTTATTTTTTTATTACTATCGGAACACTCGATGTGACACCCCTATTGCCCTGTTCGCTTGGCAGATAAACCATGGCTGAAAACACTATTGGTTAATTTGGTGTGAGAAAAAAATATTATTCGTTGACTGAAAAAGTACGGCTTATAAGCCAAACAAAAATTACCCATGTAACCCCGATGTGAGAATAGTCCCTACACAGAAACTACGTGATAGTTTACCCTAAGACTCTCACTAAACCATTTCGTCCAATGTAGTATTTTTTCAAGGACCTAGCTAAAAATCTAGCCATCATTCTCTGATTGCTTCTCTCTCATCTGAATCATCTGTGCACGGGTCTCTGTGGTCGACGAGCGGCTTGAGCTCCTCCGCGTCCACGCACGCCCACTCCTCGCCGCGCCGGCAGCCGCACGAGCGAGCTACAATCGGCGGCGGCACATGAGCTCCGACGACCATTGCGTGTGATTTGCAGTGCCTGGCCTTCTCGAATCCATTGGCGTAGCACTCGAAGTCGTTGACGGTCATGTCGATCTCCTCGGTGTTCATGACAAACGGGCCAAGCTGCACGACGGGCTCCCCGATGGGCTCTCCGCCGATGAGCAGGAAGCGAGCAGCTGCGCGCCGGCGTCCGCGCGAGCGACTCCGCGCCGGTGGCTAGGCGAGCCAGGGTGAGGCGGCCGCGGCGCACGCGTGGGCGGTGGTGCGGGCGGCCGCGCTGGAGCTCCGCACGGCGGGTGGCCGCGCTGGAGGTCCGCAAGGCGCGGGCGGCGCGCATGGCGTGCGACGGCGCCGGACGGCCGCGCGCCTCCCGGCTCGGCTCCCTTCCCTGCTCGTCTCAGGCACGCCGCGACGGGAGCTCTCTAACGAGTTGGCCGCGGCCGCGTAGCGCACAGGATCTAGCGGAAGGAGGAAGAAATCAATCCGTCTCTCCCAACGCGGTAAAGAGTGATTTCTACCGTCTCCATGCATGTGTAGAATCGGTTTCCCCTTTATACTCGGTTTCCATGTTTTTTACTCGCTCTTCTCGTTAAATTGCTCGTCATATCAGCATAACGATGAGACGGCAGTCCAATGAACGCTGTGGTTTCTGTTCCGTGAGGGCTCTAACACCCCTAAACTTTATCCTTGTATTTAAACACCAACATTCGTTTTTAAAACGTAACGCAGCTTGAATTTTACTGTGTTGTGGTACAAGTTACGTTACGTGTGCTCTGAAAATCTGTGACAGGCTTGAATTCTATTTGCTGCCTCATTCTGCCTTTTGTACAGTGTGTACGTAACCCAGTGCTGTGCTGTAGAAGCAGGACACTAGGAGTTGACATGGAGGTACAAATTTACAATTCCAAATAGGGCTTTGTTAGTCTGTGCTTATAAGTCAGAATTAGCCCTATTTTTTATATGGAATAGTATTTTTCTCTCACAACAAATCAGTTCTACGAATCAGTCGCAGCAGCAATCAGCCTGTTCGTTTGATGTGGCTTGTCGTAAACGATCGTAAATTTCCAGCCGGAACAATATTTTTCTCTCACACAAACCAGCCAGCAGTACTTCTTCACGAACCAACAATGATACGAACCAGCCAACCGAACAAGCTGAATAAGGGCCTCTTTGGCACGGTTTATGCTGGCTTCGGCTTCATCTATTTTGCGCAAATCGAGACACTATAGCGTGAAGCCGTTTTGTAAACCAGGGTTAAAATGAACTAGAAGCCGGAAAAACCCAGTTTTTCTGGCTTCACCAGCTTTGGCTTCACCGGTGAAGCCGTTTTGGATGAGCCGTGCCAAAGGGGGCTTAAGTCCTGCCGAACGGAGGCTGTTCCGTTCCACGTCAGTACTGTGGTGCTGACTGAAGACTGAACCCTTGTTTGTAATTAACCTGCATGACGAACTTGTACCGCGAGACGTTGCAGGCTTGCAGCGGCGTGGAGTGAGGAGCAGTAACCAGTAATGGCATCGCAGCGGCGTGGTAAGAACTAAGAACACGTTCCTCTGTTACCATAAAGCTACACACTAAACCATTCGGTCTGTTTGGCCAATCATTTTGCCCCTTTGATTTTATACTTCCATTCCATTCCATTCCATGTTAGTACTAATTGATTCCCTGTTTGCCATTGCTGTAACTTGTCGCATGTCACACAGTGATTAGCTAAGCCGATTGACCAATCCAGCATAACTCGTCGCAGGCATGGACCATGGAGAACAGTACAGTACACTGGAGTTTCACAACCAACCATAAGGGGGAAAAATCACTTTTGCCACATCCATATTTGACTCCCCTGTACACAAACACAATCAATCGCAGCAGCTATGCCACCACGTGATCAACCACCCACATTTCTACATCTCAATCAACCGGAGCTAACTAATAATACTAACAAGAAACTAATATAATCCTGTATGGTTACTGCTGTAGCTACTATACCTACACTAAACGCACCTAATAATTAATTAGTAATGCACCTAGCAGCTCGAGCACCATCAACAGCCCATATGTATCCACGGCTACGAGTCGGCCACGAGCGGCGGCGAGCCGGGCGGCCGGAAGATGCCCTGCCCGGTGGCCAGGATGGCCCGCGGGTCGAACTCGGCCTTGAGCCTCGCGAACCGCTCCCACCTGGCGGCGCCGAAGTGCTCCGCCCACTCGTGCTGCGCCTTGTGGTTGGGCAGGTACTGCTTGGCGCCGATGCCCGCCTCCGCGCAGAAGTCGAGGATCCGCTGGTTCTGCCGCGCCAGCGCCTCCAGGCTCTCCGGCGCGCCCGGCAGCGCCGACCGCAGGAACGCCACCAGGTAGAACACCTCCTCGTCCGGGGTCACCACCGAGCTCCTCGGGTCCCACCTGCGCGCGCCAACCAACAAACAAGCACACCCGGTCAGCTCACGGTCCAGTTCAGATTTCTTTAGAACTGCAATTGCCAGATTACCTAACCGACTCGAAAAAGGTTTGGAATATGGACAGCAGAGTATGGAAAAAGCAGCGGTTTTTAGCAGGATCGTCTGATGATTCTGATACGGCTTTTTAGGTTGGTTGTGTATGCGCTGAAGCTGAAAAGCAACAGTTGGTGCATCTACCTGGCCACTGACGCCCAAAAGAAAGTAAAAGGCGATCGGGTCTCGGGCCTCGGCTAAGGAATGCCAATTCTGACCGCGCCGAGCTCGTTGCGCCCTGTAAAGCTCTCGCGGCGCCGGTTTAGAATGGCTGGTCGGCACCACCAGCCGCGCGCGAGATTGATTATGGGCGCTGCATCGCGTCCATGGCGGTAGAATAGAATAGGCCGTGTCGCACAAGTGCGCGGTATGTCCGCGGCCATTCAATCAGGCGCCAGATTCGGCTCACGCAGTTCGGCAATTGATTAATCCGCTTTTGCCGCTGATGGGCTGGTGATTTGTGTGCGTGGCGCCAATCATGGCACACTCGATCGCAACACATGATGAGCGAGATCGAGAGAGCCGAGCCGCCGCCACCTGCGCTGCGCGCGCGGTGCCGTCCGCGTGTGTGCGCCGCATGTGAGGGAGCCGGGCGGCGCCGTCGGACGGCGCGGAAACGTGCGTGGCGGCTCATGTGCTGTCCCCGTGTCCCGTGCGCTGCGTCAGCATGTGGGATGGAATGGAAGGTTGGTTGGAAGCGCGGGCGGGGGCTGGGACGGCGACGGTGACGCGCCGCCCTCCGCGCCCGCGCGCACGTGGCGGCGGCAGATCGATGAGCTAGCGCACGCGCAGCCAGCCAGGCGCGCGGCTTGATGCGATGCGTCTCCTAGGACTGGGAGGAGGAGTACTTGACTTGTGACTCGTGTTAATTTGTGGGTTGACTTACTTGTGCTTTTTCATTGGGTAGATGAGGATGGGGCCGCCGGCGCCGGCGGTGCGGCCCCCCAGCATGCCACGGAAGACGCCGCGGTCGAAGTCGGCGATGCGGGACGCCGGCACGAAGAGGTTCAGCCACGGGTGCGGCACCTCCCACATATCCTTGGCGCGCAGCTTCAGCTCCGCCTTGTGCACGCGGTCCAGGAAGTCCACGTACGGCAGGTCCGTCGTGAACACCGTGCCGGGGAGGAAGTTGAGCTCGCCCAGCAGCGCATCCACATCCTGAATGAAAGAGAACAAAAATTAATTCGAAATTTCCTTAGGGCTCGTTCGACGAGGCCAGGAACAATTCCGGCTCTTAACCGATCCAGCTGGGAATCTTTCCAGGGAGTCGTTCCTCTGTAGTAGGTTTCTCCGTGCTGCTGTTTGCTGCTGCTGCTGCTGCTGCAAGATACTAAAATATTGCTGCAAGATCTAGTAGCAGCAATGCAAGGTCCTCTTTTCTATGTTCTATCTACTCTCATCTGGGCTTCAATTAGTATACTACTGCTATTATTATTATACGGCCTAAACCAGCTATTACAACTAACTGAAGGCATGGCTCCAATGATTAGCTCCTGGCTCGCCGCCCTAAAATGGGGCGGTTTCTTTGTCTGACATTATTTCATTTCCCAAACCGAACCATATCAGAGCACGTCATATAAAGAAAGAAAAGGCGGCGGACCTGGTCGACCGACCCGGCGGTGTCGTCGTCGTAGTTCTTCGTGACCTCGAGGCAGTAGAGGACGCCGGAGTGGTGCTTCAGCGAGCTGAGCTTCACCGGGTTCTGCGGCGAGAAGAAGGAGGACCTCCAGTTGTTGATGAGGCCCTCGGCGGCGACGACGAAGCCCTCGACGTAGTCGAACCGGCGGCCGCCGCTGCCGAGGGAGATGAGGCGCTCCTGGTCCGCCGTGAACTCGGTGAAGTTGGAGTAGAGCGCCCGGATCCACCGAACCTGCAACCACCAGCCATGCATCCCGCCCGCTAATTAGCGTCTCCTTAGATTACAGACCCGATTCATTAGCAGAGGAATAAAATCTTGCGAAAGATTACGACGGCTAATCGGTGAGCAGAGCAGGGGGCAAGTTGATCGGCGACGGGGACCCATGGATCGGCCCCAACCGACCCGTGGACCACCTGACCGGATGACGTATATAATAAATAAATAAACTTTGCTACTAGTACTAGTAGCATGTAGGAGTACAGTGCTGTATCATTCCGGCAGACTCTGACGAACAGTGTAACGAGAAGACTGTATCATTCCGGTAGCCCATCCGATCGAAGCAAAGCCGGATCGAGGAGCTATGCTGTCGGAGTACGCGTACGTGTCGGACTTGCCCTGGGCCTCCATCCTGCCCATCAGGTAGTAATTAGCAGCACGTTCGTGTGTGGGTCTTTTTCGGACGCTACACTGCACATGTGGCAGCCGTTTGCGCCTAACAGAGGGTTAGCGGCCGGCAGAGCGGCGCTTTCCTCAAAGGACCAGCGGCGCGCTCGTCACTTGCATGGCCGGCCGGTGTGGTTGAGATCACTGCTGGGTCGGTCACTAGTTGGAAAGCGAGGCCGGTGACACGCGACGGGAGGAGAGATAATACTGGCCCGGCGCCCCGGCCTTCCTGGTGCGGGGTGCCACACGAGACACGACTCACGGGAGGGAAACAAAAGGCGAACGACGGCTACTAAACAAGTGGAGCTGCTACTGAAACTGAAGTGCTCAGTGATAATTAAAAGAATCAACCGATGCAGGTGATCAGTGTGTGCGCCTGCAGGGAGATCGAGTTGTCGTGGCTGTTACCCTTTGGGGAGCACGCTCCAGGGCGATGCGCGCCCGCGTGATGATGCCGAACTGGCCCAGCCCGCCGAGCGCGCCGAAGAATAGGTCCGGGTTCTCCGTCTCCGAGCAGGTCACCACCTCTCCCTTCCCTGCCAACGCCCAACGCTCGTGTCAGTCGGTTCATTCGGCGGTCCAGAGCGCCTTGCATGCACGCGTGTAGTGCGGGGCAATCACGGAGTTGGAAGCTGGGGAATTTTGGATAGCCATGGGGAAACGGCTGGCCGGCTAGCTACCTGTGACGACGTCGAGCTCGTAGACATTGCTGATCTGTGGCCCGTGGTGGAACGCCTGGCCGCTGATGCCGGCGTTGGAGAGGGTGCCGCCCACGGACAGGTAGAGGTAGTCCGTCCACGACCGCGGCGCGAGCCCGCCGTGGGACAGCGTCCAGTTGAGCACGTCGACCCACAGGTCGCCGCCCCAGACGTCCACGTAGTGCCCGCCTAGCGCCGGCGAGTACACGGGCAATGCCCGCGCCCGCGCCGCGGTGCCGGGGCCATGGCTCATGTCCACGACCACGCCGCCGGGCGCCTGCGCCTGCCCGCTGATGGAGTGGCCGTGGCCCCGCGCCGAGACGCGGAAGCCGTGCGCCGACCCGAACGCGGCGCGGACCAGACCCGCCACGTCGCCGGCCACGCGCGGCTGGAACACCGCCATGGGCGGCTCGGCGTCGGCGGCGCGGGCGAGGCCCCCGAAGTCGCGCGACGCCTCGGCGATGTCGGACGCGTCGACGCTGAGGCGGCCGCCGCCGACGTCGCCGCCTCCGAGCTGCAGAAGCTCCGCGGGCGGCTCCACCGGCAGCCCCACGGTGGAGATGAGGGAGGAGACGAGGAATAGCAGCATGAACATCAGGCACCGCGTCATTGCCAGTACCAGCCCGGACTTATCCTATATATGTCTTTGACTAATCACTCCGGCCGTGTGCTTCTTGGAGGTCGAGGAGCTATAGCTACCTGAGCTAAGCACGGGAGAGAGGAAGAGGAAGGGAAGAGAAGTGGTGTGCGGTGGTGGCGGGGCGGGCGTATTTATAGGCTGCTGGAGCGTGGAGGAACGGAAGGCGGACCTGGTAGCGGGGGGGATTAATTAGGCAAAGGATTATTAGGGGTGAGACCGAGGAAGATAGGAGAGAGATAAAGGAAACGGTGGGGGTGACGATGTGCCTGTGCCGAGGGGAGGGAACAGAGAACACCGACGGGGCCGCGACCCGGAATAAACAATTTTGGCAGCGCTTCTAGCTTCAGCTTCTATAGAAGCTGTGCCAAACATCTGTTTTGGAAAGGATTTTGTATTGGGGAGTTGGTCAAGAGTCGGAGCTATTTTTTGCCTGCGCAGGATAAGCCTAAAAAACGAGCTTCGCGTGCCTCCTTGTTGTGGGTTCACGTCGTCTAATGTGAAGAAACCGTTTTACCAAATGTTTTCTAGAACGACTTCAGCTCTTCCAGAGAAGCTGCTCCTTCAAAGCCGGAGCTATTTTCAAAATAACCAGAGCCCTGTCAAACACGCCCTTATGCACATTCCGTCGTCCCGCAGAGACTTTCACTTGCCGTCGAATTTCTTTAGCTATTGACTGGACTAGTGGAGTACTTGGCCGGTGCGCTGAGCTGGGACGAATCCTGCGCCTTCCTGATAAGGATCGCTTCTCGGACAGTACAAATTTTTGTATAATAACTTTTGATAAAAAACGTACATATAGTATACATTTAAATGAAAAACTTTACTGCCTGCAAGTTGTGATTTTTCTTAGAAAGAAGAGCAAAAGCTTTGCCGCGATTTCTATTAGACGAAGAAATAAAGAAAAAAGATAAGTGCCCACCTAGTTTTTTTGAATGAAAACTAGGCCCAAAACTATACAACTGATAAAAGTGCTTCACTCATCCTACCCAACTTTGATAAAACAACCAAACAACTATCAAAACTCACGTCACTACTTGCTCCAATTTGATGGAATCGAACCAACTAACAACTCAACTAACAACTCCTGTTGTGATGAAATTCTCCCGTCCCAAGGAGTTCCCTTCTGTTTCGTAAGATAACCAGTGCAAATTGACTTACTGTGGAAGCAAACAGAGTCCAGAGTCCATGGTTAAGAATAAGGGGTGTTTAGTTGCCCCTCCTAAATTTTAGTCGTTATCCCATCGAATGTTTGGACACATGCATGGAGTATAAAATATAGACTAATTATGAAACTAATTGCATAGTTTGCAACTAATTTGTGAAACGAATCTTTTAAGCCTAATTAGTCCATGATTTGACAATGTTTTGCTACAGTAAACATGTGCTAATGACGGATTAATTAGGCTTTAAAAAATCGTCTTGTGAAGTTGTCGGTGTTCTGGACCGGGGGGTCCGCAACCGACTAATGAATTTGAACTGCGTGCTCCCAGTCCCGGATGGTGATGCAAAGAGACATAAGGTTTATACTGGTTCAGGCAATCGGTGCCCTACGTCCAATCTGAGAGATCGATCTTATATTCCTTACATCGAAGTGCTTGTAGTAGGGGGTTACAAGCTAGGTGAGAGAGGGAGCTAGTCCCAGGTCTCGGTGAGGAGTGGTTTGGGCTGCTTGAGACGCTACTCTCAGGCAGCGGGGGAGCGTGCATGAATTGAGTGAGTGCGTTTACGCGTGAGGGCCTGCGTCGTCCCGTTCCCTAGAAACGGCCCTGGCTGCTTCCTTTTATAGCCGCAAGGAGGGAGACAGGAGTACATGAGAGAGCTACATGTGGAGCCTTAGTGAGGAAGGAAGATCTAGTACCGTGGCCTATTCCTGTAGCAGCACAGTGTCAGGAATGACAATTGGTACTTGATCACTGGTGCGTCATGCCGGCCATGCTCGAGGCTGTTGAAGTCGTAGGGGTCCTCGTTGACGTCTAGTCAGCATGGCCTCCACTATAGGTGACATGCCGTGCCTTGTGAATTTTTGACTTGGTGGCGCGCCGAGGCCTGGCAGGTGTTTGTGGCTGATTGCGCAGAGGCCTAGGAGGTGACCTGAGTATGATGCGGGGGCCTCGGTGGTCAGCGTCGTACCCGGTTTAGGTGGAAAAGTGCAGGGCATGTGGCCACAGGGTATGGTAAAAAGGAGATTTGACCGTTGTCCTATCGCTCCTGTTGCTGTACCCTACCGGTCGTGGCTGACGTAGTGGGTGCATTCAGGGGCATTAAATGGATGGGACAGCCTGCCAGAAGGACGGCCTCGGCGAGACGGCCTCGGCAGGGCGAATCGGAAAATCGGCCTCGGCGAGAGGGCCTCGGCGGGGTGAATCAGAGAATCGGCCTCGGCGAGAGGGCCTCGGCGAGGGGCCTCGGCGGGGCGAATCGGAGAATCGGCCTCGGCGAGAGGGCCTCGGCGGGGCGAATCGGAAAATTGACCTCGGCGAGAGGGCCTCGGCGGGGCGAATCGGAAAATCGGCCTCGGCGAGAGGGCCTCGGCGAGAGGGCCTCGGCGGGGCGAATCGGAGAATCGGCCTCGGCAAGAGGGCCGCGGCGAGGCGAATCGGAGAATCGGCTGAGGCCTCGTGGTTGTCCTTCGGCTTTGATATTTGTAAGGTCTAAGCAATTTTTCGGTTCTTGCTTAGGGTACCCCTTTTTATGGTATCCGACAGTAGCCCCCGAGCCTCGAGGGGAGTGTGAGCACTCTCCCTGAGGGTTTGTCGAGACTTGGCTTGTAGCTGCTCCCGTCGGGATTGTGTTTTGTTTTTTGAGGTTTCGGTGGGTGCGCGCGAGTGCACCCACCGGGTGTAGCCCCCGAGGCCCTGGAGGAGTGGATTTACTCCTCTAGGGGCTTTTTTCTGTTGAGTGAGGAGTTTATTGTGTTTGTCGGGCCTCTGAGTGCGAGTTCGGGTCGCTGGGCTTCGGCAAGGTTGTAGGAAGAGCCCTCGAGCCTCTACACGAAGCGAGAGGGCGATCAGGAGTTCCCCTGGCTTTTTGTGTGACCCTCGGACCTCCCTACCGGTCTCGGACACGATTTACGTCGTGGTAGAGGACGATGAGAAGGCTGAGGAGGAGGTGATGAAGCTTGGTGGAGGCGGCTGAGGCCCCTGGCATGTCGCTGGCCCGGCTGTTCGAAGAGGAGGTGGCTCCTCCTACGCCGTCCGTCGACGCTGGCGACCCCGTATTCTGATCTGGGCCAAAGGGGTCATGTAATAGATTAGGACGTACATCATGGTACCATAACGTTTGTGACCGTCGAGGCCTTTTCAGTACTTGTGTATATATGCTTTTTAATCGTTTTCTATTATGTTTCCCAGCCCTTGCCCTCTGCCCCGTTTCTGAACATATCACTTGCAAAAAACTTCCTCGGAGCCCAAACTGCCCCTCTGGCGAAAGGTGGTGAGGGAGTTGCCGTAGCCCAGAGGCGTAGGCAGTCTCACGGCTCGGCCAGCCTTTTGGCCTCGAGGCATACTTTCGGTCCTTAGGTTTTTTACAATTGATTTGTCAGAGTATGTGAGAGAGTTTGGCGTAGGAAATTTTCGAAAAGACGACTAAAAACGGTGTCCCCCTGTCTCGTTTTTAGACAATTCCTTTGCAAAAACTTCCTTGGAGCCTAAGCTGCCCCTCGGGTGAAAGGTGGTGAGGGAGTTGCCATAGCCCAGAGGCGTAGGCTGTCTCGCGGCTCAGCCGGCCTTTTGGCCTTGAGGCAAACTTTTGGTACTTAGGTTTTTGCAAGCGATTTATCAGAGTTCATGACAGAGTTTGGGATTTGGGGGGGAGGTTCCCCCCTAGCCCCCGAGGGAGGCTCGGTTCTGCAGAGGCAGAGTCGAGTCTCCCCCCTAGCGTTATCGTAACGTCGAACCCGTACCGATGGGCTCAGGGGGTTCCTCGAAAATTTAGAACAATTAAAGAACGCTTCTTTATTGTATTTCGAGGAAAATTGTATGACGCTTGGGAATTTAAGGGTAGAAGCGACGTATCTGTTCTATGTTCTAAGTGTTGGTGAGGATTTCGCCCTTCTCATAGACTAGCTTGTAGGTCCTAGGCTTTAGTACTTAGGCGGGCCACCAACTTCCAAGTCATCGATGAGGTCACTGGCCTTCCTGGACTTGTCATCGATGATGTCCACGTCAGCCTCGACGGTTCGCCCGATGTGCTCGTCAAAGACCTGGGTGGTGCACCGCTGGTACGTGGCCCCTGTGTTTCTGAGACCGCATGGCATAGTCACATAGCAGTACATGTCGAATGGGGTGATGAAAGAACTTGGCTCCTCAGGAGGTGGCGGGGCAGAGCTTGATGATGGGGCGTCGCTGCGCGCCACCGACGTCTTTCCCTTGCCTAGGCTTAAGCTATACAGGTCCCCAGCCAGGGACTCTGTGCCAACAGCCGGGCATGGGATATAGGCAGAGCGTGGATCGTCGCCCTAAACTTGCGCGGTGTCGGGGTGGTCCCGCCCACGTTGCGCCTGGCGAGCGCGACGAGAGCGATGGCCCGGGCGCCGCCCGCGCCTGGGCTGCTGGTGCGTGATGTCGCCGTCGGTTGACGGGGCTTTGGGTGGGAGGAGTACCATGTCGTACTCGTATCCTAAAGACATGAACTCTAGGCTTCTGACCCAGATCATCGTGCCAAGACGCAGCGGTCGTACGGGGTCTGCCATCCGAAACCTGTTGGGATGATGAAGCTGACACACAGACGCCCCTACCTGGCGTGCCAACTGTCGGTGTTCTGGACCGGGGGGTCCTCAACCGACTAGTGAATTTGAACTACGTGCTCCCAGTCCCGGATGGTGATGTAAAGAGACATAAGGTTTATACTGGTTCAGGCAATCGGTGCCCTACGTCTAGTCTGAGAGATCAATCTTATATTCCTTGCACCGAAGTGCTTGTAGTAGGGGGTTAAGAGAGGGAGCTAGTCCTAGATCAATCTTATATGAACTAATAATATTTTGTAGGCTCTCCGGTGAAGCCAAAAAGAAAGAAGAGTAAGTAAACATCAAATGGTAGCATTGATCACCAAGCAACAGAACACTGAGGATATGGTAATCAAAGATGATCAACAGAAAGAAAGCGAAATTCATCAATCAGAAGGAGGGATGCAATTAAATTCAGTGGCCAATTAATTTATGTAATTTGTTTAATGAACATGATATTACAATCTTAAATTAAATTATGCCCAGAACTACAATTGCATATGCTAAGAACGAAAATTACAGTGCCCAATAGCTACAAATTATATTGTTGGTGATTGCAATTGTGTAACCGAATGTTTTATTTGTCTCAGAGGATAAAAAATTGGTGTGTGCTGGCACAAATCATAAAAAATAAACTTCAATATGTGTTAGCACAAATCACATTAAATAATTTTTTATATAAGGATATGGACAAAAATGAGATGTGCATTGGCACAAATCAGAATTATCAAAGTTCATGAAGTGTTAGCACAAATCACTAGAGATAATTTTTTTTTCTATGAAAGGACAATGATAAAAACTTGGTATATGTTGACACAAATCACAAAAAAACAAATTTCAACATATTTTATCACAGATCACGAGAAATAATTTTTTTTCTACGAAAGGATAATTTTAAGTAAACAACCTTAAGTGAAAAACTTATGTTGAGTACGCTAAATTTTCAGCTCGTAGTCATCGGCCTTGAGGCACTCTCAATAGTATTAAAAAAAGTATCTATAAAGGTAAATACTTTACACTAAAAAAACACTATAAATTAAAAAAACGAGAATCTAATTCAAGAATTTGAGTCACACTGAACCTAGAAACCAAAGTCAGTACATTCAATTCAAAGATTGAATAACAAATTCAGAGAAAAACCAACTAAAAGATCAAGCAAAAAATATCAGTGAACTTAATTTTACAAGGAAACCATGAACAAACAAATGCGAAAAAACAACCTTGAATCTGACAATAGCAACATCCTAATAAATCTTCACTCATTTAAGATGAACAAGAGAAGAGAGAAAATAAATATGCACCTCGACATACAAGAGCTTGGTTCACGCTAGCTGAACAAGAGAAGAGAGGAAATAAATATGTACCTCGACATACAAGAGCTTGGTTACCACTAGTTGAACAACAACATCTGACCCCAAAAACTATAGCAAAGTCTCAATTAATTTGCAGAGTAGATCACACATGATGTGTATGGAAACAAAGCAACACCTGAAGAAAAGAAACACTCCAATAGTTACTTCTGTGTAGGCAAGTACTCCCAAACCAGTTGCTACAGCAAGACCAATTGTCACATGATGTATAAAGACAATGTAAACACATGAATTTCAAAACCTGTGATCTAAATCCAACTATCAAACAAACATAAGCCAAAAAAATAAGTCAAAACACTACCTGGCACTTATCTCAATATGACTACAAACTCAACCAAAAAAATGACAACTCACACTACACAGAGTTCAGCACACATACTACTTAAAATCTCAGGTGTAAAACTTACACTAAATATTCAAATAACAGATTACATCGACAAAGATAAAAAATTACTTCACTCTGACAAGAAAATTACATTGAACAAATCATTATAAATATAGTAATATGACACTATAAATACAGTATAAAGACACTGTAAATGCAACAATGGTGTACAATATACATTTAGCACTAGCTATGCTGCAATAACAAATCAAGTAGAGTGTTGAATATAAATCAATGAATCAAACAAAAAACATGAACCAAACAACAAAGAATACTGGAAAACAAAAGAACATCCAGTAGAACACTGATTTTGTCGACTCCAAAAATGGGAGAGTAAATAAGGAGTTAATTTTGCACAACGAAGATTTAGAAAGCAACATAAGAAAATGGAAAGCTTCATTGAAGAGGGGCATAACCATGAAAACATGGAAAGAAAATTGATCACAAAACGGCTACCAAGTTACATCTTGCAACAGATGACCAACTTCCATTAGAAAATGCCATCTAGGTTTCCACAATAAACCAGACCAAACGAAGATCTTTACTCAGGGAAAGAAACAAAAAAACATATAGTGTCACCCCGTGGAACTCAAATCTGAGATGATCTATTTATCCATCACTCATTATGTGATGGGTTCACCGTAATCATGATCGGGCAAGCAGTGTATTTCTCTCTACCTCTAACTAGGCTTTAGTATGAACACAACAGAGAAACCAGCAATGCACTTTAGGAATTACAACTTGTAACAATTACCCTACTTGGACCTCAAATAGAACACAGATTACAACGAGATGCCCTTATGATATGAGCACCATCAGGCTTATAAGCTGCTATGTTTCCACAGATGGATTATGAAACACGAATACTACCAAGAAACAAAACAAGTATATCAAGAAACAAAAGGTACTATAATACCACATGAATTTCTAGGCAAACCCATTCCTCATATGGTATAAAAGGGAGCAAAACCCCCAATATCAATCTAAAATAATGGTAGGAATGCAGGAGAACCCCACATCAAACTAACAGAGGCAAACCTAGTAGATGAAACTTCAAATATGTTTATATAAAGAAGAAATCTGAAATGGGTATATATGAGTAAGATAAGTAAAAAACTTGCCCTCAGGTCTCAAAGAAATAGCATTCATTGATGGCACAAGACACCTCCAGACAGCCAATTAATGACAATACGCAGTCACTATTGCAGAAGCATATATGTGCACCAACACACTCCCTCTAAACATATAGTAAAACGACAATATAAATCCAATCATATGTCACTGATTTTGTCTATCGACTAGATGAACAGAGCAAACAACAACAGCAGTGCACAAAGCTCTGAAAACTGTAAAACAATATTTTATGAGGTAATGTAATTCTGAGATAAATGAAGGAATTTAAAAAGACATATGTCAAATTCTTCAGAAAAACAATATCCAAATATTTTATATGGAAGCCAGATATCAGACAGAAATATGGCACATACTTCACAAATGCAAAACAAATTTCTTCAAAATAAATAATATTACCAAATATTTTGTATGGAATGCAGATAATAGAAACAAATGTTCCACATTGTGCACAAATGAAGGGATTCGGAAAATAGAGGCACCTAGTATTTCTCAGTTTCTATAACAAAACATTATCTACCTACTCATTGTCCTTTCCTACTCGAATTCCACAAAAGCAACCTCAAAACACACCTCTTCGAGCTCACACTATCTAGTAACAAAGCATCTAAAAATGACTACAAGCTCAACAAAAAAAAAGAACTGCTTGAAAATGGGAAAAAGGGTGGACAAAGAAACTTACACATATTGACACTCCATAAAATTGGGACCATGTAAGACCAATTGAATAGAAGTTGCCTTATCCTCAACTTACATCAACCTATCAAGGAAATTACACTGAGCAGTTTCGTGTAAATATAGTAAGAGGACATTGTAAGAATAGTAAAAAGACAATGTAAAACAAAAAATATGTCACCGATTTTCTCTATTGACTAGGCGAACAGAGCACACAACCATATCACTGCACAAACTCAAACTATGGATCAAAAAATTCAGAGATAAATGCAATTCTGAGATAAATTTAAAAACAATCCAATCTAATTACAAGCATATGGTACACTACACCAAGGGATTAGGATATATAGCCATAATTGCACAGAGACTAGGATCAACAGAAAGAGCTCACCATTAACCGAACTAATGACAAATTATACAAAATAAACAAACTTTCCAAATGTTTTCTATGGATTCTGGCACTGAACTGATATTCCTCTGTCCAGTTCTCCACATGACAGAGACTCCAAAAAATCAAAGAGTGACGCCGACATCCAGACCCCACATGACAGAGACATAAAGCAACCAGCATAGATCGGGTGTTCCATTCTTCATCCTGCGGCCAGAAAATTCATGTGCAAACAAACCACAAAACACACATGTGTCCTGTAGCATTTCTGTATATAAAACCTGATTTTTTTTGCACCTGATCTTAGCTGTGATCCTAGCCAACTAAAGTTTTCTCTATCTCCGAGGAGGATATCCACCATGGGTAGGATTAGGGTTTGATTTACATAGTTTAGGGTTATAGTTTTGGGTTGAGAGTTGCCGGATCGGGAGTCCTCTAAAGTAGAGCCATAGAGGCAATATCATCGGCGAGGCAATTGGTGGATACTATGATCATTTCAACGCTAGACAGAGTTGTACGTGATAATTGGTTAGAAGAGTCCAGATGGGGGGAACTTAATTCAACTAGTTAGCATGGGGGCAAATAGCGGCCATAGATCTAATGGCCTGCGGGAGACATTTATTACAAGAGTAGGTTAGTGGTTGGGATGAGCTAGCAAGACAGAAAGCACACCAACCCAAGATAAAAGGGGTATTCGCTTGAGATGAATTTAAGCCACAACAACGATTCCACAGGATTGAGAAGCAAAACACTAAAAAGCTATAGCCGCAGCACCGATTTTTGCTGCCGATCATCCCAAAAACTTGGGAATAAGAACATAGAAGAAAAAAGAGTCTCATCATCGATTCATAGAAGAAAAAAGCTTTTTTCCACCATCAGAGTAAGATTTAGCATATGATAAATTAATTTATGGAGAGAAAAAAATGTAGGTATCCTCTCTTTTTTTTTTGCGCTAAAAAATGTAGGTATCCTCCCGCATTGTTTTCACGCCGTTGTTGATGATGAGGCATGTAAAGCTAGCGATTACATGTACGTTTCCTGCCGCCATGTGCAATCTGTGGAGCTTTTCTAGTGAGGAATTCCCAGAGCGCCGAGGGAGACGGTTGAGACGAGCACTGCCCTCAACCAAAAGAGAGATCCTTCGTCCGGCTTCCGTATCTTGACCAAGCTTTTAGGACCGCGTCCGTCCGTCCTCATCCCACAGGAGGCATGCAGATGGGGAGAATCTACAGCAACCAACCTTTAACCGGCACCCGTCTAATGATGCATTTATCTCTGCTAGCCGTCACCTGCTTTCCTGACGAGGCTGCGCCGCGGGACAGGAATTTACCGAAGTACGTGCTACGAACAAAATCTTCAGTGGAAAGCGTGCAATAGCTCCTACTGCTCCAGCCAGCTAGGTACTCGTTGCATTGCAGCCGTGATGATTTCGGTGGTCAACATATCGTCTCGGGTTCACCGCTGATTTTCTTCATCTTCACCAATCACCACTGCTTTTATTAATTTGTTTCCCTAGCTATAGGTACTCCTATGGGTATGCTACACTAGCTAGGCAACATCGCACGGCAGACCGATCGGGCAGAAGCAGGTTTCGAGGAAAATCGCCAAAGTGTCGTCTCCAGGATCGACTGCACAGGATCGCACCAAGATTTTCTCTCTTTTTTGCTTTCTGCTTCGTCGCTTCTCGCTAGAGTAGCGTGCAAAACCGAGCCATGGTTTCGAGGTGCTAGGACCTGGTTTTCGTAAGAAAGAGAGGCCGGCTACGTGAGGTGGAGCCGCCGGGCGTGCCATGCTGCCGTGTGACGTTTCCTCCTTTTTTCCAAGGGAGAATCAGCAATATGGCGTCAGGGTGTCCTCGATCGATCGAATATGAATCGCCCGCACGCGCGCGCGCGAATTTGCGAGGGGTGAGACATGTGCTGCTCGGGCGCGCCAAAACGGGCGTACGAACACGCAAAGGAAAGGTAATCTGAAAGCAATCGCGTCATTGGCAAAAGCGTGATGAAGGTAAATCTTACCTACTTATTGTTGGGTTGGTCTACTGAAAACACCGGTGTTTTACACCCTTCTGACACCCGAGTGTCAGAAGACTTAAAAACACTCCATTGATGCAACCAAACAAAATCGAGTGATTGGAGCACATCGATCACCCGAATCCCAAAACCAGATGATACAGATCTAACGAACCAGAAAAAAAACAAAGAAAACATAAAGGCAAATTGAAAGAAACTCACAAATATCAAATAAAACATACAAATTGAGAAAAAATGACAGAAAAGTATTACTCAAGTGAAAGGCAAATTAAACAGATTTGTTCTATGAAAGACAAATTTGAAGAAAATCAAAGCAAAAAAAACATAGAAAAAAGACAGATCAAACAGATCTGTTCTATGAAAGGCAAATAGGAACAAACTCAAATAAAAAAACAAAGAAAACATACATATTAAACAGATGAATTCTATATAAGGCAAATTGGAAGAAATTCATATAAAAACATAGAAAAAATACAGATTAAACAGATCTGTTCTATGAAAGGCAAATAGGAAGAAAACTCAAATAAAAAAAACAAAGAAAACATACAGATTAAACATATCAGTTCTATATAAGGCAAATTGGAAGAAATTCATAGCAAAAAAACATAGAAAAAATACAGATTAAATAGATCATTTCTATGTAAGACAAATTAAAAGAATTCAAAGAAAAAACATAGAAAACATACAGATTTAACAAATCAGTTCCATGAAAGGCAAATTGGAAGCAATTCAAAGCAAAAAAAAAAATACAAAAAAGACAAAATTACAAAATTACATCAACAAACACATAAATTTACACCACTACTACAAGAAGGTTACAATCCATAAATCATTGTAAATATAAAAATAAGTGACTATAAATACAGTAGAAATAAACTTTAAATGTAAGATAAGGTAGGTAGAACTACAGAATAACAAATCAAGGAGAATCGAGTGATCCAACGGCAGAGAGAATCAAGAAAACATATGAGTATACTACACAAATGCACATGCGGGATCCACACGCAAGAAAACATAACACAGACAGACGCACCAGATCACAACGCGAAGAGATCCAACGGCAGAGAGAATCGAGTGACGCCAACAGGAGAATAACTCGAGTGACATACAGATTTCCTGGGGTTGTTCGTACCATGGTGTTACTAGTAGCTAGCGCCGAATACGACAGGTTGGGAACCGCCTGCACGTCTATTTGTATTGCCCGTACGTACGTGTGATCGCGCGCGTCGTCGTTCGTGAGAGTGGCAATGTGGCATCAACGTTTAACGTCGTAATTACTGCTGAACAACCGAAGCATCAGTAATAACGAGTCAATCAGCCAGCCACAAAGGCCGGTCATAGCCAAGCATACCGTACAACTCTAGCTTTTAGCCCTCTAGGCTAGGACGGCATGAGATCGTGGCATGGGCGGATCTATATAAAATGTACGGGTGCGGACGCATCCATAAATATATCGAAAATCAGTGATTATGATTAATTTTTCAATGTATTCTGTTTAATCATAATCACTGATTTTCGATATATTTACCCCTTGCATATGCACCCCTTATACACCCACGACACAAACGCACCCCTTGCATATGCTCTAGCTCCGCCCCGGGATCGCCGTGCTCCTGCCTGCCTGCCGCTAGCTATATATCGACCCCATGGACCGATCACATCGCCGTATCATCGATGGACCGATCCACCGAACACCGTGCATGCATCCACCGATCGACGAACGGGGAGCACCGGCATTCGCGATGGATCGAGCAGAGACCGTACGTACCCACGAGATCATTCTCCCCAGCCAAGAACAACAATCGCACGTATTCCGTGACGTGGTTCGGCCGCTGTACGTACGGTGCCCGGGGCGGGAGCGGGACCACCGGAATGCGTGCAGCGTTTTAATGTGCTGCCATCGAGATCCCCTACGCGATTCGGCCACAGGACCCACGAATCGCTCGTGCGCCCTGTCGCGGTGTCGCCCCGCTCGCAGGGCCGCGTGCACGTGACGTGATGATGTGCCGGCGCAGCGGCGCCCGCGGCTACGTGCGTCGCTCCGGTTGGCCGGACACTTAACGCGTCCCGATCAACGTCTTGCCGCGCGGCTTCAAGCCTTCTTGCATTCAAGTCAAGGTAGCAAGGAAGCAGCATCGCCTTGATGAGTTTATTACTGCGACCTACGCGTACCAGTATATACGGAGTACGTACGTACAAGTTTTAGCGCATGTTGATAAGTTAAGGCTAATTGTTAGACATAGCTTAAAATTAGCCATCTAGTAACTATTAGTCGATGCATGTTCAGCTATTCCAGTCTCTGCATGCACACAACTATCTACTATTATTACAGCAGAGTAGCCTTTATTATTTAGAAAAAGTAAACTAGCGAAAACAATAAAAAATATATTTTTTTAAAATATACCTATTTGGAAACAAAAAGCGACAATTTTAAGAGGCCAACTAACTAAGCCTCAAGCCTACTAGAAAACATCCACGCATGCTTGACTAAGATCTCCAGCACAGCTAATATTGGCTAATGAACTAGGCAAGAACTTGGGTGAAAATTAGTCTCGTCCATTAACCTTATATTTGAAAGCAGTAGAGCTAATTTTTAGTTACACTTATTAACCTATAGGATCCAAACAGACCAACATGTGAGTCGGGGAACGCCACCTCAGCTGCCCAGCAATAATAATACATGGCTAGCTCTATCATCGTCGATCGCAAACCTATAGCGCCCCATGGCCTCGTGGCATTCGTTTTGAACGAGCTGCTCCTGCAAGAAGGCGACGTATAGTGCTGTAGCATTTAAAATATTCCAATTTGGAAACAAAAAGCCACAGTTCCAAGAGGCCAACTAACTAAGCCTCAAGCCTACTAGAAAACATCCACGCATGCTTGACTAAGATCTCCAACACAGCTAATATTGGCTAATGAACTATCCAAGAACCTGGGAAAAAATTAGTCTGGCCCATTAACCTTATATTTGAAAGCAGTAGAGCCAATTTTTAGTTACACTTATTAACCCATACGATCCAAACAGACCGACGTGTGAGTCGGGAACGCCACCTCGCTACCCAACAATAATAATGCATGGCTAGCTCTACCATCGTCCATCGCTAACCTATAGCGCCTCATGGCCTCGTGGCATTCGTTTTCAACGAGCCGCTCCTGCAAGAAGGCGACGCATGGTACTGTAGCATTTACCATGCATGTCGGTGACCACCACGCTCGCCGGTCGTCGTGTGTCACGGGGTCAGGCCATGTCGTACGCTGCTGCTGGAGGTGCCGTGCTGCTGTCTGGCACAATTATCACGGGACAAGGAAACACGGTCCCGCCCCTCCTGTTCTGTCTGTACAAAAATTCCACACCGCAGCCAATGGGTTTGCTTGGACCGCACTGGAGTACTGTGCGCCATTAAAAGGCCTTGCTTGGTATACACACCACGCGTTCATGCATGGTCCTTAAAATGTCTGTCTACTCTACACTCTACTCAACCCAAAACGATTAATAAGTTTAATTAGCTCCGAATGAAACATTGACTGTTAGTAATTCTAAATATTTATTTATATTAGTTTTAAAACAAAAAAAAGCACAAACTGATTAAAAAGATACTCTAATAATAATATTGTACATTTATTAGATTGTCAGCATGGGTGCTTGCTTCATACACAACTGTTATTCATTCAGCGATAAACAACGTTCATAGGAATGTCGTGTGCATGCATGTGTTTGACCAGGATGAGTGCATAGATATGATGCATGCAAGAAGCGGCTACTTTGTAATGTGCTTGGGAAAAAAGAATATCAGTTGAAAACTATACCTCAACAATATATAGTAAAATTCATCAGCATCAACTATTTATGATTGGATAATAGTAGAAACCAACATCATTAACTATTTATGACAAGAGGGAATACTACTCCTATAGGCCGGCCGCGTACATGAATACCAGTAAGTGCAAATATAAGGGCTAGTTTGGAAACTTAAATCTTCTTGTGATCCCTGACTTTTCTCAGGGTGAGCAATCCATGGAGATGTTATTTGAATAAGACATTTAGTTCTTTATTATGGAAGGTTTCCCCTCCTTAGGTTTAGTTCCCCTTTGCTTCCAACTTAGCGGGATGTTTGATTTCTCCACCTAACCTTTTAGTCGATGTCCCATCGAATGTTTGACACATACATAGATTATTAAATATAGACTAATTACGAGACTAATTGCACAACTTATGACTAATTTACGAGACGAATCTTTTAAGCCTAATTAGTCCATGATTTGATAATGTAGTGCTACAATGAATATGTGCTAATGATGGATTAATTAGGCTTAATAAATTCGTCCCGTAGAGTACCGACGAATTCTGTAATTTGTTTTTTTATTAGTATCCGAGCACCCCATACGACACCCTCACATGACACCTCCTAAATTTTAGTCACCGGATCCAAACACCCTCTTAGACAAGGGGTTTTCGCCAGAAACATGTGACGACGATATATGCATCATCCACCATGCATTGTGTGGGTAAATGATGCGGCCGCATGCAGGCATGAGATCACGAGAGATTTGGATGGACGAGTGGATAAAACGGTTGCGTGACATGACTCGATCGGCGGGTTGTCCAGTTTCGCGCAGGAGTTCTTGCTTCCGTAAACACCGATCTCTTGCCGGAACCCTCCGCCAACGACGTCACGTACGCATGAATGAACAATAAAATCCTTGGGTGACACAAGCGTCTTTTTGGCGCTTCGGGCATCACCCCAGGTACGATCCTGCTGCCGTGCGTTGATTGATTCGCACCCGGGCCCGGACGAATGTCATGTGACAAGGCGCAACCCATGTCGTCAACGACCATTTCACCACGATAAATCCACACAGTATAGTTTTCAACAAATTCTCGCATAATCAAATGTGATTTGATGATAGTCACATCTGTCCATGCCATACGGTTCTTGTAATCTTTACATGAAAAAATAATTATATCATTATTCTCTGTCAACGTCGTTGCATGCTTCTCTGCTGCTTCAATAAATTTATTCACCTCTTCACGGAAACCTGCCTTGAACCTTAACGAACCATACATCCAAGAGTTCCTATACTCCATCTTTTACAACAACAACAAAATAAACATTAAAGGACTATTTATTCATATATATATATATATATATATATATATATATAAATAAATCAAATTAATAATTACTTGAGAATAATTGTATATACTTCAGATATATATGAATATAAATAAGATATAATTATATGAAGCATACAAACACACCATGGTAGAGGAAAATTAATTAATGGCCCATTTATCCATAAATAATTAAAATACATATTTGTTGATTACAATAAATAATTTCAAAGACAACAATTAGCAACAACTATATTTTACCCAATATTTTTCATGCAAACCCTAGTCCAATTTCATCAAACATAAATTTACAAAAATGAAATTAATAAAAAAACCAAACCCTAGATCTAGATCTACATGCACATGAAACATCCATAAAACTAACTAATTGTTCACTAAAATCAAGAAACATGGACTAAATAAGGGTATGATCTTGTTCCCCTACCTAATTTACCCTAGTACATTCAAAACTTGGATCTAATTTGCTTCATAAGTAGCTCAAGCACCATAGAAGAGAGAGAAAAGCAAAACTCTAATTACTCACTAACCAACCGTTAAAACTTCAAAAAAAAGTGTGAAATAGCATTTTTTTACCTTCTACAACCTCTCCACCAAAGGATTTGAGACCAAAACCTTTCCCCCATAGTAGAGCAATTTTTGGAAGGTGCTCAAGGCCTCCCTACCTTTTTTTCACAGGTTAGAGTGAGTGACCCGAGGAGGAAGAAGGGGACTACATCCATTTATACAGCGGACATTTGTAGGGGCGGCTGGTGATTGAGCCGCCCCTACAAATCGAACAGTAGAGGCGGCTGGTGAGTGAGCCGCCCCTACAAATCTACCCATTTGTAGGGGCGACTCGTATCACCAGCCGCCCCTACTATTAGATTTGTAGGGGCGGCTAGAATCATAGGACCCGAGCTCACCCACTGTAGGGGCGGTTAGTAGTGGAATCGTCCCTACAAAAAAAAGTCCCCGCTGCTAAAAATTATTTTTGTAGTAGTGCATGGACCGACGGACGACGGGTCCTTTGTGGTTTCTTCATTTCTTGCATCCAGCTTGCGTGTGCATGAGAGCACCTCCAGAATTTGTCAATATTCCCCCATGCTGCCGTTTTCCTTGAGGATGCTTTTTCCCACGAGCCTGATCGACATATATAGTATCTAATTGTTAGGAAGTGTAACCGTGTGCGGTGGTTATAATAAAATGACATGCATGGATGTCCATATATATGTGAAATGCCTATTATAATGTTACATTATGCTGAATACACAGAAAATACACATCACGTAATAAACTACCAGCTTTGTATATTAGCGCTGCCAGCCTGCCACCTCCAGTCCTCCACGTATCAAAAACCGATCGATCTCGGGCCGGGGTGACGTACAGCAGCAAACGAGAGAAAAATAAATCTGGACCACAGTACACCTTGCCAAGAGGGACCCTAAGAGCGTGCCCATCAGCTAGTTTATACATGCCATGTTATTATCAATTTATTATGTAAACTCTATATGTAAATGATTTTTTATTTTACATCTTCTCTTCACCCTCTCTTATTCTTTATGAGCAAGCCCACGAACTATATCGTTTTCTGAGCGAGATAGGTGTTAAAATATTAGATAGTCTCTTCTCTTTTCTATCTTCTCCAAAAGTGGTGATATGGATTCCTATGAGCTAGCTGAAGTGGCACTAATGCATGCATGCACACTTGTACAGTCCCAGACGTACCCCAATTTTGGTGCACACACGTACGGCCGTGTGGGAGCCGGGCAAGCTAGGCAAGGCAACATGCATGTCGACCGCGATCTACGCGTTAAATAATACCACCCTTACTGAATCGACACATACAAGCCCACTAGTCCACTAGCACAACTGTGCACTGAAAAGCATGTGCACAGAAAGAGACACTGCTGAATCACACATCACACCTAATCATCTCGCACAGTACGTGATCGATCGATCGGTTAGTGCTTGTTTAGTTCAAAAAAAAATTCCTAAAAAATACTACAGTAGCTATCACATCGAATCTTACGATACATGCATGGAGCATTAAATGTAGACGAAAAAAACTAATTGCACAGTTTGGTTGAAAATTGCGAGACGAACGTTTTGAACCTAATTAGTCCATGATTGAACACTAATTACCAAATAAAAACGAAAGTACTACAGTAACTAAATTTTCAAAATTCGCGAACTAAACACAGCCTTGCTTAGTTACTGCAAGGATATCGGATCGGCAGACAGCACAAAATCGACGACATGACTAACCCTGCATGCCAATCCTAGATTTATTCTTGGCGGTACACTCGGTCGTTTTCAGGAAGATTTTGGAGCGATTTGCGTGCCACACGGAAACGTGATTTGGTTGGCCAGCGCCTCTGCCAGACCTAACACATTTGTACTAGATGCTCGTGCTGTGTCACGCAGTGCAGTGTGCAGTCCGTGCAGGCCTCCGGCCAGCTAGCTATGATACAAATTAAAATATACACAAAAGTATAATTCGATCGATATGATGTTGCGTGACTATATAATCTAGTACAGCACTTTTAACA
The DNA here is from genome assembly GCF_019320115.1 of Miscanthus floridulus. Classification (NCBI taxonomy): domain Eukaryota; kingdom Viridiplantae; phylum Streptophyta; class Magnoliopsida; order Poales; family Poaceae; genus Miscanthus; species Miscanthus floridulus. The sequence continues at coordinate 121,429,470 of NC_089584.1, forward strand.
CAATTCCCGTAAACAAATCCGATATGCATGGTTTGTTGTTGCTTAGCTAGCTGGCCACACAGGTGGTGACACAACTTGTTCGGAAAAGAACTAGACTAAACAACGACTGCTCTCGTTCGCTTATTTCTCTTTTATTTATGGGTATACCATATATACTATATGTATATGGTCGTCTTTTCCCTCTGATGACTGGGTGTTGTTGCTTCTGGATTGCACAAGGAGGTAGTTTACGTAAGCATGTTGCATGTACACCACCACACACGCACGCAGGTGGATGTGTTTCCTATGAAACGTCATGGTATAGACACTAACTATTATTATTTATCAAACTATAGTTTATTCCATTTAATTTGTTGCTTTTCCTCCCAGCGAAACAAAATGTATCCAAAGGATTCTCTTACCAGTATCTTAAGACATACATGCGTGGAGTACAAATATGGATTTTTTTTTGAGCTGGAAACAACTGTGTGGTGCTTTTGACTTTGCAAAGTCAATAAGACGACGACACGTCGGCCACTTGTCTTGAACAATATGGACACATATATACCTGAAAGTCAATACAATATGCAGTCCAACAATATAGAAGTGCTTGGGGATTTATATACGAAACAAATCCAGGAGAGTATCACACATACCTGGAACTGGGATCTCGTCCCTCATCATGCAAATCCGGCCGTGACCGTCCATGCCCCAACTCATGTGATGCCAGCGCCGGCTGGATCCAGTAGCAGAGCACCCGAACCACTGGATCAGCAGTACGTGTGGGTCGGGCCGCCCACTATATATTAATGCAACAACACGTGCAAAAAAAAAAAAAACAATTCCAGAAAGACTTTTGTTTCCCAACGCGCTCCACTTGCACGCACAACCGATTCATGCTCGCATGTCTTCCTCAAACCTTTTTTTAGAGTATATATAGCTCGTCGTAATTTATTAATTCAGCTTTCACACGAGCTAACGTACTAGCTATTCTCGTCGGATCTCCTCGATGGCCTTATTATTGCGTGATGTAGTAATTATTATTTGGATCTGGACCAGATGATCTGCTAATGACGACACGCTTAGCAGGTGTATCTGTACTCCTTTGTCATACCTTTTCTCCAGAGATACGTGACTAATGGCCAAATTTGACTGTCTTTTGAGGTTTAGGTTATAATTGGTTTTTGATTACTAAGATTTGGAAATCTGATCTCTTGGTAAAACCATATTGTTCTTTCATTTGACGATGTACTTTCGGGCCGGCTTAGCTGTACTAATAATTGCACTACAAAGCATATAATTTTTGGGACCATCCATTGTCTCTCCTTTGTTAGTATCTTTAATTTTTTCGATGAGTGATGGCCATATTTGACTTCCTTTTCATATGTAGATAACGATATTCTTTTCCAATTACTATAAGATTTGAAATCTCGTCTCTTGACAAACCAATTCTTTTTGGGTTGAAAAAAAATATAGTCATGGGGTCCAACAAAGACTGATTTATCGCTTTAGCTACATATGCTTTTTCCCCTTGTTGCAGTAAATTTTCAGGCAATTCTTTTGCAGTGGCGGAGTCAGAAATTTGTCTTTTACTTTTTTTCAGGGGGGGAGCTGTACAAATTTCTTAAAAAAAAATTAGTCAGATTAAAAGAATCCAATAGAAATAGTAGGACCTTTTGCCCTGTCTCTGCTGTTGTTCTTTTGTTAGATGGATGACATATATGCACTTTAGGTTTAATACCCACGGGCACTAGCGCGCTCTATTGGTTGAGGTTTCGACACTCAAAATATTGATGTCCCTTATATATACATATACTTTGTGAGGTTCTATTTAGAACTTAGGAATTTTATTAAAGTTATATACAGAAATAGTTTAATTTCATAGAAAAACCAAAGATCCAGAAAAAAAATCAAAATTCCAAAAGGGAGCCTTCCAATTTGTTTCTGTTATATATTTTCTCTATGGAAACTTAATTTATATATGTACTCCGTATTAGGACACTACTGGTCCATTAATTGAAGGCAATTGATCTGCAAAGCAATTTAGTCACACATGCTGAGTACTAATTTCAAATATTCACCAGTGAGCTCGACCGCTAGATATAGAAGCAAACAAGCAGCCAAGCCTAAATAAACTTTATTAACAGCTTGACAGCTTAGCTTGTACATCACCCCCGACAAATATGGTCAAAAAGGCCCAATTTGACACGACCAAACTGCCCGGCTCCACGGAAAGTTCGAAAGCGCACACCGGATTTCGCAATGGGTGATGACCAAAGTGTAGTTAAATATTCGTCATCATCCACGCAAAGAACGTGCTCTAGCTACCTGAGCGAGTTACCAGTACTAATAACTCGCTGTGACGACCGAGTCGTCGCCGAGTCCACGCCCGGGGCCGCCGCTGCCTTTGTCCCGGGTCAAAGAGTCCACGCGCGTTCGCCCGCCCCGGTCTCCCCAGGGCTATCTATCTAGCTGCCTACGTGGCGGCTCGCTGACCGGCGGTCAGCGCCCCTGGAGACCGAAAGCGAGGCTTCACTTGCCGCCCCACCCACAGGTCGACGCGGCCAGTCACTGGATGCCTGTGCCGTGCTGCTGTGCACGAGAGCGAGCGAACCCCGGTCGGCGAGGCGGTTTGCGGGGGCCTCCTCTCCAACCGTTGGGGCAAGCGACAGCCGCTACTCGCCGGGGAAATCCGCGGCCTGGACGCGGAAACTTCCCGGGCCGGGTGTCGGTCAGGTAAACCGTAAACGTGATATCGATGGCTAATGCCTGATGGGCCGGGACAGGATTGCTGGAATTGGCACATTTTTTTTTTGGATAAAAAAAGTGGTTAAACTGTTGGTGCTGCTGCCGCCACCGGGCCCGGCTCAAGCAGTGCAGCATGTGGAGTCCCGCCGCATCGCGCGCGGCCGGTTGATCGGGGAGCAGCGCAGGCAACCCGATTATCCGTGCCAGCGTGCCCAACAGGCCGGCCGCCGGGCTCCACCGCGGTGCGCCGGCGATGCCGAGAAGGCAAGCGCGCGGCCATGGTGCCATGCAACAGGAGCTTTAGCTCCGGCACGCGTGCTGCTGCTTTCATCAACCGGTACGCATGGCGCGGCGTGATGCTGCTTCCTGTTGCTGCGTATAGCTAGTACTCGTGCTGACCCTGCACCATGTCTGCACGTCGATCATATCGAAACGAACTAAATCCCCAAAAGAGCTTTCGACCAAGATTTGGACCCGTATCGGCAGGGATCTCGTCACATGTTGTGCTGTACTACCCGGGTTGCAAAGCCAAAGCTAGCGGTTGCATGCGCGCATGAGGAGTTCGGCGCTCTGCCGGCACGTATTACTTGCTGAGAGCGAGATGGCGATCGTCGAAAGTTAGAAAGACGGATCAGAGGTTGTATCCAGGGCCACCCATTTAACGATCCGATCGACTCCCAAATGCAGCTAGCGATGGAGATCGACTCACATCGACGTGTCTCTAGGTACTAGCGTGGTGCGTGTCTATCCAGTGGAACCGGTCCAAGTCCTTTCTCTCCAAAGGCAGCGAGGCAATCGGGAGCGATCGGGAGGATCGGATCGCCGGAAAGACGTGCCCGGCCGATGGATGCATGCATGTGACGACTTGCGGGCATGAGATGATGGCAGATGAGGATATGTGCGCGATCACCCGCCGCTCGACGCTCCACACAAGTTGAATGCAGAGTGTGCGGATCGAGAGAAATGATCCCAGATTCCCAGCGTCGGTCGCACAGAGGGACAAGTCTTATCCTAGCTTCTGTCAGTGCGTCAGCTTTGCCCGTTCTCTGCGCCGGCACAATTTTCGATAGAGATCACGGCTGCTGGACGTATATCAATCCATCTTGTCCGTGCCACCTCAAAAGGTAGCTCTACAAAGTTGCATTGTATCCGTCCAAGGCTCCAAACTCGTGTTCTAATTGGGATTTTTTTTTAATTTTAACACTTTTTAGAAACTAATTTGAAATCTAACACGGTCGTTTTCTTAAAAAAAACTAACACTTTTGGCCACGCCTATTGCCCTGGTGCGGCCATATGCCTGTGCTGCGCCATGCATGGTGGCGCGACAGAGGGCTGACGTGGCGGCGACCGGAGTCGCTAACCGCTGACGAGGCAGGGCCTGCCGCGCCACCGATCTTGGCGTGGCAGAGCCGAATAAAACCGACCGCCGCTGCCCGCGCCCGCCAGTGGCCGAGCAGCGCAGCAAGGCCGCCTAGCCGCCGTGTCCACCCGCGCCAGCCCGCCGTCGAGCACGCCGGCCGCCGCGGCCACGTCCGCCCGCGCCAGCCAGCCCGCCGCCGAGCACGACACGGCCGCCGGCCGCCCGGTGCGGCCGCCGAACCCCGACGTCGGCGCGCCACCCCCTCCAGCCACGCACGGCGGCTGCCTGCCGAGGACTGCGCCCACGCCTCCTGGCCCGGTCTAGCGCGCTGCAGCGAGGTACTCCCCTAATAGGTAGTAAAATTATTACAGTATAGTTAGTAAAGTTATTTAGTTTAGTTAGTATAGGTAATATAGTAAGTTAGTATATGTAGTAAAGTTAGGTAGTTTAGTTAGTACAGTTGTTGAGTCTAGTTATACATTGGATTTAGTCTAATTAGTTGTTGTAGTTAGCCTTGTATATATATTAATATTAGATTAGTTATTACAGTTATAGTTAGAATATGTATTAATATTACTATAGACATTACGTACGATGATTTCGACGACATGATGAAGTTTCTTTTAATGCTTTTGCAGATGGATTGTTGTGTTAGAGTTTTGTATAGAGGAAGTGTTAGGAGAGAAGATAGTATGTTTGAGGATATGGAAGAAGACTTGTAATGGTTTGATGAACCTCCTAGCTTCAACGACCTTTGTGTCCGTTTGAATGCAAAGTTTGACGATGATTTCACACTGAAGGGGAGGTTTGATACTGGAAAGACTAGGGCACACTATGTCCTCATGCCCTTATGCGACCCTGCTCACTGGTCCCGCTACACTAGGGTTCTCTAAGGTTCCAATGTGTCCATGGCTGAGGTGGTGGTGGAGAATGGGTACAGGATACAGGGTGTTCAGGACGGCCCGCACATTGACAGTGTTGTAGGCAATGAGCAAGAATTGGGGGTCGAAGGGGAAGCAACTCAGGATAACATAGATTTGAATGGTCAGTTGACGCAGGAGCAGTTTCATTCAACTGCAGTAGGTTGTATAAGCAATGACTTCGATGTGAATGATTTTGAACGGGAAGAGGAGGAGCAGGAGGAGGACGACAGGATTGGTGATGTAGTTAGTAGTGATTTAGACGATTCTGATGATGACGAAGGAGGTACAGATGCTACGCCAACACCGCCTGATGCCATGCAAGTACCGGTTCATACTATACCATTATCAGTACCAATTGAGGTTTTGCATGGTGTCTAGGCTCAGGGTAGACTAGTCACAGATTTGGCTGCAGATGATGCCCCCTATGATTCATGGGCTAGAATTAGCGAAGCGTAGTAGTATGTTCCACCACCACTTTACACAGCGACTGAGCTTGAGCAACTAAGGTCCAAGAACGTACCTTTCATGGGTGTTCCGAACTATAGGGATGTCAGCATGACGGATATGGCAGTTTGTGACATCGGTCTCCAGTCGTGTAGGAATTCATTGTATAACCATGAGAAAGAAACCCTTAGAAAGGAGATGATATTCAACACAATATTAGAGATAAAACTCTTCCTTCAGGACTATGTTGTGTATCACCATAGCCCGTACACCATCACTCATTCGGACCAGGAGTTGAGGTACCACGTGATATGCAAGAACGGTTGTTTGTGGAGGTTAAATGCATGAAAGAGATAGAGTGATGGCAAGTGGAGGATAACTAAAGTTGTCGAACCCCATACTTGCCTAGACAACAGGGGGAAGAAAAATCATCAACAACTCACTACATGTTACCTTGTCCATCGTATATTGGGGCTCGTTGATGATAATAACAACATCTCGGTGTCTTCTTTACAACAGTCCATATCTAGATTCGTTAGGTACGATATGACGTACGGAAAGGCTTGGCATGCTAAGCAAATTGCTCTGGCGATTCGATGGGATACTTGGGAGGAAGCGTACAATAGGGTGTCCCGCATCTTATGTGCAATGCATTACTACAACCCTGGCTTGAAATGGTTTGTGGACACTAGAGGGATGTTTTTTCAGGACCCATTGAGGCATGTCCTCTATCGTGTGTTCTGGTCATTCGCGCAAATGGAACATGTATTCTAGTTTTGTTGACTAGTCATACTTGTTGATGACACTTTCTTGACAGGAAAGTATAGGGACACCTTGATGATGGCTACTACTGTTGATCCTGAGGACCAGATAGTACCCATGGCTTTTGCTTTGGTAGAGGGAGAGAACAATGAATCATGGTCATGGTTCATGCGGCTTCTACGTGTGCAAGTGCTTGGGCCAACTCGCACTATATGTTTGATCTCGGACTATCACGCAGGGCTTCTTAATGCTACAGCTGAGCATATAGATGGGTTTTCGCCTCTAGTACATAGATGGTGCATGAGACACTTTGCCGCTAATTTCTAGCGGCGTCAGCAAAAGCAGGAGGTATGTGACAAGGTAAAAGCTCTATGTTGTGTACATACAGAGCACCAGTTCAAGGAGACAAAGAGAGAACTAGACAAGATAGAAAATGCAGCAGGAAAGGCCTGGTTAGAGGCGTAGATGGAACATAAGGCTCAGTGGGCGTTAGCATATGACGAGGGGGGTTTAGGTATGGCATCATGACCACTAACTCCTCGAAGTCCTTCAACCGTGTATTCACCGTAGTTCAATCATTGCCTGTGTCTAGAATTATTGAGTTCTTTGTTTCTTAAGTGCAACGAATATTTTGTGAAGAGGTGGGAACTTGCGCAGAGGAATATAGCTGAGCAGGGGCGTTTTAGAAAGGTTAGAGCTAAACATTTGAAGGAGGCCGAGGAATTGGCCAAGCAGCACACCGCCGAGCTGTATAGACCCCGCCGCCTTATCTTTAGTGTACGGAGCAATGGTGGCATAAGCTTGGGCGGCGAACGTTATGGTGGACAAAACTACCAAGTTGATCTTGAAAAGATAGAGTGCAGTTGCAATGTCCCTCAGATCATGCATTCCCCTTGCTCTCATATGATCATGGCCTGTTGGGTTTGCGGGTACAACTATGAGGATCTACCATACATGTCACCTTTGTATCTCCGTTCGAACACCATTAGTATTTGGGAGATGAGCTTCGAGCCATACCTTGACCCGACACAATGGCCACCTTATAATGGTTATGACTACGTGCCGCATCCAGATCTAATGAAGGTAGGGAAGGGTAGGAGGAAGAAGAAGCAACTCAAGGGGGATATAGACGCTATGAGAGGGTACGACGAAGACATGTACTGCGGAGGAGACTTCAACAAGACCCGTGGTAGGAATATGTGCTCCATTTGCAAACAATCTGGTCACAAGGCTAGCCGGCATAGAAGACGAGGGCAGGAGGTGATTTCATATTGTGTTCGTACTGCATAACAAGTAGTTCAAATTTTACAATGCTACATAATGTTAATCTGAATATTGTTAATTTGAATACTCTAACCCTTTTTTATCAATTTGTAACAGGATGACCCCTCCCGCGCCGCACTAGCTGTACCCCCTTCTTGAGGTGGAGTACGGCGACCCCCTTCTTCCATCGGACGATGAGGTTTCCAAGAGGCGTTCGAGGGATCCTTACATTCCAGGGACTTAGTTCATTACGTTGAACTTATGTCGAACGAATATTGTTGTTGAAAACTTGCAGACTCATAAACCAATGAAAATGTTATGTGGCAATTTGTCGTTCATTTATTTGCTTCATGTTCATTTCAACTTGTGCACAGTCGCGACACCATTTGTAGTTTTGTACAGCACCGACAACAACTCAATTGAAGCTGGATGATGCCTGTCTGCGTCACTGCAGCACCGTCGTCTATGGCGCGGCACTGACACATCGTTTAGTATGGCGCGGCACTGACGCGCCGTGGACTCTGGCGTGGTAGAACCTGGGCTATGGCGCGGCCGAACTAGTGGGTTACGGTCGAGATAATTTCACCCGATTACGTTCATTTTAGAAATTTTGAACGTATGATACAAACAGATGTGATCACTTAAGATCGATCATGGGTAATCCGAGTACATGACACATGGGTACAATACATCAGTAGTTCAAATGGAATAAAGCATGGAAAAAAGGTTTCGAAGTACTCACTGGCACATAATGAAACAACATGCTCGTTCAAGACCTGCATCTGTACTCTTGTCTCCTCCCTTGCCCTCTCCTCCTCTAATGACATCCGTCTCTCCAATGCCCATTTGACAAGCCCAACGTCGATCGGGTTATAAATACCGCGCTGTCTAGCAAACTCACGCATCTTGTCTTTGTGATGTTTAACAAAAAGGTTGACGTAGTCAGGTCCATATCCCCTCTTTTGTGCAATTACTTGCTTCCCCTTTAGTTCATCCAAGAACTTAGCTTGACCATCATAACATTCCCACCTACATTTCCTAGTGCTCTGTTCAAACGATAAATTATATCATATATGTCTTAGCAAAAGAAAAAAAATACGATTCCATGGTTACCACAAAAATAACCAACCTCATCATAGTCAATCATATGACTGCAATAATGGCCTATTCCAAGCTCCGAAGGGACTAGACCGTAGTTGGATTTAACACCACATTCGTACTTGACTGGCCATTTGTTCTTCGTGCTTTGTAAATTAACCTTTCTTTCTTCTTTTGCTTTGCTTTTGGAGGTTCTTTGGACCATTTGTTCTTAGGACCATACAACCACTCCTTAAAACGACACTTCGCCATTGAATACGCCTAAATAACGTGACATTAGTACATGATTCATATAGCTCAATATTTCAACACATACACTTTGTACTTACTTCATGCTTGTTTGGACACACAAACTCCAACGTATTGTCAGGGTTTATCATGGCTCGGTCTCCACAATGACACAGAGGAGGTTCCTCGAGTCGTCTAACTATGGCTAAGTGCTTCTCCTTAGCCATCATTGGAGGGGGGTTAGGGGGAGGTGGAACCCACCGCTCGAAGTGCTCTCGTGGATGTCGCCCTCTCCACCAATCGTCGAAAAGGAGGTACCTGGTGTCAAACTTGTCTACACCGTTGATCCACTAAAAGAAAAAGCACCTCTGATGGGCCTACACAACAAAATTCCAACAAAATATTAGTAACCTAGTAATACAAATGAAGAAGAAAAACATACGGAAACAATTACTTACATTAAAACGACTGCACGTGTAGAAGCAATGAGCCGCTATGTCTTGATGTCTCGATTGAAATACGTCGGCTGGACGACCACACTCACAGTTAGGGATAGGGAGTTCAGGAGGGATGGGGGCATCTTTGCTAGACTCATCGTGGTACAATTCTCTAGGACGACCCCGTTTTTGCCATAACTGCTCTTGAAACATGTCTTCCATCTAATAAAACGGTTCAAATTAAACATCAATCAAAACAACGCAAATTATTGTAAAATATAATCATTTACAATGCAACTAAAATAATATAACCGATAATTAGAGCAACAAAAATATACATGATAAACATACTTCTAACTAAATAATAGCTCCCATTCATAATATACCTATCCACCATTGAAATGAAAATAAAATGTGCGTCATTACCTTGCACGAGGATGAGGAGGGATGGAGGCGGCTGAGGAATGGAAGAGAAGGGAGGCAGCAATGGAGGGCCGGGCGAGGGCCGGGACTGGCCGCATCGGTTTTATTCGGCTCTGCCGCGCCACGGCTGCGGTCAGCGACTCCGGTCGCCGCCACTATAAGGAAAATAGACCCTTGGCCCATTTACTTTAGATTTTGGTGTTTGATGACTAACACAACCAAATTGGACTAATGAATTTGCAAGTGTTTGTTTTGTAGTTCAATAGGGGTGCAAGACGTGACTTGGACAAAGGCGACATGATAATCCGATGATCAACACTATAAGCAAGACCTTAGGAGCACAAGAAAAGACACAAGATATCAAGCAAAGTCTAAGCACGAAGATAGGAACCAAGCCGGACGCAAGATCGCGAAGAAACAAACTCACAGAGGGCATATGACGCTGCACAGGACGCTCCGATGCACAGGACGCTCCGATGCATAGGACGCTGCACCAGACACTGAGTGCTAGAGTCTAGTCAACATCAGTAAGGTTCTAGAGAGCCGTTTTCATGACCAGATGCGTCCGATCAGTGCTGATAGGACGCTGGTTAGAGTCCGGTCAGTAGCAGAAAAGCGGGATTTCATCCCCAACGGCTACTTTCTCACTAGGGCTTATAAATAGACCCCCAACCGGCCATTTGAGGTGTGTGGAGCTGAGGAAACATACCAAGGGTGTTGATACACCATTTTAGTGATCTCCACTTGTATAGTGCTTAGTGTTTTATCAGGTGATTAGCGTAGGTGCTTTGCGAAGTGCTTAGGTTGATTAGACCACCGCTTATGCGCTTGCTTTAGGTTTAGGCCTAGTGTTTAGTGAGGTTTGCATACCTCTTACCACCCAGTGCTTGCGAGCACCATTGTTGTACATCAGAGGGGCTTGAAGTCTTACGAGATCACATCAACCACGTTTGTGGTGTGGCCGCCACCGTGTACCGGAGGGAACAAGGCCCACGATGTTTCGGCCGGAAGCTTGATAGTGAAAACGGCGAGGAGCATCTAGGAGAGGCTTGCCGGAAGGCACGTTGGAGACCCACTTACGCGTGGGGAAGGCCCGAGGCTATCCACGGAGTTACTCGACCGAAAGCTTGGCCATTGTGAGGGATTTCTTGCGAGGGGCTCCAACGAGGATTAGGGGGAAGCTTGCACGCTTCTCGATACCTCGGTAAAAATACCGGAGTCGTCGACGGAAGTTTGCATATCTCTACCTTGCTCTTTAGCTTTCGCATTTACATTTCACTTTACTACATTTGTGGTAGAGATAGCAACACACTAGCAAAACCGTAGTTGCACATCTAGATAGTTTATCTATTGCATAGGTTTTGCTAGGGTTAGAAAAAGAGGCCATAGTTTAGACTTAGAATTTTTAAGTTGCCTAATTCACCCCCTCTTAGGCGTCATGGTCCCTTCAATTGGTATCAGAGCTGGTTGGCTCATATTTGGACCTTTGGCTTAACCGCCGTTGAGCCGACACCATTGTAGAGTGGTTGGGATAGATACCGCTAAGCCTCCGCACTTTGATGGCACTAACTTCCCGTATTATAAGGCTAGAATGGCTTGCCACCTTGAGGCGGTTGATTTGGGTGTATGGGGAGTCACTCGTGACGGGATGAAACCAATCAAGAATCCCAAAAAATCCACAAAGAGTGATGAAAAAGAAATGCATTTTAATGCTAGAGCTAAGAATTGCTTGTTTGAATCATTTTGCATGGATGTTTTTAACCAAGTATTTACTTTAAATACAACACATGAAATTTAGTTAAAACTCCAAGAGCTCCATAATGGCACAAGTAATGTCCGTGAGCAAAAACATTGTTTAGCTAAACAAAATTATGATTCCTTTACAATGAATGATGATGAGCTTGTTCGTGATATGTATTCTCGTTTGAATCTAATTATCAATGAGATCCATTCTATAGGATTATTAAAGCTAGATGATTCGGACATCGTGAGGAAGATCATCTTCGTGCTATCACAAAAGAAATATGCAAGCATCATCACCATCTTTCACAACATGGAGGACTTGAGCAACATGACCTTGGGCATAGCCATTGGCAAGTTAGTGGCATTTAAAATGTCACGTAAGATGGGTCAAGAAGAAGCCTCTTCATCAAGCAAAGGCAAAGCTCTCGCTTGTAGCGAGAAAAAGAAGATGAAGGGCATGCAAGTTGAGACAAGCTCAAGCTCAAGTTCCTCAAGTGAAGATGAAGAAGAAGATGAGGATGATGATGATGATGAAGATTCAAGTGATGATCAATCTTCCTCCTCCACCTCTGATCTTGATGAAGAATCAATCAAAGTGATCAACAAGGTGGAGAAGATGATCCAAAGGCTCAATGTCAAGGGTGTGCCCATCCAAATTCAAGATTTCATTTTCACAAATCAAAGAAAAGAGCAAAGAAAGAGAGGATGCTATGGATGCGGCGAGTTGGGGTACTTTGTGGAAGTTTGTCCAAACAAGCCCACACCCAAGACAAAAGAAGAAGAAATGCAAGAACCAAGCCCTCACATCAATAAGATCATGGGATGATTCTTCAAGTGAAGAAGAACCCCATCACAAGAGGCGAGGCCATAAGCAATCATCATCAAGCTCTTCTCATGTGTGCCTTATGGCATGAGGTAACGAAAGCTCTTCCTCTAGTGAGAGTGATAGTGATGATGATATGCCTTCTTATCATGAACTTGTGCAAGAAAATCTTAAATTTGCTAAAGTTTGCACTAGTCAATAAAAGAAGCTCAAAAGTTTAAAAGAAAAGTTAGATAGTTTACAAAAAGCATACAAAACCTTGCTTGAACAATATGAGAACTTTGCTAATCTCAATGTTGAACTATCTACTAAAATTGAGAAACTTGAGACTAGTGCAACAACAAATGCATGCACAATCAATGATGAGTAACTTGTAAAGAAAAATGAAAAATTAAAAGAAAAGTTAGCTAGCTCACAAGAAGCATATAATAGTTTGCTTGCTAAAATGGAAACCATGTGCAAACATTGTGATGAGCTAACTAATAAAGTTGCTAATCTTGAAGCCGTTAGCACAACCCCCACCAAGGCATCTAAAAAGGAAAGTTCTACCTTTAACATGTCTAAAAAGAATGCCTCTACTTCTTACAATGATTTATGTTTAGACTCACCCTTGTGCAACCAAGTTTGTGTTGAGAAAGTTGTTGTAGATACATGCACACAAGAGGTTGCAAAGGAGAATGAGCAACTCAAGCAAGAAGTAGCTTGCCTCACCAAGGACTTGACACAAGTGAAAGGCAAGGTGAAGCAAATCCAACTTCATCAAGATAACACCGTCAAGGGAGTGAAGAAGCTTGATGAAGGACAAACCGTGGTTTGTTACGTGTGCCACAAGGAAGGTCACAAGTTCTATGAGTGCAAGGTGAAGAATGGGGGAGGAGCAAAGAAGAAAGAGAAAAAGCAAACAAGCAAGCTCTCCAACACCTACACCAACAAGGTGGACAAGAAGGCCTCCACACCTTATCTCTTGAAGAAGAAGAAAAATGACAAGGTGGTGGCCATCAAGGTGAACAAGCAAGCCAACAATATGGTCAAATGCTTTTGGGTGCCAAAGGAAATCATTTCCAACATGAAGAGCACTAAGAAGGTTTGGATCCCGAAAGGGAAGTGAGAAGTCTATCGGACATCGGGGAATTTGGAGACTTGGCAAAATTTGGGTGCATTTCATGGGGTGCATCATAATGGACAAAGTCATTGCCAAGTAGGTTAGTGAATACTATGGACCCAAATTTCCCTTCCCATGTTAGGTAACTAGATGTCATTACCTTCAATTAGTATTCATTTCAATTGGTATTTGTTTTTCAATTGATTTACTCTTAAAGCATCTAGTTATCTTTCATGCCTATGTTTGCATTTACATGTTTAAATCTTTTGTCATGCATTCAATAGGTAGATCATATGGTAGGCTTGCTTAGTTTCATTTTCAACCCTTGGAGCAAACCTACATGGTTTAAAATTGTTTAGAAGCACGGCACATAGCTTGCTTTGCAATTATTTATCAAATATGTGCCAAAGTCTAAATTATAGATAATCTCTCCCAAATATCATATTTCAAGTGATATTTTGATACTTAAATTAATGTGCACAAATCTTACAAGTATTCAATACTTGTGTGCACAAATTTAGGGGGAGCTTAATCTACAAGTTGGATGCCTTGAGACTAACACTTTTTCAAATGGTATCAATTTTTCAAACCTATCACATGTGTAATAGTCTCTTTGTAAGGAAATTGGAGTCCCCGGAGTTAAGCATCATTCTTCATTTGGCATCATCATGTTATTTTATTTCATATTTATATGCTTTCTCCATGCATTATATAGATTAAACTCTCTTGTGCAATAAATTGCTAATTATGCATATGCTTTGCTTTCTACCATATGTATGCATATATTTAGGGGGAGCTTAGTCTATATAATGTGAGAGTCAAATTTTATGATCCATTTCACTCTATACACAAAGGATCACGAAATTTGACCCTCCCTTGTGCTACTAATGTCTTCCTTTTCGGTGTTTGATGCCAAAGGGGGAGAATTTGAAGGACCAAAGGCAAGTATCAAGTTGATGTCTACAAGTGGTAATGGTCCGAGAAAGGGAGGAAAGTAGATTATGGATTAGTCTAAGTAATAGTAAAATTTGTAGTAATCCATAATATCACATGTGGACATTTGCAAGGGCAAGACAAGCTTTTAAGTAAAGTTTTAATTGGTATCTGTCAATTAGTATCATATAACCTTGCCCTTTGCATTACATCCTAGCAAGTAGGTAGTTTTTAACTTCTAAATTCTTATTATTTGCTTGCTTTGGTTGTGTTGGCATCAATCACCAAAAAGGGGGAGATTGTAAGGAAAATGGACCCTTGACCCATTTACTTTGGATTTTAGTGTTTGATGACTAACACAACCAAATTGGACTAATGAATTTACAAGTGTTTGTTTTGTAGTTCAATAGGGTGCAAGACGTAACTTGGACAAAGGCGACGTGATGATCCGATGATCAACACCATAAGCAAGACCTTAGGAGCATAAGAAAAGACACAAGATATCAAGCAAAGTCCAAGCACGAAGATAGGAACCAAGCCGGACGTAAGATCGCGAAGAAACGAACTCATAGAGGGCATAGGACGCTGCACAGGATGCTACGATGCATAGGACGCTGCACTGGACGCTGCACAGGACGCTCCGATGCACAGGACGCTGCACAGGACGCTGAGTGCTAGAGTTCGGTCAACATCAGTAAGGTTCCAGAGAGCCATTTTCGTGACCGGACACATCCGGTCAGTGCTGACAAGACGCTGGTCAGAGTCCGGTCAGTAGCAGAAAAGCAAGATTTCGTCCCCAATGGCTACTTTCTCAGTGGGGCTTATAAATAGACCCCCAACCGGCCACTTGAGGTGTGTGGAGCTGAAGAAATATACCTAGGGTGTTGATACACCATTTTAGTGATCTCCACTTACATAGTGCTTAGTGTTTCATCAGGTGATTAGCGTAGGTGCTGTGCGAAGTGCTTAGGTTGATTAGACCACCGCTTATGCGCTTGCTCTAGGTTTAGGCCTAGTGTTTAGTGAGGTTTGCATACCTCTTACCACTCGGTGCTTGCGAGCACCATTGTTGTACATCGAAGGGGCTTGAAGTCTTGCAAGATCACATCAACCGCGTTTGTGGTGTGGCCACCACCGTGTACCGGAGGGAACAAGGCCCGTGGCGTTTCGGCTGGAAGCTTGATAGTGAAAACGGCGGGGAGCATCCGGGAGAGGCTTGCCGGAAGGCACATCGGAGACCCACTTGCGCGTGGGGAAGGCCCGAGGCTATCCACGGAGTTACCCGACTGGGAGCTTGGTCCTTGTGAGGGATTTCTTGCGAGGGGCTCCAACGAGGATTAGGGGAAAGCTTGCGCGCTTCTTGATACCTCGGTAAAAATACCGGAGTCGTCGACGGGAGTTTGCATATCTCTACCTTGTTCTTTAGCTTCCGCATTTACATTTATCACTTTACTACATTTACGGTAGAGATAGCAACACACTAGCAAAACCGTAGTTGCACATCTAGATAGTTTATCTATTGCATAGGTTTTGCTAGGGTTAGAAAAAGTTGCCATAGTTTAGACTTAGAATTTTTAAGTTGCCTAATTCACCCCCCCTCTTAGGCGTCACGGTCCCTTCAGCCACGTCAGCCCTCTGCCGCGCCACCATGCATGGCGCGGCACAGGCATATGGCTGCGCCAGGGCAATAGGCGCGGCAAAAAATGTTAGTTAAAAAAAACCCGACCATGTTAGATTTCAAATTAGTTTCTAAAAAGTGTTAAAATTTAAAAAAAAAATTCCCAATTGGAGAGCACACGCCGCACCTCCAATGTTGATCGATGATTACAGTAGTATGACTCAAATTCTACTTACTAGCATTCAAGAATACTTCTAATTCTATAAGAACTAGAGTGTAGAATCTTATTAAAAACAGGACTATACTTGCATGTAGGAGCCTTAGAGGAGATTATAGAAAGAGACAAAAGTCATAGGCACCAACCAAATTAATACAAGAGTCTCATCCAAAACTTTTGTAAGGAGCAGTTAGGAGGACTCAAGAGAATTAGACTAGGCAAAACTATTATATTGCACAAGATTCTTGTATAGGACATGAATCGGAGAGTTAAAAGGTTAAGTACAATTACCTGGAAGCGATAATCTGTTGTGCCCTTTTGGAGTCAAATAGGGTTGTGAAGAGAGTGATAATCATTTGTACTCTTTCGGAACCAAGTAGGGTTCCGAGGGAGCAACAATTACTTGTACTCTTTCAAAGCCAAGTAGGCTAGAGAGAGAGAGAGAGTAGCAATCGCTCGTGCTATTTTGGAGCTAGGTAGAGCTGTGAGAGAGTGACAATCACTTGTGCTATTTTGGAGTTACACTTATAGAATTTATGCCCGCCTTCGCCAATCCTTATCTCTTGTTACGGTTATTTCAACATCGTCATCTACGATTTTCTATGACGACATTTGTCTACACCATTCTTGATATGATACAGGTTTGTGTCATAGTTGCGCAATATTCTTCAAGTAAATCTCAACAAGTAAGAAATTTATCAGGTATAAATTTATAGATTGCATTGATAACTACACTTTTTATATGTGTCTACATCCAATGTAGTTTGAAAAATATAAATTTTAAATTTTGAAAGCTGAGAACTTAAAAGTAATTTTGGTACTCTATAATTTCAAATGAAAAACTTGTCAACTAAAAGTTATACCCCTTTATTCTAAATTATAATTGTTTTTGGCTTTTGGAGATACATAGCTTTTGCTATGCACTTAAATATACATTATATCTAGATATTTAATAAAAGTAATGTATTTAGAAAAAAAGCCAAAACATCTTATAATTTAAAACGGAAGGAGTAGATCTTATTGAGATCTATAATTTTGTATGAATTTTGTCGTCATCCTACTTTATATGCAAAAGTTTTTTTTTACAAAAGTTATTAATGAATAACTATCAAAGCCTGGGATAGAATAGCCAGAGATATAATAGTCACTTTTAACTTCTTACTCTCCTGCACTTTTCAGAATGGCTCATCAACGAAGACAAGCCAACCGATTTGGTCTTTGATGTGCTCTTACTTTTTAGAGATCGTTTTGTGTTTTTTTTCCATCGTTTGTACTAGTCTTTATTTTCCTTGAGACGTATCAGATGTGAAATTGAGTGGTTTTTTATCAAAAAATTATTAAATACTATCCATCAATAAATAAAAACATTAAAGATGTCTTGCAACAAAATTTACCTACTAAGTATATGCGAGGTGCAAAAGTATATGCATGGTTAGCGGTCACGGGCCATTAATTCTGCCGGTCCTGCCTTTTGGAATAACCAAGGAGTCTGCCGATCCTGCCTTTCTCTCCCGTATTTTGGAACAACCAAGGAAGATACGGCAGCGGCGCGATCGCGATCTCGTTCCGAAAGGTGGGACTGCAGCAGGGAGAGAAATGTCACTGTGTCAGCGTGCGCCGGCAGCACGTGGCTCCGGATCGCCTCGCGGTCGCGGCAGGTTGGCTGGTGGCAGCCGGCGAGAAGCGTAAGGAAACGCGCACATATTTTAAGCACGCGCCGCTCGCTCCCGGCCCCCCTTCGCTTTCTCTCTGCGAGAGCAGAAGGCGAGATCGGCAGGCCGATCTCGTGCCGTCACGCTTGCGCACGCGCCCAGTTCCCGATTGGAAGGAGGCAGGGCAGCGCGCAAAGAAATGCGGCCCAAGCTCCGAAAGACGATAGGCTCCGATAGCCAGTTCGTGGGTGCGTGCGCATGTGCGGTGCGGTGCGCTGCGACCGCGACTGCCACTGCGAGCGGCGGGCAGGAACACAGCGTCAGCCATGAGCCATGTCTGTTGCTTTAATTTGCTGCCGGCGCCGGCGACTCCGTCCTCCTCCTGTTCGGGAGCAACAAAAGCAAGCGACGGAGTTGCGTTGCCGGGTGGTGCTCGTGCTCTGCCACGCAAAAGCGATCGCCCCGATCGATACCTAACACTGATCCACCTCGGCTCGCTGTTAGCAGTGTGCGCCACTACCCAGTCCGGCCCGGGGAGCACACGTTCTTGACTTGTCCCCGGTCTCCTGGCTATCGCTGTTGGAGGCCCGCACGCTGCGCTGCTGCGACGATCGATGCATGCAAGTGGACTGTGCCAACTTGGCGCGTCGTGCCACTTCAGGAGATCGTGAGGCCCTCCTCGCATCTGCCGACCAGCATGAGGGTGGGCTAGCTAGCTTACTGGGATTTGCTTGATTCGATTCTTTGGAGAGCTAGGCCGGCGCGACGAGATATGCACTCGTTATGCAGCTGCTGCCCCGGCAGATCGCCGCCGTGGTTTTGTGCAAGTGGGTGGACACAATAAGAATAGTGCTGCTGCAAGTTTGGCTGGCGCACGACCTCAGTCCTCAGTCACTGTGGCCTGGACTGCGACAGAATGAGACACGAGAGCACAGCGCATGCAATGCGATAGAAATGATTCCCCACTTCGATCCTAATGGTTCCTCCCACGATCACCAGAGGGCCAAGTGTGCATAGGCTAAACGCAGTGTGTCCGTTCCGACAGGGACGGACGGACACAGCCCTGCAATTGTTTTTTTTGCCGTCAATCCTGCGTCCTAATCCTGTCTCTCTGGCCGGCCCCAACCAAAGTACCCACAGGGCATTCCCAGAATCTTATCTCCAGGGCGGTTCGCATGTCTCTGTTTCCATTAGCTGGAAACACACCGACGAAATCACCGGCATTTCGCTAGTTAAAACACAGTTGGGGCTGGGGGGCGGCACCGGCACGGCGGCACGTCAATCGTCCGCCACTCGTGTGTCTGATTCATTCAATGGAACATGGGTTTTGTATATATCTTGTTGGAGAACCATGGAACACGTATGGTCCATATGGATTGAGGGGCTCTGCTGTACAGGCTTTCTTTCAGCCGTGCAATTTGCTTGCAGCCTTTTGAGTGCAGGCTTTCAGTCTTGCAAGTTGCCTGCACCAGTTCAGACTTTGAGAGAGAGCTGTTGAATTCTGTGGATCGACTATGGTAAATCTAGACGGTTTGCTGTTGAACATGATGAACTAGAACAAGCAGAGAGTGGGAGATAGGGTAGAGATGCTGGTGTTGAACCTGAGCCTTCGGATGAAGTCGCGGTTGAGCTGGCCATCGCTGGTTCGTTGATGGAGGCAGCACACGGGCAGCGACGGGTGGAGTAGAGGTTGCACGGACGTCGATGCAGTGCAGACGGGGGCGTAGCAGTGACGACGGCGAGAGTCAGCGGAGCTTCCCGTCGCTGGCTGCGCGCCCTCTTAGATCGGTCTAGGGTTTATCGGTGGGGTTTGCGGCTCACGGCGAACCTCGTGCATTGAGCCGCCGGCCCCCACCTCTTTATATAGCGCAGTGCGACGGGGGGCCACCAACCATGTAGGGTTGGGCGTCCCCGATCAGGACGCGTGACCAAGGCCCAATAGGCCGTTGGGCTTATTGGTTGGGAGATCAATCTAACATTCTTCCTCTTGATCTCACTATTACTTTTATCTTTAAACTTTAAACTTCAATCCTTTTATCCTTACTCATTTCTTCACAGATGATGCATAGAGCATGTCTCATCGTCATGATGAATTGTCGATAGATTTAACAGCTACAATGCACGTCTCTGATCTGAAATAGTTACTTTAACTTTTGGGCCCTTTATAGTCCAGGAATCATAGGCTTTCCCTTAAACCCATGCCGGCTACATGTTCTCTGAACACGTTGGGTGGTAAGCCTTTTGTAAGCGGATCCACGAGCATCTTTTCGGTACTTATATGCTCAAGACTTATCATTTGATCCCGGACTTTATCCTTCACAACATAATACTTTATATCAATGTGTTTGGCAGCACCACTTGACCTATTGTTGTGAGCATACTGTACTGCTGGATTATTATCGCAGTATAACTTCAGTGGTCTATTGATGTCGTCAACCACCTTCAAACCGGGTATGAACTTCTTTAGCCAATTCACCTGCCCCGTTGCCTCATAATATGCTACAAACTCGGCATACATTGTGGACGATGTAGTGATGGTTTGCTTTGAGCTTTTTCATGAAATAGCTCCCCCTGCGAGAGTGAACACATATCCAGACGTGGATTTTCTATTATCTCCCGCATAATCAGAATCTGAATATCCCACTATATGGAGTGAATCAGATCTTCTATATGTCATCATGAGGCCTTTCATTCCTTGCAAATAACGCAAGACTTTCTTTACCAATTTCCAGTGTTCTATTCCAGGATTGCTCTAGAATCTGCCAAGTAACCCGGTAACAAATGCCAAGTCAGGGCGCGTACACACTTGAGCATATTGCAAGCTTCCGACAGCTGAAGCATATGGAACCACTTTCATTTGATCGATCTCATATTGGTTTCTGGGGCATTGAAAATCCCTATATCTGTCGCCCTTGACTATAGGAGCAGGTGAGGGACTACATTTGTGCATACTGAATTTCTTTAAGACTTTTTCTATGTATGCCTTTTGTGACAGTCCTAATACCCCTTTACTTCTATCTTGGTGAATCTCGATCCCTAGAACGAACGAAGCTTCACCAAAATCTTTCATATCAAATTTTGAGGACAAAAACTTCTTTGTTTCCAGTAGTAGACTGACATCACTACTAGCAAGTAAGATATCATCCACATACAGGATAAGGAAGATAAACTTCCCATTCTTAAACTTTGCGTAGACACAATTGTCCTCAACATTATCTTTAAACCCAAAATTCTTTATTGTCTGATCAAACTTCAAGTACCACTGTCTTGAAGCTTGTTTTAATCCATAAATAGATTTCTTTAGGTGGCATCCTAAACGTTCTTTTTCTTCCATGACAAAACCTTTCGGTTGTGCCATGTAAACATTTTTCTCTAAGTCTCCGTTGAGAAATGCCGTCTTTACATCCATCTGATGTAATTCCAAATCATAATGTGTCACTAACGCCATTATGATTCTGAAGAAATCCTTACATGAGACTGGAGAAAAGGTCTCATTGTAATCAATCTCTTCTCTTTGTGTAAAGCCTTTCGCTATAAGTCAGGCTTTATATCTCTCTATATTCCCTTGAGAGTCAAGTTTTGTTTTGTAGACCCATTTACAGCCTACTGTTTTTGCTCCTTTAGGAATTATCTCCAAATCCCAAACTTTATTTGCATTCATTGATCTCATTTCATCTTCCATGGCCTCAAGCCACTTTGATGAATGATCACTTTTTATGGCTTCTTCAAATAAGGTGGGATCATCCTCCATTTGAAATTCTTCAGTGTTGTACACTTCATAATCAGCAGTAATAGCTGATTTTCTAACTCTTTGAGACCTTCTAGGGGCCTCCTCAATTGGCACATTTTCTGTTTGAGGCTGTTGTTGCTCCCCCTCATGTGTGGCAATAGGTTCTATAGGATCCTGAGGCACAGGTTCCTCATCATCATTTATTGTTGCCACAGGCGGGATAACAACAGGTGCTGGCACCACAGTGTCTTGTACTATTGGTGCAGCAACAGCAGGTAGTGAAAAAAATGGCTCATGAATGATCAGAGTGGGTGCATACACCCGCTTCTCTTCAAGGTCAATTTCTCGAGCTACCATGCTCCCCCTAATCATTTCATTCTCTAGAAAGATAGCGTGTCTCGTTTCCACAAACTTTGTATGTCTGTTAGGACAGTAGAAACGAAAACCTTTTGACTTTTCTAGGCAGCCAATGAAATGACAACTCACTATTTTGGAATCTAGCTTTCCAATGTTTGGGTTAAAAACTTTAGCCTCAGCAGGACTCCCCCACACACGCAAGTGGTTAAGTGAGGGTACTCTTCCTATCCACAACTCATACGGTGTTTTGGGCACCGACTTACTTGGTACTCTATTGAGAATATGAATGGCGGTTTTTAACGCCTCCATCCACAGACTCATTGGTAAAGTGGAGTAACTTATCATACTACGCACCATATCCATCAGGGTACGGTTACGCCTTTCAGCTACTCCATTCTGCTGAGGTTCGCCCGGTGTTGAATACTGGGCGACTATACCATTCTCCTGTAAGAATCTTGCAAAAGGTCCAGGAACTTGTCCATATGGGGTATGCCGACCGTAGTACTCTCCTCCACGGTCAGACCTGACTATCTTAATCTTTAAATCATGCTGATTTTCAACTTCTGCTTTAAATATTTTGAATTTATCCAACGCTTCTGTTCTTTCTTTAATTGGATAAATATAGCCAAAGCGAGAGTAATCGTCTGTGAATGTTATGAATGAGTCATAACCATCCACACTTTTCACAGAAAAAGGACCACATATGTCTGTGTGAATAATCTATAGAATTCCTACGCTTCGTTTGGCATCTTTCTTAATTTTCTTTATATACTTTCCTTTTATGCAATCTCTACATTGTTCTAACTCTGAGAGCTCTAATAGAGGAAGAATATCATTCTTAACTAGTCTTTCTATTCTCCCCCTCGAAATATGGCCTAAACGACAGTGCCATAATTTCGACAACGCATCGTGAGCTCTCTTTCGTTTTCTGTTTTCATTGTTCGATGAGGATACATTTTCATTCACATCACATACGGAATTCATATTTTCACGAAGTGATAACAAATAAAGCTCGTCTTGTCGGAAGGCAAGACCAACATATTTCTTATTAAACAATATCTGACATTTGCCATTTCCAAAATGGCAATCATAACCATCATGGTCCAACTTTGATACACTAATCAAGTTTCTTTGCAAAGAAGGTACATAAAGAACATCTCTAAGAAAAAGTATGAAGACATCAGCAAGCTCTAGCGGAAGATCGCCAACGGCCTCAACATCTGCTTGTACTTCATTTGCGACTTTAATGAAACTTTTGCTTCTTTGCAAAGTTCTCATCGAACGAAATCCCTGTAATGAATTAGCAATATGAATAGTTGCACCTGAATCAATCCACCAAGTAGATTTTGAGAACGTTACATACAAGGATTCATTTACAAATGTAATGATGTTCTCACCTTTATTTTTCATAATCGTCTTTAAGAAATCAGGACAATTCTTTTTATAATGTCCCGTCTTCTTGCAGTGGAGACACTGGTCTTTAGCCACTGGGAATTGCTGGTTCTGAGACTGTTGCATGGGACCTTTTCTAGATAACTTGGAGGAAGAGCTGTTATTATAGTTCTTTTTCTTATCTTTTAGGTAGTTGACAGAACCACCTTGTGAAACTTTTAATCTTTCCTCCTCCTGCACACATGGCTATGAGCTTTTCTAAATCCCATTTTTCAGGCTGTATGTTGTAATTAACAACAAAAGTGTCAAATTCTTTGGGCAAAGAAGCAAAAATCAAATGAATAAGAAACTCATCCTTGAGTGCCAAATTCATTGGTTTGAGCTTAGATGCCAGATTGCTCATTCTCAGTATGTGCTCTCTAATGCCACTGCCGCCACTAGAGTACCTTTCTGTAACTAGCTGCTTGATCAGCTGGGTTGCATATGTCTTTGAAGAGCCAGTGAACTGACTCTTTATTCTATCTAGGTACTCTGTGACCGTGTCACAGTCTAGAATTGAGCCCACAATAGCAGGCTCAATCGTGTCCTTTATCACTGCCAAACACTTCTTGTTGGCAGTGACCCATTTCCTATGCTCAAGGTCATAGGACATCTTTATGGGAGCAAAATCCCGCTCTCTGTTCTGCCATGTAGCATCAGTCTCATCTGTCTTCCTCACCGGTGCCACAGGTTCTCTAGGACACGGTGTGGTGACAACCCAGTCCATCTCAGCGAGGATAAAAGCTAGGTCTATCTTTTTTTTCCACTTAATATAGTTATCACCTTTTAGAGTGGGGATCTCTTTGATACAACTCATCAAGTTGTATCCTTCTAAAAACACAATTCAAATAGTATGAGAACAGAAATAACAATAATTGCATGCCTTAGTTTAACGTTGGTCAAAATTAAAACATACAATTATTTTATACATTAAATCTACATCACCGTTGGGCAGAAATAGAAATAATGCATAATCATTAAAATTATAATATTGCTATTAACAACATTGGTCAGAAAATAACAATATCATAATCAACTCATTTTTATCTCTTGGCTCTTAAAATCAAATTCTCCCGTTGGTTCGAATTTAACTAAAAGTCCATAATTAATTTAAATACGCAGCGGAAACATTAACATTCAATAATCATTTTCCTATTTTTCAGAAGCAACTTTACTATTTACTGAACAAAATTATCGTTGGATAAAATTTGTACAGAAAATTATCACAAAAATTCAATTCAAATTGATCAAATTGTTTTCTGAAAAATAAGAAAAATCAAAACTATGACTTTACTATTTATTTGGCCATTTCGGCCCGATCCAGCAATCGGCGTGCGTGGCCCAGCGAAATGCGGCCCATGGCCTGTTCATGCACGCGTGCGCCAGCGCACCCGGCCCAGCTACCCGCGGGCCATCCGCGCGTGCCAGCTGTCCCGGTCCAACTGCTCGCGGCCCAGCCGCGCGCGCCAGCGCACCCCCGCGCCCAGGTCGCAACCTGGGCCTGGGCCGGGAATTCGGCCTCGCGCCCTTTCCCGCCTGGGCTGCGGCGCTGGCCCACTCGCTCGTGGCCGTCCGTCTCCATCTGACGGCTGCCCGCGCGCATCGCAGGATTAAAACTCCGGCGACCGCCGCGGCGCCCTTGACCTAGCGCCATTCGGCCTTCGCGCTCTCTCTCTCTCTTCGCCCCTCACTGCTCTCTCCTCTCCACTCAGTCCCGCCGCAGCAGACACCGAGCGAGGAGCTTCGATGGCGAGAGAGATCAGCGAGCCCCGGCGTCGTCTCCGGCCCCCTCGCCGGCGTGCGTGCTCCCCAGCGGGTGAGCGCGCCGCCGTCGAGCGGCCTGGCCGCGGCGCCCTAGTGGCCGTTCCGGCGAGCAGATCACCCCCCGGCCGGCCCTTTCTTTTCCCCGCGCGGCGGCGTGCATGACGGCGAGGTAAGCCACTCCCTTCCCCTCTTCCCCTTTCGGTTTCTTTGATTCGGATTTCGCACTATTTCCCGATTAGGGTTAGGGTTAGGGTTAGGGACGGCACTGTTTCCCTTTGGGTTTAATTCGGTTTCCAGTTTTCATCTCTATCCCAAAACCCGATCTAGGATTTGGATGTTCGGTTCTTCACTTTTCCCGAACCATCATCTTTTCTCAGACCCGAAGGGATCGAGTTTATGGTTCAATCGAACCCTTTGTTGGTTGAAGCCCTTTCTACTTTCTAGATCCGCACTGGATCTCTTCATCTTTTCCTTTCTAATCGGTACCCGTTCTAGATCAAACCTTAGAATCCAAGATCTATACCTAAACCGTGGCTCTGATACCATTGTTGAATTCTGTGGATCGACTAGGGTAGATCTAGACGGTTTGCTGTTGAACATGATGAACTAGAACAAGCAGAGAGTGGGAGATAGGGTAGAGATGCTGGTGTTGAACCTGAGCCTTCGGATGAAGTCGCGGTTGAGCTGGCCATCACTGGTTTGTTGATGGAGGCAGCACACGGGCAGCGATGGGTGGAGTAGAGGTTGCACGGACGTCGATGCAGTGCAGACGGGGGCGTAGCAGTGACGACGGCGAGAGTCAGCGGAGCTTCCCGTCGTTGGCTGCGCGCCCTCTTAGATCGGTCTAGGGTTTGTCGGTGGGGTTTGCGGCTCACGGCGAACCTCGTGCATTGAGCCGCCGGCCCCCACTTCTTTATATAGCGCAGTGTGACGGGGGCCCACCAACCATGTAGGGTTGGGCGCCCCTGATCAGGGCGCGTAACCAAGGCCCAATAGGCCGTTGGGCTTATTGGTTGGGAGATCAATCTAACAAGAGCCACTTGGTACATCGCTTGGGCTAGAGCGAGACACTTGACACTTGGATGGATGGTACTGTACTGCCTGTTTGTTCCTCGCCCAATTCACAAATTGGTTCTCTGAATCTCTCCGGCTAGAGTCACAGCCCGCGACAACTACCCGATTCACTAGTCCTTTGAATGTTCGGCTTCAAGTCGCAGGGCTAAACTAATGAAACCTAGCCATCCCTCTGCAGAAAGAAGCAACCAAGCACTAGTTCTGATAGCAAACATCTCATGGTGTGTGCTGGTCTGTCTGAAATCTGAATACGGAGCACTGAATGATGGCGCACTCGATATCTAGTGACAGATGCACCTCGGAGCGCAACCGAGATGAGATGGCACAAAATCTGTTTAACAGATCGTGTTCAATGTATCAATTCAGAGACTTTGACAAGTTTAAGGTGACCAGATACCGACAACGCTCAATCCTCCAAACCAGACAAACAAATCACTCACCAAATCACCAACACAACACACAATGGCTCCTGAAGATCAAACTACTACCAGTAATAGTAAGAACAAATAAATACACCATGATATGATTACTCATCATTCAGAACTGCTCATCACTGAACTTCTTGCCGCATGCAGAGAAAACACTGCAAACTGTACTAACTCCACAGCCTTCAGTTGGCATCAGACCACAGGGTAGCCACCAGCCACCCAGCCAGGATCAGAACATATACCTGGAGATGTAGTACTTGGAGTTGGAAGCGCTAGCAGTTTTCACGTCTCCCAACCAGTGCTGCATGTGCACCCCAATGGCGTCCAAGTAGAGGCTGCTCCGGCCATGGAAGCCGACCACCTTCCCCTCCGTCGTAGCAGAGGTGAAGTAGGTCCCGATCTCGTCGCCGAACGGGCCGTACTTCCCTCGGCTGCTGACGAAGGTGAGCGATCTCAAGACCCTGGGCCCTTCTTCCACGCAGGTGTTGTAGTATCCGTAGATGCAGGTCAGGACCTCGTGTGGATAGTCAAGCTTGATCTGCATGCAACAATGTGCGTTTAATGAGAAACTTGTACATCATAAACGTGATTAATCTCATTTTCATCATAAACGTGATTTTTCAATACTGAAAAAACTGTATTGCACTGCACTTCATGGTTTGGAGGAGCTTGTGTGAGTACTCACAACTGAACTTACCCTGTGTGTTATCTGGCCACCATTTCCATGCTTGGTAGACCAGATGGACTGCCCACTCCTGTCATACTCGATCTGAACAGACCCGATGAAATCGGTTCTCATGATGTAGATTTGTTTGACGCCAGTGTGGACGCCATCATCCCACGGCTTGCCTCCGTCCCCACCCCATGGTCCTGGACCTATTGGTATGGGTTCTTTCACCACACCGTATGTGACCTGAAGCAGAATTAATAAGATCCAAACACATTTTTTTATCAAAATATCAGTGCTAACACACTGCTTGCATCAACATCTCGGTTAATGGGATTGGTTACCTCATCTCCGATTTCCCTTCGTGCTAGTGCAAGCATGTCAGACTGTCGAGACGGGCTTGCGTCGGTCAGCTCTGTGTCTACTCTCTGTGACAACACCTTTCCTTCCAAAACATGAACTCCAATGCTGTCCATGTACCATCCTGCCCTGCCATGAAATCCTACTATCCTTCCATCGGTCAAACAGCTGGAGAAGAAGGTGCCATGTTCGTCCCCAAATGGTCCATGGCTCTTCTTTGTTGTGTGGAATGTGAGTGATTTGATCACCGTCGGGCCCATGATCATCGTCGAGCCAAAGTAACCGGTTATATGAGTCAAGATCTCTGATGGGAAATCGAATACAACCTGCCAAACAAAATTACCATGTTATCATATACTAGCACAACCAAAATAACACTGATGCTGAAACTGCATCACCTTTTCAGGTCTAGCGCCCCCATTGACTCCACGCTTGTCACCCCATATGGCCTGTCCGTTGCGATCATAGAGAACCTTCATGGAAGATATCCCTAGTCCCCGCGTTAAATTGATTTGTCCGACACCGGTGTATATTCCATCATCAAATATGGTACCACTATTTCCACCCCAGGGACCAAATCTCACTGGAGTGCTTATAGTCATGGTCCCATTATCCGAGTAGAAACTTGGAATTGATACCATCTGCAGTGTAAAATTCACAGTCTGAAAATGGCTTCTGTAGCTACAATTTTTATAACTAGAAAATGAATATCCTAGGAATTGGAGACATTCCAATTTTTTGGCACTGTTGGTGATACCTTGCTCATCTTAGATGGATTAGGATACTGCTCCTTTGGAAGACTGCTGGTCAGGACATTGTAGTTGTCACCTCTGTCCTTCGCAATGTTTTCTGATCGGCTTATCGTTCCTAATCGGTCTGGTACCGATTAGGACGATCAGGACGATTAATCGACCTCTGATCGGTCTAATCGTCCATATAATCGTTCAGCATATAGCTTCCACTGCAAGCTGCCGCCTTCGATTTTCATCTATGCAAGTTCAGCAAAAAGCCAAAGAAACAAAGCATCAAGATTTGAGCATAGTGCAGAGGAAAGGAGATGACAGAAATGACAGAACAAAGCCGATTTAATGACTCACCTTCAGAGGAGGAGCTCATCTTCGTGCTCCCTGGACCTGCAGCCTGCAGGTGGGGAAGAGAATAGGCGACCCTGCAGCAGAAGGGAGGAGGAAGCAGCAAGCAGCAGGAAAGATCCACGGATGGGCTGCTTGGATTGGAACTGGAAGGGAGGGAGGAGGGAGTGAGATGCACGCAGGCAGCAGGGAAGAAATAGAGCTCAGCTGCTGAGCTGCACACACACGAGAGTGAGGACTAAGGACCGAGGAGAGAAAGAGTGGGGGTGAGGTATATAAGAGAAACCCTAATGGGCCTGGCCCAAATAAATATAGCCCACTAAACTGAAGTAGCCCATCTGGCTATTTAGAGCTGATCGGCAAAGAGGCCTAATCGGACGATTAATCACGATTAATCGATGATTAATCGGACGATCAGCTTTCTGATCGCTCTGATCGAGTCGGAGGGCCTAATCAAGTGCTAAGTACCGATAAGGATGATTAATCGTGATTAATCGTGATTAATCGGACGATCAGAAAACATTGGTCCTTCGCTGCAAGAACCATGTCATACCCAGCACTGCTATCTGCATACCCGTGACCGTTCCTGTCATAAGATCTTGTGATGCTCCGCAGCGCAGATGGCGCATTTTTTGACAGCTTGGTTGTGTTCTCTTTGTTGAGATGGCAGCCTATAGAGTGGAGGCACGATCCGGATCGGCCGTGAAAGCCGACGATCTTGCCGCTGGACACCGGGAGTGAGAAGGATGTCCCTTGCTCGGTGCCAAAAGGCCCGTACTTGGAGCAGTTGCTCTCAAAGGTAAGTGATCTTATGACAACTGAAGCTCCCACTGCACCATAGCGGCCACTGATAGATGTGAGAACTTCCTCAGGGTAATTAAGTTTCACCTGTTGGAAACGTACACATTTTTAATGGTAGCATTACTGTAACATTGTATCAGTGTTCAGTAAAACTAACATGGTGTACTCAACTATTGACCGAATTGCAAGAACTGTCCGATCAAAGATTAGTTTTGTCTAACTGTACAAAAACGAAGGTATATTTTATTAGCACGCCATAAGAAAAATGAATGCATATCTACTCTTCTACAATACCAATGGCAGCTTGTTTGCACCACAAATGTTTTATATCACTGTCAAATATCCAAATAACAACATAGTTCACTGTACCAACTTGTGCAAGTAGATACTTGACAGTACTGCCAATCTGCCATCTTATCTTTGCTATTATTTCTATTTATAGGCTTCAAATATCACAGCAGTCTAATAGTAACAGGAAACTAGTAAACCGAACCTGATCAGTTTTTGAGCCTCCACCACTAGTCCCATGCTTCTCTGACTAGGCTAAGCCTCCTCTCAGGTCATACTCGAACTGTATGGAATCAATGGCCGCACCATGACTGATGATGATCTGGCGCATTGCCAAAGGGCGCCTAGCTCAATCGGTTAGGTGACCCAGCGGCACTTCTCAGGTCCTGGGTTCGACTTCCCGTGAGAGCGAATTTTAGGCTGAGGTTAAAAAAATCTCCTCGTCCGTCCTCATAACCAAAGCACTGAGGGGGCACCGGCCCAATTCTCACTTGGACGACGGAAAGTCACCGTGTAAAGGTGGGGGCGGGGGTTCGGGGGTTTTCTCGGCCGGGTGAGAAGATCCTTCTTCTTATTTGTAATGCTGCGGAGACAGTCTTAACCCCCGTCGAGTTTTTTTTTTAATGATCTGGCGCACTGCGGAGCTAACACCATCGTCCCATGGATCTCCTCCTAGACCTCCCCATGGCCCGACCGTCATTGAATTCTTCCCGGATGAACCTCTGAAGTTCTGTTGAACACATACAAGTTGAGATTTGCATCGAAAGATAAGGGGCATCTAAAATCAGAATGTTCAGCTCATGATGTATCACCACAGCAGCTATATTGTGCCATCCCTGATCACTCTAATCAATATATGCTACTCTTCAAACCAAAGTTAGACGAAAGGACAGGAATGCTTTTAGCACGCTTGCCTTGTCAATGTTGAACAAATATATAAGATCTATGGTCTGACTTCT
The DNA here is from genome assembly GCF_019320115.1 of Miscanthus floridulus. NCBI lineage: Eukaryota > Viridiplantae > Streptophyta > Magnoliopsida > Poales > Poaceae > Miscanthus > Miscanthus floridulus. The sequence continues at coordinate 121,460,173 of NC_089584.1, forward strand.
CCCAAACATGCGAGCCAACTATGGTCTGGCTGAGCAATACCAGAAAACTTTTGGATATATTTTTCATATTTTATTTAAATATAAGTTGTTAAGTTGATCTCATAAGCAATAGCCAATTGACTCATTCGAAATTTAAGCAATCCAGACATGCCAACTTGTATTGAACAACTCTAGAACATCGTTTCTGAAGGGTACAGATATGCAAAAGCTCTTCCCGGCCAACAGATTACATCAAAGGACCTTCCTTCCACTTGTTTTCAGCACTAGTATCAGGGCGCGCGCCTTCGCGCGCCCGTGCAGCAGTATCAGGGAGCGACTACATATCTTCCGGGTTTTTTTCAGTCCATTAATAAGATTTATATCCAATCATTACATGACGCCTAGTTTCTTGAAAGCAGAGCAAAATCTGGTAGATAAAGGAAGACAATTACACCTAGCCTAAAAATATTAGACTTTGCCTTAGGCGCAAAGACAAGATTGTGAAGACTCATTTGGATGGGGTAGATAAAAATGTTAGGATGGATGTTTCTTTTTTAAAAAAGGAAAAGTTATTTTTCTTATAGCGCAAAGAACCTTCCTTGTTCAGAACGTTCTTTGTTGATATAATAAGATTAAGGCTATGAAAGCTAACAATGACAGGTATGATATACATACGAAAATGTTTGGGCTATGTCTACATGAATTGTGCTACTTGAGCAGAGACCAAAATTGGATTCAAAGAAGAATACGTAGCATATTTTTTTAGTGTGATAGGTTGCATGGAAGTCTCTAAATAACCAATTTCAGATTTGAGTGACGATCTAAAATAAAGGGAACTAATTAAAAAAATAGATGTGAAGCATGTATTTTACCTTCGCAGGCTTACACCTTGAGGCCGAGTGATCCAAGCGATCCAGGCAACGATGATTCACTCCTTTAGCATTTGAATAGAATTAGAGTTTTCGTAGTCTTTGACCGGGAAAATGAAAGCACGTTCTCAAGTGATATATTGTGCACTCACAGATTGCATAAATCTGTTAGTTTGTGATAGAGCGCAGGTCTAAGCATTGGGGTAATAATCATATTAGACTCCAACAGGTGATATAATATTTTTTATCATAACCTGTTGATGCAATGCAACTTATACACAACAATCTTATGTGATGACCATAAAGGAAATTACCTATCAGTTGGCAAAATTGTCTGAACAGAGATCCTTTCCAAGCATTACATATAGCTTCTTCTGAGTTTCTGTACACAATAGAAACAAATATACAGAGGATAATAATCACTTTAGAGTACAGTAACTTTTAGTTGGTCAAAGTCTTCGTATGGATTAATTGCTGAAATTACATTCTCACTAATACCAACATTTAAGAATAAGAAAAATAACAGAGAACTTGCAAATGTCTCTTAACAATCAGATGCCACCAATAATGAAAATTAACTATTGACAAAAAATACACCATGAATAATTCCTATTCATATGAACTGATCGAGTTTTATTCTCTGCATCAAATTCTGACTCCCCTAGAAAATAGGACTGGGTTTCCTAACTACAAGGGAGTAATATGAAGAATGGCAACAACCATGCGTAACAAAAAAAAAATGGGTTTCTTAGCTTGTTTTAGTACAAATGCCAGAAGACTGTAACTCCTTTAGAAATTGGGGAATAAGGAGTGGTAAGCGGGCTGTTAAGTTGGGATGTTATGTTGCTATAATTTTTAGGGATTGTGCGCACATGCGAGAAAGCACAAACAGTAACATGTGTGCATGTGCTGGACAAATATTTATGGCAACTTGGCAGGGGGGTTACGATATAACAAATGATGAAGAGAGAACGGATAACTGCAGCAACTTGACCATTTTTTCTCCTAGAAATGGAGCAGCACAGGTGATGCTTGAATCATCTGTTTAAGCATCATAGATTGATTGTAAGGAAACTATTCTGATCTCACGAAACTATTGTACTAAAAAGAAAGGAGGCATGGACTCTGTTAGATTCATTGCATATGCAGAAGATAACTATTAAGTTTGTTACACATGAAGACTGACTAATACAGCCACAAGCTAAAACAAACGGGCCACTATGAAGATGGTTCAAGCGCATTACTTGCTGTAAAATGTAATGGAAAATAGTTTTACCTGGCGAAGAAACTGTGCAATTTGGTGTACTGAACATCCATGTCTTTTAGGACTGTCCATAGCACAAAAAAATCAATACTCGTGCAAAGGCATAGTAAACTAATATTTAATCTCTTGCTTGAAACAGAACTCAAATTCTAAGAATAGGTGAAAAAAGTTCGGTGAGCGAAGGGAGCTTAGAGGAACTGAGGATAAGATCAGGACAACGACACCAGTTCAGTCAGGATTAAAGCATGAAACAACACTAACTAAATGCCCACAAAAGGTCATATAGAAGCTGGTATGAACTGCATGGATCATGAGACCTTAGATGCATGGGTCAGGAATTTGCAAACTTGTAGAAGCTCATATAGGAACAACTTACACAACTGAATGAGTACTCCATAATGATCGAAATGTTTTATCGGACCTTACATTCGCAAAATCACCCTTGCATTTCAAGCACTGAAGATTAAAGGCTTTTGTGCGTTACTCCAGAAAGAGAACAAAAAGGAAATCTGAAAAAAAAGAAAAAAGATAGTAACTTACGCATCAAAAGTTTTGATCCCGAATTCACCATAACTTGGGCATATTTAATGATTTCCAGGTAGTTTCAAGCAGCAGTTCAGAAGAAATAGAAGTCAGTAAACCGTGGGTATATAACGAAAGAGGCCCTAAACAAAATCTTTTAAAAAAAAGATAGTAACCTATGTAGCTAAAGTGCTATTCCTAAATTCACAAAAACTTGGGCACCGTTAATTTGTTCCAAGTTTTTTGAAGCTGCAATAGAGAAGAAACAGAAATAAATAAAAGGTGGGTATACAACTAAAGCCCTCAGTGTGAATCTTTAAAAAATAAATAAGATAGTGACCTATGGAGCTAAAGTGGTGTTCCCAAATTCACAAAAACTTGGGCATTGTTAATTTGTTCCAAGTTATTTGAAGCTGCAACTGAGGAGAAATTGAAGTAAATAAAAGGTGGGTATACAACTAAAGCCCTCAGTGTGTGCGCCTAGCTGCATCTGGAAAAAAAATGTGGGGCTGAGCGGCAATTGAGAGAACAAATGGCCTTGTTATGGAACTGTTAAATTCAGCTCTGGATCATTTACCCCTAAATTCCTTGATCTACATCATTTTTGGAGAGGAAGCAAAAATAGCAATCAGAATTATGAGGTAAGCAAGTAAATTAAAGACCTCCAAATTTACAACAAAAGACACATATACTGAAGTAAAAAAAACAGTAAAGAAAATTAATCTTTGGACAGCCGGTTACCAAGCGACATCTGCTATCAGCTGAAGAAAGCCTCAAGCGGTTTCATACATAAGACACATGCACGGGAGAAGTTAGTTGCCAAAAAAAAGAGCTCTTCCATAACTTCACAAAATCTGCCTATAGAAGCCTGAAGCAGTAGAGTAGAATGACAGATAAACTACTACACCTGTAAGTGACATGAAAATCAACAAACACATTTCTAACATAAAGGATAAAACTGAGAAAGGAAACTAAAGCATGTAATTGTGAATACAGGAAGTATAATCTTCAGTGTAGTCCTGAGAGAAGGCAAGACCATAACCAGTTAGTTTAGCTCTGAAAGTAAGGTGCTTAGAAGACAACATACAAATAGTGCCAACTAATGATTCCATTTGAAAACTGAGACTTAACATATCAATAAGCGAGGAGCCAGGTATTTCATAGTTCATACAACTGCACACCAAAGAAAGGAGATTTAGCACAATCTGTGCACACATTGAAAACAATCACGTAGATCAGGCACTGAAAACAGTTGCATTAGCTCTTGCTAAACAGAGCCAAACTCCCAGAACTTTTTTCCCTGGGCCAGTTTGGAGCCATATTTGCACAAACAAGGTCTATGCTGCGAGATGTGAGCTTTATCAAGATAGAGAAAGTGAGGGCAAGAGAGGAGAGCTGGGAGCTTACCTCGTCGTCCACGCAGCCGCCGCCGCTGTCGTTGGCGAGCGTCTCCACGCGGAAGCAGGGCACCACCGCCAGGGGTGGGGTCAGCGCTGGGCGCTCGTGACCTCCAGCACGGACAGCTAGGGTTTTCTGTAGCACAAGAGCACACACAGAGCAGAGGGAGGAGGCATCACCGAGGGGCAGCCACGCCTGTAGCCACCGGCTCGGCCGCTTGCGCCGCGCCGTGGCCGGGGACGGGCACCGCAGCCCCGCGCCCTGGCAGCGCCTCGCGCCGTGAGCGGGCGGTGCGGGCACGGCCGGCATGGCGCGAGGCCAGGGGAAGAGGAGGAGGGGGAGAGGAGGAGGAGGAGGAGGAGGAGGAGGAGGCCGGCCGCAGTCGCCGTGCCCGCCCGCGCCGTCGCCGCCCCTGTCCGCGTGGAGATTGAGAGGGAGAGGGAGAGGGAGAGACCGACGGGTGAGGGAGAGAGGAAGTTGGGAGAAGAATCTGGAACGAGAAGCGGAAGCCCAAGTATATATTTGCCAGGCCGGATTCGGATGAGAAGCCAGGAAAGTCGAGACGAAGCAGCTGAGAAGCCGGATAAAGCAGGAGAAGCTGCTTCCGACGGAATCCGCTTCGATCGTTTTGGACCGTTGATCGGCAGATCGGATGGTGGTAAGAATTTCGGGCGACGTGGACGGCGCTCCTGGCGTAGGAGCATGTCCGGCTTGTGTAGGTAAAATATGAACGGCTAACAAAACATGCATACAGGTAAAAACAGTCTAATCGTCCAAGAAACAGGACGGAGGTGGTACCATGTTCCGCTGTCGAAACAAAGCCCAAACACCTGACCAAGAGAATCAACACTGTACCAAGTGGTTCGTAGTGATGGCTGATGGTGAGCTTACCAGGAAGACAAGGAACAAGTCATCCGTCTATTTATAGAGGAACACGCAGAACAGAGTCCCAGAAAAAGAGCAGGCACGGGCACGGAGCCGTCACAATTTCACAAGCCGGCAGCAGCACTAACGGTTGAAGAAACCTGAAAGCTACCGAAGAACTCGATCTCAGATCTCACTTTTACCACGTACTTTGCATCAGTGCTGTCAACATGTAGTTCTCTTTTCGAAATTCGGGTTTTAATTAATTATACACTGAAAATGGTGAGCAAGGCAGTACAGAAAGATTAAAGGCATGTTTGGATGATGCGGTTTTCAAAAACTATAGTATCACAGAACTATGGTTTTATAAGCCAAAGAGCCGTAAAACCGTAGTTTACAAAAAAGAGGTCTTGATTGGAGTTTCTAAAACTCCCAAAAGACTACAGTTTTAACCAAACCATAGTTTTAGAAACCACAAGATTTGTTGCATCTAAACACTTAATAGCTTTTAAAAACCAAAGTATTTTGTAAAATCATAGTACGGTGCAACGGTAGAGTCTTACCGTCTGTAACCGGAAGGTCCCGGGTTCGAGTCGCGGCCTCCTCGCATTGCACAGGCGAGGGTAAAGCTTCCACTGACACCCTTCCCCAAACCCCGCACAAAGTGAGAGCTCTCTGCACTGCGTACACCCCTTTATAGTATTTCTCCAATATTTTAAAAATACTTTGCATCCAAACAAGGCCTAAGAGGTCATTCGAGGGGAATCTGTTTTGGAATTTTACGCATTTATTACTAAAAATTCCAAATTTAGCAAGTACATTTCAAATTTGGTTTTGAAAAAGTCACTGAAAAATCAAGGCAGGCCGACGGATGCAAAATGTTATTCGTATAAGGCAAGCCATATAATCGAAGCTTGAACCAGGCTTCACTGCCAGCAAGGCCACACTAATGATGTTATTAGCGAGTGTCCAATCTCCAATGCCTATTGAGTTCTACTCTCCCAGTTCCAAACTATAGTTGACTTTGATTCCCAGTTACAAATTATAGTTGACTTTGATTCAAACTTCTCTAACTCTGATCATGTTTTTTTTTTTTAAATAATAATATATCAATATCCACAAGTTAAATAAATACTTTGTTAACATATGTTTGATGAAGAATTAAATAAAACTAATTTGATGTTCCAGATGTTTGAAAATTTATGTATAAATATGATAAAAGTTAAAATAAGTTAGAATAAAGCCAAAGTGAACTATAATTTAGATCTTAGAAAAGATGTATTATCAGAGTAGTATTTTGAAATAGATTGATGCACGTTTGTAGTTCATTTAAGATACAGTACACTATACTACGTGAAAAAAAAACAGCACAGCTTTACTACTTTCATCGCAAATACCATCGACCGAATAACCGTTACGAACGCATCCATTCAGAGCTCGGACTACCCCTAGCCTCTGCACAGCCTGCATATGCGGACATGTGGTAGTAAAAGACCAATTACAACACATACCACACAGCAAACCGAATCAAACTGAGCTCACGGAACGAACGCACAGAATAGCTCAACAGGTCATATGTACAAGCTTTTGTCATGTCTAAGGTAGAGAAAATGTAAATCAAGGAAGCAGACCACATACAGTACAGCATCCTCCTTTCAAAGTACTACACCATTGCAACTGTATAAGTGGTGCCAAGAACACGTTTCTGTGAATTGTATAAACTGCTTCATCGTTTATGCACTCTGTAAGGGTACATGTGCCTGATGGTCTGCAGAGGCGGTACCCTTTCAGAAGAATTGACCATTTGCGCTTTTACTTGCTCAGAAAGGCCTTCAAAGAAAATGGTGGGTAAGAATCCTGCTCGAAGAGTTCCAAATGTCATGTATGCAGCAAGATGTAGAATACCAAAACTAGAATTTGAATTCAAGTGGACTGGTGAGCAGGGAGAACTTCTGAGAACAAGATTCGTAAGCAGCCCTCTCATTGAACATCATACAGCATCACCAGAGGACATTACACAATGAGCACAAACTACAAGCGAAACTAATAAGATATGATACTGAACCATTTGCTGACAAGTACTCAGCGATGTTTACCTTGCCAACTTCTTGCTGTAAGTATTGTCTAACCACAGTCACTTGCTGTACCACTCTCTCCAACGATGAATATGCCGGAAGATTAGCATGTGCTACCGTTAATCATAGAGGAACATCAATCAGATCATGGGAAATAAAGCTTATGATGGCAAGAGCTAAACATGATATCTGTAGCATACCGAGGACAGCCCGATTCAAGCTATCTGCAACATTCTGCCTGTGCTCTGGGCTTAGTAGATGAAACATAGGTGACTTCTCAGGCTCTTCATAAGCCAGGAGGGCCATAAAGTCCTATACAATGAAAAGTTGGATTTTAGTATCCTTCTGTAATAATAGTAACAATTAAACATCTGAAACAAGTAATCAATCCATTGGTCTTCTATGTTAAAATAAAATTTGTTTTAACTGGCACAAGGGTCCTGAGACATGTAGGTTTAAGGAAAAAGTACCTCTAGTTTCTCAACATACTTGCGAACCTTCCCAAATGATGTCAAATTTTTCTGGCCAAACTCAAGAGCTTCTGTGCTGTCAGTCAAAATAGCCAGGTTAATAAAAGAATGTAAAAATAGTTTTCCCTCCTAATTAATTTTCACAAACTCACCATTTTCTGGATCGAACTAGCTCAATGAAGTGGAGACTTAGAAGATCAAAATGTAGATCCATATCATTCTCTAGCAAGTTAGGTGCCATTTCTTCTGTCAGCTCTATGGCCTTAAGGGCATTCCCTTCTAGCACAAAATTAAAAATTGCTGAAAGAAAATCAAGGCTATTAGATACAAACAATACTATCATAAGATAACTGGGATATAAATACTCAATTTTCAAACTTATGTGATTTTATGCGTTCATGACCTATGATGAATTAAATGGAAGACATCAAATTGATGTCATCAAATATCCATTTGAATCACAGCTATTTCATACAATATCCTAAAGAACAATTTTCAAGTTTGCAGTTTGAAAGAAAGAGTTACAGTTAATTATATGCTGAGCTAAAAAATGGCCAGGAAAATTTGAAAAAAAAGCAAGAATATTATATGCATGAATCACCTATTACTCAAGTCTTTGCTAGGAACACAGGACAACCTTACCTATTGAATGAACATTAGCGAAAGATTAAAATTTATAAACCACTTTTATTATTCTATTATTCTGGTAAAAAATTGAACGGAACAGGCATTTTGCACAGGTGTGCAACGGACCATATCCAATCATTAGTATCAGTGGTAAAGGCAATGAATAATGGTAAACTATAATCCTATATTGAAAGGAGATGGCTCCAGTGTTAGTTAGGCAAGATCATTTCAATTGGATGAATTACTGGTTGACAACAACAGCTGTAGTGAAGTCATAAAAGTTTTTTTTCTTCCAAGAATACATAGAAGTGATCATAATACTACTAAAGATCTACCATTAACTTCAAAACCATAAACAGAAGGGTACAAAGGAATATAAAGATAAAAGATCTAAAAGAAATGCTCAGATTTTTTTTATAGGATTAGACCCTCCTTTAACTGCTGGTGTACCTCTTCAAAGATGACATGAGCATTCACACTTAACAATGGATTCACTTCTAGTTTTAGCTTTGGTGGGAATCTTCGTAATTTTCTTCTCTTCCCTCTTTTTTTCCATGTACAGGTTAGTTTCATAAGTACCCTTTAGTTTATTTTTCAGTTTTATAGTCTAGTTCTGTTTTTACCCTTTCTTATTAGTTGTTTCCTTCTGTACTCTTCCTGACCTTTGTTTCCTTTTGTACAGCCAGATTGCTCATGTAGACCCCAGATCCAGATTACTATTTTACCACTGATTTGTTGCTTGTCTTTTTTATGTTACAGTACTATGCCATACGATTCAAATCCAACAGCTCAGAGCAGACCTTGTCCTCCCCAATGCTAACTTCTCTTCCCTACTGTCTCCCTGTTGTTAGGCGAGATTGGGCTAGGCTCTCATGACTTGATTTGTTCCCCGTCTTTGTGTAGTTACAACACTATGCCATACGATTCAAATCCAACAGGTCATATGAGACCTGGTCCTCCCCAATGTCTTCTTCTATCTTCCCTTCCCCGCTGGCTGCTCCCTGTTGTTGGGCCAGATTGGGCTGGGCTCCCATGCAAGGCAGAGGAGCAGCACCACCTAATACAGGCTAGGCTACAAGAACCCGATGGACGAGCTATCCTCCACAGCCACATGAAGATCCAGCACCTCCGCCATCATGAACGCACTGGCTCCACTGCCCCAGCACTATTCCACAGACCCATCCTCCTACAGCCAGAGTCCCCATGCCCCACCACTGCATCATATGCCTGAGGCCTCTTCTCCACCCGAGAACCCCTTCCCATAGCCAAGCGCTCCCCACCCTGCCCCCACCCAATCATGCAGCCTAAACCCCCTTTCTCCACCTGGTGACCATGCAAATGCACAACCCTGAGGAGTTGACCGTATGCATCGGTGATGCAAGAGGCCAGAGTGTTTTCCTTGATCTCAAGGGGAGATGTCAGATTTGAGAAACTGCAGGTATGTGGGAGCTTGCCCTTTGCCCACACCAGTCAAAGTGCAACAAACCACAGGGGTTAGCGGTGTAGAGCAGAAAGAAAGAGGAGTTGCACTTAGGCAGGAGTTCTTGATGTCTACCAGAAGGGAGTAAGACCACTGGATGAGAACCAATTTACAGAGCAAAATAGCAGAGAGGATCAAGGTATGATCTTCCATTCCTTTTTAGTTGTGTTGCTCAGTGCTAGATGGAACAAAAACTGGGAACCAAATTGTGGTAAACTAGTAATCCAAGGTGGAACTGAGTTCAAAATAGTGGTCCAAAGGCAATTTGGCCAAAGAAAGATTGCAGTAAATTTATCAAAACATACAAAAAGTACTTCAACATGCAATATGACAAGTAAAGCGCAACCCAAAACATAATGTAGAAAAGATTCAGTATTGACCTGCAAATAAATACCTTTACGCTTATCCACATCCACTGTATAGTCGACAGGCAACTTCAACCCGGTGCTAGATAGGAATGTCTCTGCCGTCTCTTTAAAACAGTTGTGCATAAGATAAGATAGAACTATGTTTCGGACATCGTTGTCGCTCACAGACTGCAGTAGGGAGAAATCTATGTCAATAGCATACTACAGCTTAACAAAGATGATGGTATAGTTTGCATTAATCCAGTTATCCAGCAAAAGGCAGTAGTAATCAATCCCCTTAATTGAAAAGGACGACAAAGGGTAGAACATGAAGCTGTTGGTACAGTTGGCGTAGAGCATGGCTATGCCATAAATATACATGGTTGGGCCAACACTAAGGGCAGAGCCATATGCCCATATGAGCCACACATTGAGTGACATAGGATGAAAGTGGTAGTGACTTTGAGGTAATGCAAACTAGTACGGTGACAGCTTGGGAAAAGGCGGTGTGGATGAATCATCTTATGGTGCTGGAAAAGATAAACAAATGCAAGGACATCCATGAGCAGGTGACATGGACCAATGCTCAATTTAGGCCAGCGACACAATTCAGATAAGACATTTAGCACAGGTGTTTGGCCAGCTTCGGATGCCAAATAGATTTGTTGATTGTGGGGAAAAAACCAGTAATATGATATGGCTCATCATCCTTGGTGATTAGGCTCTTTTGTCTTCTTTGCCACAAAGGAATAACTATTGACCTAACTCCACTCCTTCCTTAAAAAAGAACAAGATGTATGAAGTGGTTCAGCTATTTGCGCTACATTGTCCAGCAATTGAGTTGCCTGCAGCATTGCTCCCAATATAGTTACCCACTAAACACCAACTGAGCTTGCCGCCCCCTGCCAAGAGGAAGAATTGCCCCTTAAGACTCCGCTGGTGAATCCCAACCCACCTCAATGACAAAGCTTCAAATTTCTCTTCATTACAGAACCACGCAACCACAATACCTATATTTTTCTCACTAGAAAGCCAGCTCCGCCCAATCTAATTTAGAAACCCTAACACGAGCGCATCCGCTAGCCCAAACGCTAAAAATGAAATCGAAAGTAACCCGTAGCTCCCGAAAATAATCGAGTAACCATATCAACCTCATACACAACAGATGAACAAAGAGATAACAATTCGCGCAAGAACAAATCTAATTCAGCCGGGCGTCTGGCTAAATAAAGAAAACAAAATAATTGCACGATCGGCCAAAGAAGGCAGCGCGTGTAGAATGAACGTACGACGTTCTCGTAGAGGCGAGGATCCAGTTCCATCATCAGCAGGAGAAAAGAGAGGAGGGCGGGCGGCGCCGGACTTGAGGAAGAGGGGGCAGCCCGGAGGGAGGACGGAGGCTGTTTACTGCCCGCTGCTGGGGCGTGGGGAGCCGAGCGAGGCGAGTTCCCGAAAGGAGGATTTGACCCTTCGTTTCTTTCTTTTTTTGGTCGATCGAAAAAAGCTTTGTTTCTCTGGTTGCCGTCACGCGAATTCGTATCCGTCGGATGTAGCAGTCGAAGCATTTCTGACCGTTGAATCCAGCAGTCCACCCGACCTCCGCCTCCTCCTTGTTGTCCGGTTAGAACCCGGCAACCATGGCTGGCCCGGGCTAGCCTGTCTTGTGGCAGCCTGGCAGGAATGTGCTGTGTGTTTAGGCCCTGTTTAGAATCTAAAAATTTTCACCTAAAGTGTCACATCGAATCTTGCGGCAAATGCATGGAGTACTAAATGTAGACGAAAAACAAAACTAATTGTACAGTTGGCTGAGAAATCGCGAGACAAAACTTTCAAACCTAATTAGTCCATAATTAGACAATAATTACCAAATACAAACGAAAGTGCTACAGTAGCCAAAACCAAAAATTTTTGCCAACTAAACGCGCCCTTAGTTTGGTGGCCCTGTTCAGGGGTGATCGGATCCGGTGACTAAAATTTAGGAGGTGTTAAATGAGGATGTCGCATATGATGTTCGGATACTAATAAAAAAACAAATTACATAATCCATCGGTACTCCACGAGACGAATTTTTTAAGTTTAATTAATCCATCATTAGCACATGTTACTGTAACACCAGATTGTCAAATTATAGACTAATTAGGCTTAAAAGATTCATCTCGTAAATTAGTCGCAAGTTGTGCAATTAGTTTCGTAATTAGTCTATATTGAATACTCCATGCAACATTCAATGGGACAACGACTAAAATTTAATGGGAGGAACCAAACACCCACTTAGACTTGTGTAAACAGCCCTGTTTGGCCTAAAGGTGATGTTGTAACCGATTCAAACCTCACAGTATATGAAGTGATTTTTTTTTTCATTAGCATAAGAAGTGATTTGAGATAACCTTTAACCCCTGTTTGGTATGGCACTTGGCGCGCCGGCTTCTCCTCCCAGTCAAATGTAGCACTACTGTAACCATTTTATAAAGAAATCTTTTATTACTTTCTCAAGAGTAATACATAAAACTGATACAAAGCTTTGGGAAAAAATACTTCCAGCCTCTCCTTTCTACTACAACATATTCGTATGTTCTACCTTCTTGTTGTGAACTTCATGTCAGGTGTCTATGGAACATGCAAAACTTTTGTTGATTTGTATTCGTGTGCTTGCACTCCTGTCAACGACTGGTTGTTCATGACCTCTAAAACACATGAACGTGAAAGAGATGAAAACGGTAACTAGAAAAAAAAATGAAATGATCGATACTAGTATATTTGAAGGTCTAGTTTGAGTTTGCTTTGTAAGGGCTTCTACGGCGGGAAAAACAAGCCGACTCATTGTCCTACATGTCATCGGCATGAGTCGATTCATCGACGGGAGCATACCGAACCATGGATGAGAGAGAGGAGAGTCGATGCAAAAGTTTACATCGATTCATCAGCAGGCATATGGTAAACCCTAGAATATGAACTAGCGCTAGGAAACAGAGAGAGAGAGGGATACGGTGTTAGCAAATCATCGGTCGCCTTTGAGGTAGACGAGCTGGCCATGGCGTCGGTGTCGGTGATGCGATGAAGGTGTAGAGTAGTAGTGGACTCCGACGACGGTGTGGACGTCGCAGTGGAGGCACGGTCGTAGAGGCGGCGGTGAAGACGCGGCGGTGGCGGCTTCTCGTCGCTGACAGCTCCCTCTCTCTAGATCGACTTAGGGTTAGGATGCAGGTGGGGTTTGTGGCGGCTCAGGTGAACCTCATCCTTGTGCGGGACCCCACCTCCTTTTTATGGCGCTGTGCGATGCGGCCCACCAACCATAGATAGGGTAGAGATCAACCTAACATTCTTCCCCTTATCTCACCTTATAACTTAAACTTAACTTACTTTATCTTTTCCCATTCCATCACAGATTAGTGCATAGAGCGTGCCTCATCGTCACGGTCAGTTACCATTAGATTAACAGCTATAATGCACATCTCTGTTTTGAAACAGATTCTCATCTAGGCCCCTATTATTTAGGAATCATAGGTTTTCCCTTAAACCCATGCCGGTTAAGTGTTTTATGAACACGTTGGGTGGTAAGCCTTTTGTAAGCGAATCCACGGGCATATTTTCTATACTTATATGCTCAAGACTAATTATATGATCCCAGACTTTATCTTTCACAACATAATACTTTATGTCAATGTGTTTGGCAGCACCACTTGACTTATTGTTGTGAGCATAACATACTGTTGGATTATTATCGCAGTATAACTTGAGTGGCTTATGTATGTCATCTACCACTTTCAACCCGGACATGAACTTCTTCAGCTAATTTACCTGCCATGTGGCCTCATAACATGCTATAAACTCGGCATACATCGTAAACGATGTAGTGACGATTTGCTTTGAGCTTTTCTATGATATAGCTCCTCCTACGAAAGTGAATATATATCCTGACGTAGATTTTATATCATCTCCCGAATATATAGCTCCTCCTGCATGATGTCAAGCTTTATTGAGGTGCATAAGTCTTCGATTGATAGGCATACTTATTCTTAGCGGCCCACACTGGTTCCTTAGGCTTTTAGAAAACATGTTTCTTCTGGTACACCTTCTTCTTGGGCTTAGTTTGATTAGGAGCAAAATTGGTAGCTTTCCCATTTTTGCGGGGCGTGGCATTGCCGCGGTCTGTGCAGGCTGATCTATACCAATTTTGCCCTTCCTCTCAAACTGCACATACTCATAGCCATTCACTATCCTTCTTCTATTTGTCTTGGCTCCTTTTGTGTGTCCAAGCCCATGCTTGATTGAGGGATGCCTTCCTTCCTTGAATTGTGACCCTTTTGATTCATCATTCTTCTTGTCATTGGATTAGGTCACACTTATCCACCCTTTCCAATGACTTCATTGAGCCTAGCAATCTCCTTTCTCATAGCTTCTATATTTGCAATGTTAGTGGAATAAGTATTCAAGTCAAGAATAAAATATTTTCCACAACCTTAACTAGTAGAGGGAGTAGAGGTTTCCTTTGCCTTAGTGAGATGTGAGTTGCTATCCCAAAGAATGCTATATTGCATCTCAAGTTCTTTGTGCTTTTTGTCGATACGGGACCCACCGGATACCCTATAAGGAAGAAAGAAGATCTAGTCTAACTAGGATATCTTTCCCTGTAAACTTAGTAGTAGTATTATTCCATAATCCTACTAGGAACCTCATTGTAAACTAACTAGGACTCTGGCCTCCTGACTATATAAAGGAGGGCGGAGTTCCTGAAGAACACAATGCAACACAACACTTGACAATCAATCCAACGTAAAGGCTAACGTCGACTGGACGTAGGGCTATTACTCGATCACGGTCGAGGGCCCGAACCAGGATAAATCGACTGTCTCTTGCGTTTACCGTCGAGTTCTGCATACGCTGAAGCTCGAACAAACTGCCCCGGATACCCTCGTGGTAGGCTATCAGTGGTGAAACATCGACAGCTGGCGTGCTAGGTAGGGGCTTTCAGCGATTTTGCATCCGAGAGCTCAACGGACCTCGACAACATGATCTTCTCGATAGGATCAACCTTCATCTTTGGTTCATGGATCTACGAGGCAGGCGACAACGGCAAGCTTCAAGGTTGTCTCCTCAAAGATTCGGATCACCATGAAGACCTTTCTATTTCGACGACTACGACAGATCAACTCACCGGAAGATTCGTGTAGCTCATGATGTATGATCCAACTCAGATTTCGCGGCTTTGCGCATCCGACTCAAACTCAGGCTCCACATCCGAGATGGAGTCTTTACCGAGTTCTTTCGAGAAACCAAGTTCTTTTTTAGCGGGGCTCTAGAACGCAGCCTCAGCCTATCAAGAAAATAACTTAGAATACACTCAGAGTTCTTTCAAGAAGTCAGGTCATTTTCTGTTCAGACTCCACAACATGGCAAAATCTTATCAGGCACGACTCGAAGGATCCCTCGATCCGGTGCTTAGAATGCCACTAAAAGAAGCTCAGGAAGATCTCGTACTAACTATAACATCTCAAGACTGCATCGTCCACTGGTCAGGTTCTGTTCCTGAGGACAACGGTACCCAAGTAGTCGGCATGACGACGACGGCAATTCTACCCTACCAAGAAGGAGACTCGATCTGCGACCTTGAAGCCTCTACTAAAATCACCAACAACTCCGACAGTGTGAAAACCAGCACCGATAACAGAACAATTCACGTAGAAGAAGTATTCATGGTTTGACGTCCTCGATCACCATTGGTCCCTCCAGAAGCACCCGATATCTGGTCATCGGACGAATCTGAGTCCAACATATCACCCTTTATCCAAGGGCACGATGGTGAGACCGAGAGTTAGAGGCAAGCTAGAGAAAGAAGAAATAAATTGAAACAAGGACGCCTACGCCGTGCTGGGCAGCGCAAGGAAGCTTGGATCAAATATGAGTCAGATCTGGCTGAGTACGATAGAAGAAAATCAGAACAAGAAGTCCAAGAAAGATGCGTGGCGAATACACCCTATAATAGGATCCGAGAAGCACTAGAAGAACTCGGTGCGACATCACTTCCCAGTGAAAAATAGGAATAGCTTCCGGACCTCCTCTAGTTAGTAGCCCTAAGGACGCACAATGGAAGGGTCCGCTCAAGACTACCTGCTAGGTCAACATCTCATAGGAAGGAAGATCAAAATCAAAGGAAGTCCGCTTTCGAGAGACTTGGACCAAGTGGAAGTCATAATAGAGAAACTAGAAGGGACCATAGTCAAAACTACCGAATCGAACAACCAAGGAAGATCAGAAGTGAAGCATCCATTCAGACATCCCTATAGAACTACTCTCACCAAAATGATAGTTGGCAAGAAGGAGGTGCTAAATCAGAATACAAAGAAGCCGGAACGCACGATAGATTCCTCTATTTTGCAAATAGACTTGCTTCAATATGACTACCTCACAAGTTTAAGCCGTCCAACCACTCTAAATATGATGGCAAGACCGAACCAAGACAGTGGCTCAGGATTTACTCATAGTCGATTGAACTAGCCAGAGGAGACGACGATATAAAAACCTTGTTCTTTCCCATGGCCCTAGAAACCATGCCCCTCCAATGGTTCGACAAATTAAACCCAGGGTCAATCAGAAATTGGGAGGACTTGCAAAGAGTTTTCGGTGAAAATTTCATGGGTATCATTACACACCCCATCACCCACGTAGAATTAAAAGGACTCAAGCAAAAAGGGGGCAAAAGTCTTAGAGATTACTATCGATGATTTGGCGAACTACGTGCTCAAGTACATGACATCACCAAACGAGAAGTAATCGAAGCTTTCTCTCATGGAATCATGGCTAGGTGGCAATTTTAGGATTTCTGCAAAGAAAATCCGAGAAACAATGAAGAATTTAGACGCACAGTAGAAAAGATGATTACTGTAGAGGAGAAGACACGAGAAAGGTTCCCAGATAGAAACAACCAAGACAACCTGGATAAGCAAAATCATCAAAACATCGACAACTGGTGCGTACATGTTGATAACTAAAGATAGAAAAGAAGTCAACAATACATGGCACATCAGCCAACTAAGAAGATTCTATGCATGAAAACAACTCAAGGAAGAATATATATACAAGCCACAAGAGATCAACGTTCATGATTAATAAAGATGGTATTCCTCGACAACAGATGTCTTATTATGAATCTTCCCGAGTTGTTTTCACTAAGCATACCGGCTGAGAGCACAAGAGCTGAAAAGATGCTTGAGCCCGTCGATGAGGGTAGCTAATAAGCTAACACCCGATCCAAAAAGCAAAATGGCTGAAATCACGCTTGAGCATACCGGCTAAGAGCAAAAGAGTTGAAAAGATGCTTGAGCCCGCCGATGAGGGTAGCTAATAAGCTAACACCCGATCCAAAAAGCAAAATAGCTGAAATCACGCCTGAGCATACCGGCTGAGAGCAAAAGAGCTGAAAAGATGCTTGAGCCCACCAATGAGGGTAGCTAATAAGCTAACACCCGATCCAAAAAGCAAAATGGCTAAAATCACGCCTGAGCATACCGGCTGAGAGCAAAAGAGATGAAAAGATGCTTGAGACCATTGATGAGGGTAGCTAATAAGCTAACACCCGATCCAAAAAGCAAAATGGCTAAAATCATGCCTGAGCATATCGGCTGAGAGCAAAAGAGCTAAAAAGATGCTTGAGCCCACCGATAAGGGTAGCTAATAAGCTAACACTCGATCCAAAAAAGTAAAATGGCTGAAATTACGCCTGAGCATACCGGCTGAGAGCAAAAGAGCTAAAAAGATGCTTGAGCCCACCGATGAGGGTAGCTAATAAGCTAACACCCGAATCAATCCTAAGATGTTTCTACAACCAGATAAAAGCCAGACAAGCAATCGACAAATCAAGAAACTTTGTCAAGCCAACGATCTATAGACCCTGAGTTGTTTACATGGCGCAGATGAAAGCCAGACAAACACTCGACAAATCAAGGGACTATGATAAGACAATGATCTTCATACCCCGAGTTGTTTACACGGTGCAGATAAAAGCCAAATAAGCACTCGACAAGTCAAGGCTCAGATAAAAGCCATACAAACGCTCGACCTATCAAGGAATTGTCCTACAACGGATGAAAGAACACGGCCACTCTAAACTGCGGATGCGCACCATGCCCAAGAAACAACTACTCAGAAAAAATTCTGATCACTTGAACAACTCATTTGAAGAATAAACAAGGCAAAGACATCCATGCAAAGAAGACATCAACGAAAAATAAAGAATCTTCATTCAAAAAGGAGTATAATATCCTATCACAGAGGCTAGCGTACAAAGGTCAATTACATCAAGCATCGTCATCAGGAGAAGAAATATCAATATAAAGATTATCCACAATCCTCCTGGCTAAATCTTCGACCTCAGGCTCCACCTTTTCAACGGCATCCAGATATTCTTGACTCTTGGCTTCCTCCGCAATCTTGGACAAAGGGACCTTCGGAGCAAGAACACAGACTTGGGCAAGCACATTTCTAGTACATTCAAGATATACAAGAACTACAAAATATGCTCGGGGGCTGCTCTACTTCAGAAACTATCATATTTATGACTACGGAGATTTCAGATCACGCAACAAAATGCTCGATGAATCAAAACAGCACACCAGGAGGGTATTTATAGACCAAAGAAGTGGTGCACATGGACCAGGAGCACCAACGGAACAAACCTAACAAAGGACATAGTGAAAAGATAGAATTCAATGAAAGAGGACTCAGGCGTGAAGGAACAATACTCAAGAACAACCATATTCGAAAGAATATACCAACACTGTACAACTCGTGAACAAACAACGTTTACACTCAACCACCACCACACAACTACATCTGACAATAGTAGACTACCAGAGAATATGCCAAGACCCTGCATCCGAGTTCTTTCTGAATAAAAGAACCTGGATAGACGCTTAGGGGCTGCAACAGGAGAGGTTTTTTCAGCTCTTTTTGACAGCATAAGATTCAAGACCCTCCAGCTTCTTGTTTCAAATAGCAAGAGGCTCGGGGGCTACACTCAGTAAGTGCACTTTTTTTTCCTTGAAAAAGCGCACATCACCAAGAAGATCTCTTCAAGACAAACCACTTCAAGGACTCATATAAAAAAGAACCCGAACCGAGCAATATCCGAGTTCTTTTTGAGTAAAAGAACCCGAGCATATGCTTGGGAGCACTTCGATGAGGAATCAGAACAATTTCAAGACAAGACCCTTCAGCTCCTTATTCCAAATAGCAAGAGGCTGGGGGGCTACACCTAGACGGATGCATTTTTTCTTCAAAAAAGCACGCACCACTCAAAGATACCAAGAAGCGCTACACGGTTTCACTTAGGAAAGCACTCGGACAATGCTTGTTCCTGCTTGGCAAGACCTGAAGGAACAAGATGAGGCTTCTAGAACTCAACCATGAAGTGCTCGGGGGCTTGTCGATACAGGACCCACCGGATACCCCATAAGGAAGGAAGAAGATCTAGTCTAACTAGGATCTCTTTCCCTATAAACTTAGTAGTAGTATTATTCCGTAATCCTACTAGGAACCTTATTGTAAACCAACTAGGACTCTGACCTCCTGACTATATAAAGGAGGGCGGAGTTCCTAGAGAACACAACGCAACACAACACTTGACAATCAATCCAACACAAAGGCTAACGCCGACTGAATGTATGGCTATTACTTGATCACGGTCGAGGGCCCAAACCAGGATAAATCGACTGTCTCTTGCGTTTACCGTTGAGTTCTGCATACGCTGAAGCCCGAACAAACTGCTTCAGATACCCCCGTGATAGGCTATCGGTGGTGAAACATCAACACTTTTCATCTAAGTCACAATATTTTTTCTTGAGAGCTTTATTTGCTTTCTTTATGATACCATGGTCCTCTTGCTCTTTGGCCAATGACTCATGCAAGGATTCCACCTCACTTCTCTCTAATGCAAGAGCTGATTTGCTAGCAATGTAGAGATCTTCTTGTTGAATAAGAGTTTCTTCTCTAGATTCTAGCTCGGCTTGGATACTCTCTAAATTCTCCATTAGCTTAGTGATGAATAATTTGATCTTTCTATCCAAAATTTTAGTTATCATGTTTATTTCTTCATCACTAGATTCATCATCACTAGAGCTATCACTAATATCACTACTAGAGATATGACTAGGAGGTGGAGGAGATTTTGCCTTTGATTTGGATTTTACCTTCTCATGCTTTGCCATAAGACAAATATGAGGGGAGTAGTAGTCATCATCAGACATGTCGTTGAAGAGCCTTGGTGTAGGGGATGACTTGTGAATAGCAATAGTTGCAACCTTCTTATCCTCTTCACTTGTGCTCTCTTTAGTTGAGTCCCATTCATGGCCAATGTAAGCCTCTCCCATGTACTTCTTGCTCTTTCTACGGTCAACCTTCTCCTCTTTCATATCCTTCTTGTATTTGTTGTCCTTGAACTCATATGGACACTTGGCAATGAAGTGATCGGTGCTTCCACAATTATAGCATGTCTTCTTTTTCTTGTTTGGAAAGCTTCTCTTCACTACCTTGTAGCCTTACTTCTTTAGCCCCTTGTGATACCACTTCATGAAGAGAGCAACATCATCAACTTTCTCATATTAATCATCATCATTTTCACTTTCACTTGAAGATGATGTGGTCTCTACTCTTTCTTGAACTTTGTGGGGGGTACGACCAGATAACGCCATATACCGCAAACCAGGTGTTCTGTCTAAAGCTAAATCATGCTTTATTATTTTTCTAAATATTTCATATATCTCCCAATGTTTCTCTGAGTTGTTTTCTCCATAATTATTCTCCAAACGGCTTTTTCCTCCGTGTATACCATCTTGAAGATGACACATGCTTTCGACTCAGCAAATCCCTGAACAGTCATGTTGATGCTCGAATGTTCCCAGAGATGGCCCTGTCTCTAGCTTCTCCCTACACGTGCACGAGCGCCTACACTCTGCATTAGGGTGGTCGATAGCGCCTCTTTGGCGACTCCCTGCTCTGCCTACACGCACATGGGCTCCGCGCTCCGTGTTATGGTTAACAGGCTAGCTAGGGCTAGAGACTCAGCTACATACTAACTGGTCAGATGGTTTATATTAAATATAAAAACATCTTCAGAATAACACTTAGTGTTCACATCAACTAATCATCGAGCTGCATACGCTATTTCATCACCATTGCTGATTCTTCTCCAGAGTTCATATATTTTATTTTTACATCATATACTACCTATTCTACACATTTGTTTCGTGGCGGCACAACTCGGTCGACGAGCTTACACTCAGGGATTGGACAAGATGATCATCGTCGGGGTGGTCAGACCACCTATCGAGCGGACTTCACTGCCAATCAACTATTCGGACTACTCGACACTCACTCCTGCTCGGCGTTCACTTCGCCACCAACCGGTTGGGTGGACTACTCATAGCATGGGCTTCATTGTCAGCTACACTGGGGGCTCGCCAGCTACGTTGGGGACTCCTTGGTGTTTGGATTCTTTGTGCAAGCGTCGCCAGCTAAGCTGGGGACTCCCTAGGTGGTCGGATCTTACTATGTTTTATTGGTGTGCTATCAAGTTGCTCCATACTGTTCGGATCAGGGTGCTGATCTTGGGCTGCACGTCTGGGGTCTTGATACACGCATGTTAGATGACATCAGCAAGCTTTTATAGTTCTTTTCTTTAACCCTTGCTACAAGATATCTTCAAAATCATCCAGCAAGCTCGGGGACTAAGTGGGCACACTTCACCTTGCGGTGAATGTGCGCTTTTCATTTTAGGGCTCAGCCCGTGGACTGGTTGCCTGTTCGGCTAGTCTTCTGTCTTTCTTCTACTTTCTAGACCCTGGCACCATGCGAGCACGTCACCTACTGTTAGGCTCGGGGATTAAGTGGGCACACTTTACCTTGCGGTGAGTGTGTTTTCTTTAATCTGTTCACTGGAAGACTCCATGCCTCCTAAAGTTGAAGAAGATTATCTCCCTCTCTCATGGTCGGACTCTAAGTGGGCACACTTGGTTCACAGCGAGGAAATTTTCATTTTTGAACTTGAGCTCCTTACATTCTTCTAGCAAGCCTTACTTAGGTAAGCCCGGGCTCGGCCGGACAGTTAAGCTAGTCGGTTACGGTCCACAACTTCTCAGCGACTCATTAGGGTGGTCGGACTATGAGTCTGACTGCTCGGCTTTGTTTACACCTGCTTGGATAAGCCCAAGACGGCGTTGCACAGCGGATACAAGATGTTCGGGGACTAGCTGTGGGGGGTACAACCCTAGATACCCACGATAGACTACATGGGCTACGCCGCTAGCGGTGGTTTAGCCTATAAGATGAAGCCTTGTGGAGCACGGTGCTTCTCGGCGTGTCCCGCAAGACATCGGTGTAAGGTCGAGATGGCGACTAGAGGGGGTGAATAGTCATTTCTAAAACTTAATCGCGTTGGCTAACCGAAATAAGTATGGAATTAAAACTATCAATCTAGCCAAGACTACACCCCTCTATCTATGTTCTCTAGCACCTTGCAAAGATCTAAATTAAGCAATAAAGGTATCGGGCTAACTAGAGCTCACCTAACCAATTCTAGAAGCAAGGTCATACAAACCTATGCCACTAGTATTTCAAGCAATGAGGGAGCTTCTACATATGCTAGTAAGCAAAAGTACAAAGCCAACTAAGCTCACTAGCAATGCTCAATAACAAGGTAGCCAATGCCAAATTAGAGAGTGTAAATACTTAGCTACACAAACTAAGCAAAGTGACTAACAAGGTTACACAAACCAAATTAGCCATGCAAGGGAGCTACTTCTATGCTACACAAGCAAGAAGGTAACTAGTGAGCCACACAAGCAAACTAATTATAAGAGCAACTATACAAGCACAATGTATATAAAAGTAATCACAAGCTTGTGTAAGGGGATTGCAAACCAACGGGAAGAACAAGGTTGATATGGTGATTTTCTCCCGAGGTTCATGTGCTTGCCAATACGCTACGTCCCCGTTGTGTCGACCGCTCACTTGGTGGTTCGATGGCTAATTGGCATCACCCGCCAAGCCCGCGCGTCGGGCACCACAAGAACCTACCCTGAAAGTGAGGGTAGCTCAATGACACACTCAACTAGAGTTGCTCTTCGTGGCTCCTACGGGGCGAGCACAATGCCCCTCACAAAGCTCTTCTCCGGAGCACCGCACAAGCTTCTTGCAGGCTTCGACGGAGACCACCACCAAGCCGTCTAGGAGGTGGCAACCTCTAAGAGTAACAAGCACCACTAGCTTGCAACTCGATCACCTAGTGCTACTCGATGTAATCTCACAATGCAACGCACTAGAATCACACTCACTCGCAATCGATTCGCACTCTTGCAAGCACAAGTGAGTTAGAGGGCATCCAAGCACTCCTACACAAGCCATATAGTTGTGAGGGTGTTCAGCAAGCAGCCCAAGACCAGCCACACACTCCTTTATAGCCCCAAGGGCTAAAATAGCCGTTACCCCTTCACTGGGCAAAGCGCGTACTGACTGGACACGTAGGTCATAACGACCGGACGCTGGACCCTAGCGTCTGGTCACTTACAGAGAGGTTCCAGAGACATTTTCAATGATCGGACGCGTCCGGTCATCACTGACCGGACTCTCCCAGTGTTCGATCGCTTCTAGACACGCTAAAAACATTGATCGAATGCTGTGACTGGACTTGCAGGTGTTGACAGGACACAGACCCTAAGCGTCCGGTCATTTTTCGCTCCAGCGTCTGGTCACAGACCTTTCAGTGCTAAAACGGCTATAACTCTTAGCTCCAAACTCCAATTTCGATGATCTTGGACATTTTGGAAAGCTTACTCAGAGGGCTACACATCCCACATGCATACTTGATCCAAATCACAATGGATCAAAATAGTATTCCAATCCAAAGACCATCCTATAGTTTAGAGTACACCGAAAAACCATTTTCTCTTCTCTAAGTTGATTCACGACAACTCTAACTTCTTCTCCTTTGCAAATGTGACAACACCACCAAGTGTACACCACCTTGTGTATGTGTGTTAGCATTTTAACAAACATTTTCCAAAGGATTAGTCACTCAACTTGCCACGCCACTTGATCCTAGCGATGGTGCAAAGTTAGATCAATCGAGTGGCACTAGATGACCTAGTGGCACTCGAGTTGGATCCACACAACTCCCACAATTAAAGTTGAAATATTGAAATTCATAGCTATCATCTTATGCATGCTAGTTATCAAATCATCAATTAAATTCTATAACTAACATACATCACACAAGCATACATATTGAATTTAAGAACTTATGCAATGCAAGCAAGCACATGAATATGCACATATCAAATGCAATCAATCAAAGTTCATGAGCTTGCTCCCCCTACTTATGTGCTTCTCTTGTCCAAGAATTTTGATCCATCTCTTTTCTTCAATGTTGCTCATTCTTTATCCATGTCCATGTCCTACCACTTCTTTGAGATTTCATATCTTATCTCTCCCCCTTGTACAATCTTAACCTCAAAGCTTTCATATCTTTGTACAATCTCTCCCCTTTGTCATCAATTTCCATAAAAGGTGTGTTTCTCATTGATGCAAAGGTATGCGTTTGGGGTAGATGGATGAGACTTGAATCTTGTATTTTTGATGGACATCACTTGATTGTTGGAATGACACCACTTGTAGATATCACTTGTAACTTATACCACTTGTATCTTGTGTAGAGCTTCTTGAGATACCATACATATGATCTTCGATACACTTGAGCTCAATTTGTGGGACACCTCCCCCTATGTGATAGCATGGGTCATCCATTTGATACACTTGAGCTCTTGTAGGTGAGGGATGCATTCTTCATTTGATGATCACTTAAAGTTGAGGATCACTTGTGGAACCATCGTCTTGTATGATTGATACCATGTGTAGATGTGATACAACTTGAAAGTATTTTCTAGTATGGAATCACTTGTTGGATTTGTCAATTTTGACCATTTCTTAAACATTTGCTATCTTCATGAGTATCACTTATAGAATATCACTTGTGGGTTGATCTAGACATTACTTGTGAATTCTTGATGAAACACTTGAGTCTAGATACCACTTAGAACAAACAAACTATATATCCATTTGCATTGTTGTCTTGTGCTTGTACTCTTATCACTATCACGAGCTTCTAATGTTGATTTGAACTAAATTGATTTGCCTAAGCTTCCAAGTCCGGTTTAAACCAATGACAAGCTTCTTCACACCTCTTGCAAGGGTTATCTTGCCAATGTTGTACTTGTCACTTGTTGGCAATCTAAATTAAATC
This sequence comes from Miscanthus floridulus, assembly GCF_019320115.1. Lineage (NCBI taxonomy): Eukaryota > Viridiplantae > Streptophyta > Magnoliopsida > Poales > Poaceae > Miscanthus > Miscanthus floridulus. Next base: position 121,485,357 of record NC_089584.1, read on the forward strand.
AAGTACTTGGGTTTACTTAGCTCTTGAACAAATTCATATACTAACCACTAGATTAATTAATCATTCAAGCAATAGTGGTAGGCTATGAATTTAAATATTTCATTTGTTATTCATGATCCTATGAAGTATGAACTATATGCACTAACCGCATACTAGTAAGGGATGAAATGATCATGCACATTACAATGATACCTTTGCTATGTTGGAGTAGAGGATTGTCACATAGATTCTAATTCATTACTCCAATAGCAATGTAGAGTCCAATTATAAGCTTGGTGAAGACCAATAGATACCATTTTGAATTCCATTCTTCACCCATATAAAATGAATACCACTTATGATCAAGTGCACTTTTCTTGTTGTGGTTGGCTTGCTTCATCTTTTGATCTTTGCTTGCATAAGCAAACTATTTGGAATACTACTTGAAATATCATGACTAACTCTCTTTTGGGTGTTGCTTGCTTTTCTTGACCAATCCTTTTGATTGCTTCAACTAAGCATCTCAAATGTCCCTCAGATCACCACTTCCATATTAGCCTTCCAAGTATCACACTTGGTTTACCTATACATAGGTGGCAAGCCCCTACACTAGGGAGAAGTGATCTCTTTCTAAAGAACCATTCTCGATACTCACTTGAAATAGCTTGATTGATTGATTTAAGTGATGGACTTAACTTGATAAGTAACCTTGATTCCTTCTTTAAGTCCTTTTCTTTATACTTGTTTAAGTCCTTTTCTTTCTACCAAATGATCTCCAATCATATCTAGAACTTAAACTTCATCTTCAACTTGAGTTTGATCTTAATCTTCATCTTGAGTACCAAAAGTGTGCAAAATATACTCCACAATCAAATGGCCTTGTACTATTTGCTTGTCATGCTTCTAGATCATCTCAAAACCAAACTTAGGTATCTCAATTACTTATAAACATGTTTCCAACTTGAGGACCTTTCAATCAAAGTGACTCTAGATCAATCAAATATTTGTCACTTTTCTGGCAGATTTTGTACTCTTTAAAGAAAAATGCATATCTCCCAAAGTACAAATCTAAATGCCATGAAATTTGGTGGAGATGTGCATCACTAAGTTATATAGCAGATGTAAAAATTTGATCTTCATTTTACTTTTAGATTGCTACCAGATTTCAATTCTTTCACCACTGCTATATGCTAAAAACTACTGCACTATAGTTGACAAGATCTACTCCAAAACCAAAGCATCTCTTATCCAATTCTCATGAAATTTGTACAACATCTTATACCATAAGTCTAGAGCATGTACACCAATTTTTATGCCAATCCAATAAGTTTTGATTACTCAAACATGGCTAAGATCACAGCTAGCTCAGATTTTGCAATATAGGACAGATTTCAACAATTGAGCTATACTTCATCAAATATGGATCAAACTTGAAACTAACTTATTTAAATACTTCCATACGACATATATCTATTCAAACCACTTATTAAAAGTCATCTCATGAATTTATCCAACACAAATCAATTCAAACTTGATTACTAATCAATTATCCATTCAATCAACTTATAGCAAGCAACTTTGCATATTTGTCCAATTCAATCAACTCATATGCACCCAAATGAAATGATCAATAAGAGATATACCTTGGTTAGCTTATGATCATCCAACTTGCAAGCTACAACTCAATTATTTTCAAACCATCAAATATATCCAATGAATCACCAACAACTTGAATTATAGTACTTATATGATGTAGCATATTTGGACTTTACTCAATTATCATGGCATTGGGTTTAGATGTGCACTAAACTTCATATCTTGACTCAACATATGATGATCAATATGAAATCAATTTAATCAAGTCTCCAATGCCAATGATACCTACAATCAATCATCCATTTTTTTATGGTACCCAAACAATTTTGGATCCTCTCAAGTTTGGAGCAACATACTTAGGCATAGCCTTAGTATGAATAGCGGGATGTTTTGCAATTACAACTAATGAGGTACCATTGCCATCCTTTCTAAGCATAGAATCATCATCAATTGAAATAGGCTTAGGAGTGTTATCTAGGGGACATGAATGTGCCATGTGTCCCCTTTTTCGGCATGAGTAACACTTTCTCTTTGCTTGAGCCTTTTCTTCTTTGCTCATGTTGTGCTTCTCATTGCCTTACTTTTTCTTATTTGCTTGAGCCTTCTTCTCAAGCTTGTTTGGACAACCCGAAGCTAGGTGGCCCAATGTATCACAACTATAGCATCTCATGTGAGCAATCTTCTCCATTTTCTCTTATTTGTTCTTGCTCATTTGCTTTGCATCTTAATTCATCCTTGGACACAATGCTCTTTCTCTTGCTTTTCTACCCTTTCTAGTTTTCTTCTTCTTTATCATCAAATCACCACCATCTTCATGGTTGATCTTGATTTGCTCTTGGGGTGTCTTCTCTTGCTCAACTTGTGGCTTTGGTTGAGGCTCTTCTAGTTGCTTCACCAATTGCTTGGTTGGGCACATTGAGGTAAGGTGACCCCAAGTGTGGCACTTTAAGCACTTCACATGCTTGAGCCTTTCTTCTTCTTTTATCTTCTTAAGCTTCTCAATATTAGGGCAACATTTGCAAGGTGTCCCGCTTCATGACACCTGTAGCACATGGTATGAGAGAGCTTTCTTTGTTGTATCTTCTTTATCTTTCTTTCTCTCTTTATTTCGCCCTTTGTCATCTTCTTCTTGAAGCCAAGGCCACACTTGTCACTATAGTTTCTTTGAGTCTTCAACATATGCTCAAAGGTGACTTTTGAGTTGTAGCACCTCTCTAGCTTGTTGCTCAATTTTTTTACTTGTTCATTGAGCTAATTGTTCTCCTTCAAAAGGTTAGTTTCACAAGACATAAAAGTAGAACAAGTATCTATATGTGAAGAGCATGGCATATCTAATAAATCATCACAATAGGTGGATACATGCGTCTTGCCTACATCACAAGGGTTAGCAACAATTTGTGATTTATCATTTGATCCATGTGACGAGCTCTCATTATTTTTAAGTTTCTTTGTAAACATGTTAATGAGAGAAGCATGTTGTTCTAATAATTCATCATGAGATGCAAGAAGTGTCTCATGATTCAATTTTAGCTCGTCATGTGAAGATTTAAAAGCATCAAGTAGTTTCTTATGTTCTTCATAAGAGTTCTTTAGAAATGAGTTTTTATTTATCTAATTTTAATGTTTTAGCTTTCTCATTTTCTAAAGACACGATCATTCTAGTAAGTCTACTAACAAGCTCATCATATAAATCAACATGATCAACCACATTATTATTTGATACCTTGGTGTCACCTTATGACATGAAGCAATATGGTGAAGTAGAAGAGCTTGTAGTAGCAATGTCATCCGGGCATGATCCATCATCATAACCATCAAGTGTGCATGGGGTAGCATCATCATTTGCAACACTTGTGGCATCATCAATCTTGCCAAGTGAACTTGTAGTCGATTGATCATCATCGTCACTTGACCATAAGGTGGAGCAATCTTCCACAATCACGGAGTTGTGGTCATGCTCAACATCCTCATGCGCCTCCTTCTTGGGCTCCTTTTTCTTGAACTTGCCATCATCCCATGTGGATGAATCACCAAAGGTGTGTTTGATGGACTCCCATATCTCATGAGCGGTTCCCATGTAGTTTACTTGTTTCATCAAATCAAAACTCAATGCATCCATTAGAAAACAACAAGCATGTGCATCAAGTTTATAGAGAACTCTTTGAGCATTGGTGAGATTTCTATGGTCCAATACATGAGTGAGACCATTAATGACAATCCACCAAAACTTAGGTCCATTTGCACAAAAATGATCAAGCATGTGATTTTTTCATTGTGCAAAGTTTGTGCCATCGAAAATGTGTGAGCCACACTCAACATTTAGCCTACTAGACGCCATCCTCTCGGGTCAGTGAAGACCACAAATGAGAGACCTAGCTCTGATACCACTTGTAAGGTCGAGATGGCGACTAGAGGGGGGTGAATAGTCATTTCTAAAACTTAATCGCGTCGGCTAACCGAAACAAGTGCGGAATTAAAACTATCGGTCTAGCCAAGACTACACCCCTCTATCTATGTTCTCTAGCACCTTATAAAGATTCTAATTAAGCAACAAAGGTGCCGGGCTAACTAGAGCTCACCTAACCAATTCTAGGAGCAAGGTCACACAAACCTATGCCACTAGTATTTCAAGCAATGAGGGAGCTCCTACACATGCTAGTAAGCAAAAGCACAAAGCCAACTAAGCTCACTAGCAATGCTCAATAACAAGGCAGCCAATGCCAAATTAAAGAGCGCAAATACTTAGCTACACAAACTAAGTAAAGTGACTAACAAGGTTACACAAACCAAATTAGCCACGCAAGGGAACTACTTCTATGCTACACAAGCAAGAAGGTAACTAGTGAGCTACACAAGCTAACTAATTACAAGAGCAACTACACAAGCACAATGTATATAAAACTAATCACAAGCTTGTGTAAGGGGATTGCAAACCAACGAGAAGAACAAGGTTGACACGGTGATTTTCTCCCGAGGTTCACGTGCTTGCCAACACGCTATGTCCCCGTTGTGTCGACCGCTCACTTGGTGGTTCAGCGGCTAATTAGCATCACCCGCCAAGCCCGCACGTCGGGCACCGCAAGAACCTACCCCGAAAGTGAGGGTAGCTCAATGACACACTCAACTAGAGTTGCTCTTCATGGCTCCTGCGGGGCGCGTACAATGCCCCTCACAAAGCTCTTCTTCGGAGCACCGCACAAGCTTCTTGCGGGCTTCGATGGAGACCACAACCAAGCCATCTAGGAGGTGGCAACCTTCAAGAGTAACAAGCACCACCGGCTTGCAACTCAATCACCTAGTGCCACTCGATGTAATCTCATAATACAATGCACTAGAATCACACTCACTCGTAATCGATTCGCACTCTTGCAAGTACAAGTGAGTTAGAGGGCATCCAAGCACTCCTACACAAGCCACATAGGTGTGAGGGTCCTCAGCAAGCAGCCCAAGGCCAGCCACACACTCCTTTTATAGCCTCAAGGGCTAAAATAGCCGTTACCCCTTCACTGGGCAAAGCGCGTACTGATCGGACGTGTAGGTCATAACGACTGGACGCTGGACCCCGGCGTTCGATCACTTACAGAGAAGTTCCAGAGACGTTTCTAGTGACCGAACGCATCCGGTCATCACTGATCGGACTCTCCCAGCGTCTGGTCACTTCTAGACATGCTAAAAACACTGACCAGACATTGTGACTGAACTCGCAGGTGCTGACCGGACGTGAGCGTCCGGTCGTTTTTCGCTCCAACGTCCGGTCACAGACCTTTTAGCGCTAAAACGGCTATAACTCTTAGCTCCAAACTCTGATTTCAATGATCTTGAACATTTTGGAAAGCTTACTCAGAGGGCTACACATCCCACATGCATACTTGATCTAAATCACAATGGATCAAACCAGTATTCCAATCCAAGGACCATCCTATAGTTCAGAGTACACCGAAAAACATTTTTCTCTTCTCTAAGTTGATTCATGACAACTCTAACTTCTTCTCCTTTGTAAATATGCCAACACCATCAAGTGTACACCTCCTTGTGTATGTGTGTTAGCATTTTCACAAATATTTTCTAAAGGATTAGTCACTCAACTTGCCACGCCACTCGATCCTAGCGATGATGCAAAGTTGGATCACTCGAGTGGCACTAGATGACCGATATGCAAACAAGTTTGCCTCTCTTGATAGTACGGCCATCTATCCTAAACCCGGTCATCAACTTCTCTACACACCTATGACCGTTGAAATGAAATGCCCTAGGTTATACCTTTGTCTTGCGCATTCCATTCCATCTCCTCCAATGTCGATGCAACACATGCACCATCACGATCAACAATGATATGATCCACTTCATATCATCACGTGATCATATTGGTTCATCGATCTTGACTTTACTTGCTTTTCACCATTGCCTTCATCCATCGGCGCCAAGTCTTGCTTAAGCTTCACCGCCACATGGTCCATCGCTCCAAAGCCTCCAACTTGCCCTTCACGCTTGCAATCAGTCTATCAAGCTAAGTCTTGTCTTGATCTTCTCCACCTTGATCACATAACTCAATGTCATGTCTCATGTGCAATAAGCTCCTTCATCATCATATGTGTGAGCTTTGCAACATCTCCAAGCCATTTTCACCTTCATGGCATATGTTGCTCATACATATGTACATGTGGACTAATCACCTGTGTATCTCACATAAGCACAATTAATCCACCTAGGTTGTCACTCAATTACCAAAACTACATAAGGACCTTTGAGTTGGGAAAATATCCTAAAGATACGGCATAATCTGTTAGGATATGTTACGATCCCGTGATTCCTGTAATATGTTATTACTTACCGGTTATCTCCTAGATCTAACCGACTTATAACCCTACCCCCAGTTATATAAGGCGGGTAGGAGACCCTCTCAAAACACACGCAATATCATACGATAGCAAATACAAACCAATAGACCACATGAGTAGGGTATTATGTCGTGCTGATGGCCCAAACCTGTCTACTCTTGTGTCTCTGTTGCCTTCTTGTTTTTGATTACACGTACCGCTACCGATCAATATACCTTTGTGGGATGCCCCTCGGAGGACTACCGATGATATTCTATCGACAAACTTGCTTGTTTTCTTTGGGCTTGCTAGTTGAAGCTTGTTGATTGATCTTGGACTTGCTTGTAGAGCCTTGCTTGCTTGATTTATTGGCCTTGAGAGCTACATCTTTGATCTTGATGCCCTCTAGCTTTGCTTGCAATTATTTAAGTTTCTTCCTCTCATTTGCTTCTTCTCTTTGCATGTCAAAGGTCAAGATCCTCCCAAGTACATCATTTGGTGTGAAGTACTCAAACTTCTTCTTGTCTCAAATTAGAGTCACTATGGTCTCATTTCTAGGTGAATAAGCCTCCAACATAATCTTGACAACTTTATAATCATCTAGCTCATCATAACCATAGTCTCTAATCTTGCTCACCATTGTCATCAACCTATCAAACACCTCTTGTGGCCTCTCTCCATCCAAGATTACAAACCGGTTGAGCTTTAACATCAACAAATCACTTCTTGCCTTTCTCATTTTATCAACCCCGTCATGTGCTAGGTGCAAAGTGTCCCATATTTGCTTGGCAACATTAACTCCAATCACTCTATTGTACTCATCACCATCCAAGGCACTAAGCAACACACTTGTGGCTTGACTATTGAGATGAATGATTCTCATCTCTTCTAGTGTTGGGTTCTTGGGATCAATCGGAGGCTCAAATCCATTGCAAACAATCTCCCAAATGCCTGGGTGAAGACCTATAAGATAGGCTCTCATCAAGTGCTTCCACTTGGCAAAGTTAGTCCCATTGAAATGAGGTAACTTGCCCGTGGGTACATTGATGAAAGACCTCCGATCATGGTTAGTTATATGAATAGAAGAATAGTTAAAGGATATAGTGGCATATTTGTTGTTGGCCTTGCCCTTTCCTTTCTTCTCCTTCTTGTTCCCCTTCAACACTTGGTATGACTCATCATCATCTCCATCTTTGGAACTACTTGATATGCTTGATGATGCACTTGTTGCCTTCTCTTCTTCTTCCTTCTTCTTCCTAGCATCTCTTTTTTTCTTATCGCTTCTCTCTTGAGCCTTCTTTCTTCTTTCCTTTGCTTCTTCTCCTCTAATCGCTGCTCCTCCTCCTTCTTCTCTCTTGCTTCTTTTTTTAGCTTTCTTGCCTCTTTCCTTCTTCTTCTCTCATTCTCATTAAGAGCTCCTTCGGCATCATTAGCCTCAAGATGTGGTAGCATGGTGTTGCTTGCTGTCGACGTGCTTAGCTCGCTGCTGTCCGTGTTGACACCCACGCGCTTCACACTACTAGTTCCTCCTCCAGGCTCCATACCTCACGTGGTGAAGCGTATATGAGGTAACCTGTTCTGATACCACTTGTAGGATCTCTGGTTGACCTAGAGGGGGGGGGGGGGGGGGTGAATAGGCCTGTCAAAACAAACACTCAAACTTTTATCAAATTCACCCAGCGGCGCTATCGGACTGCGGCACTATCGGGCCAGAACAGCGACACTGCCGCACCTACAGACAACTTCAAATCATAGTTTAAAATCCATGAATGAAAACTTAGATCAGAGAAATTTCCTAGCTTACTATAGGTATGACAATCATTGATCAAGAGCTAGAAGTGGTAAGAACACCACACACAAGTAGTTTGACTAGAAACCCTAGAAATCATCTCAACCACAATATGTCATTCAAGTAATGTAAATTAAGCACAAGTGACACAATGATTTATCCCATGGTTTGGCTCACCACCAGGGCTTACCTACCTTCACGTTGTTGAGGTTATCCACTAAGGCTTAGGGCTTTCTAACCCTTCCTTGTTCTCAAATCAAGAGACTTAACTCTTGAGATGAGGGGTGAGTTTACTAACTTCAAGAGATGGCTACAAACCTCTCGGGGCTGCCACAAAAGTTGACAAGCTCCACGGGCGATGCTCTAGCCGGCTAGGAGCCAAGCTCCAAGAGTAACAAACACAATCACCGGCTAAAACGTAAACCAAGTGCTCTTTAGAGTTTGGAAATCAATGGAGTTGCTCTCTAATCGAGTTTTGGACCCTTTTTCCTCAAGGATTGATGGGGAAATCAATGAATTTGCTTGGGGGCTGGAGGTCAATAATGGAGGGAGAGAGAGAGCTCCTGCTCTATTTTGGGCATGCTAAAGTGAGGAAGAAGAGGCAGATATCCATTGGGGAGGAAAGGGAAATGTATATATACCCCCCAGTCCCCAACGGTCACCGCACCCAAGGGGTCAGGCAAGACAGAGCCTACGGCCTCGAGGTCGGGTGAGACGGAGCCTGTGACCAAGGGGTCTAGCAAGACAGAGCCCACACCCAAGGGATAAGGGCGAGACAGAGCCCGTGACCTTTGGGTTGGGTGAGACCTTTTAATACGTCTCGAGCCATCCGGGGAAGTCAGCGTGGGCGCTAACTTTCTTGTGCCGTGACTCAAGTGCGGCAGTGCCGCACTACTCAAGACAGCAAGGATAATAGTAAAGTGTAGACTGTCTTGGCTATGAATCTGAGCATGCATGTGGTTGTTTGAGAACTTGGTAGCACATATTAGCTTAACCATTGTGTCCCCCTTTATAGTACGCCTTTTTCCTATACTCAAATTTAAAATATAAAAGAATTTAAACCTCCTTTGATTTTGAAGCCATCTACATTTGTAATTGGGGGCTCCTCCATTTCGTGTAGCATTCTTGAATATAAATTCCCTGCTTATCATCTCGATAAATCTCATTAGTTCTCTAATTTTATGGTCATTATCACCAAAACTCATAATTAGGGCTTGATTGCACTTTCAGTTCCTAGGACATTGAAATTCCCCAAATCTATTGCCCTTGACTATGGGAGTAGGTGAAGGCTTACAATTTTACATGTTGTATTTCTTTAGAACCTTTTCTAAGTATGCCTTTTGTGATAGTCCTAAAACCCTTTTCTCTATTTCAGTGAATCTCTATTCCTAGAACGAACAAAGCTTCACCGAGATCCTTCATATTAAACTTTGAGGACAAGAACTTCTTCGTTTCTAGCAGTAGATTAACATCACTACTAGCAAGTAAGTTGTCATCCACATACAAGATTAGGAAAATATATTTCTACGTTCTCATTGGAGTCATGTTTAGTTTTGTAGACCCATTTATAGCCTACTGTCTTAGCTCCTTTATGAATTATTTCTACCTAAACACCATTGGTATTCATTAATTTCATTTCATCTTGCATGGCTTCAAGCCACTTTGATGAGTGAGCGCTTCTTATGGCTTCTTCAAATGAGGTGGGATCACCCTCCATTTGAAATTCTTCACATTCATAGACTTCGTAGTCACTAGGAATGGTTGATCTCCTGACTCTTTGAGACCTTCTAGGGGCCTCGTTAGTTGACGCTTGTTCTACATGAGGCTGTTGTTGCTCTTCCTCATGTGTGGCAATGGGTTCTATGGGATCCTGAATGACAGGTTCCTCATGTTCATTCATTGCTGCCATAGGAGAACTAACAGCAGATGCTGTTACTACAGTGTCATGCACTGTTGGTATAGCAACAACAGGTAGCGTGAAGAATGGTTCCTAAACCATCGGAGTGGGCACGTATACCCGCTTCTCTTCAAAATTAATTTCTCGTGCTACCATGCTTCCCCTGATCATATCATCCTCCAAGAACACAGCGTGCCTCGTTTCTACAAACTTCATATGTTTGTCAGGATAATAGAAGCGACAATCTTTTGACTTTTCTGGATAGCCAATGAAATGGCAACTAGCTGTCTTGGAGTCTAGCTTCCCTATGTTTGATTAAAGACTTTAGCCTCAGCTGAACAACCCCACACACATAAATAATTATGTGAGGTTCCTTTCCTGTCCACAATTCATATGGTGTTTTGGGCATCGACTTGCTTGGCACTTGATTTAGAATATGAATGGTGGTTTTTAATGCCTCCATCCATAAACTTTTTGGTAGAGTGGAGTAACTTATCATACTTCTCACCATATCCATTAAGGTACGGTTGTGTCTATCAGCTACTCCATTCTGCTGAGGCTCGCCCGGTGTAGAGTACTGGGCAACTATGCCATTTTCCTGTAAGAACCTTACAAAAGGTCTAGGAACTTGGCTATATAGGGTGTGTCGACCGTAGTACTCTCCCCCACGATCGGATCTTACTACTTTAATCTTTAAGTTGTGCTGATTTTCTACTTTAGCCTTAAAATCTTAAATTTATCCAATCCTTCTGATCTTTCTTTAATTGGATAAATATAGACAAAATGATAATAATCTTTTGTGAATATTATAAATGAATCATAACCATCTACACTCTTCACAGGAAAAGGACCACAGATGTCTGTGTGAACTATTTCTAAAATTCCTACGCTTTGTTTGGCATCTCTCTTTATTTTCTTAACATACTTTCCTTTTATACAATCAATGCATTGTTCTAAATCTAAAAATTCTAAGGGTGGAAGAATTGATTTCTTAATCAGTCGCTCTATTCTCCCCCCTCGAAATATGGCCTAAACGACAGTGCCATAATTTTAATGATACATCATGAACTCTCTTTTGCTTATTTGTTGCATTCATAGACAACGAAGCATTCTCATTCTCAGTGCTCACAGCATTCACATTCTCAGAAAGTGATAACAAATAAAGCTTGTCTTGTCGGAAGGCAAGACCAACACACTTATTATTAAACACAATCTGACATTTTCCATTACCAAAATGGCAATCATGTCCATCATCGTCTAGTTGGGAAACACTTATTACGTTTCTACGCAAAGAGGGTACATAAAGAATATCTGAAAGCTAAAGTATAAAACCATCATCTAATTCTAGAGAGGGATCTCCAATGGGTTCAACTTCAGCTTCAACTCTATTTGCAACTTTAATTCTTCTTTCTCCTCTTTGCAGGGTCCTCATCGTATAGAATCCCTATAATGAATTTGCAACATGAATAGTTGCACCTGAATCAATCCACCAAGTAGATTTTGCATAACTTAAATACAAGGACTCATCTATGAATGTAATGAAGTCCTAATATCTCTTCAAAAGGCTCTTCAGAAAATCTGGACAGTCCCTCTAGTAATGTCCATGCTTCTTGCACCATTTGTACTAATCCTTTTCAACTTGGACATTGTTGTTCTTCTGATGGTGGTCATTCTGAGGGTCTTTCCCTTGAGGTTTGGCATTCTTATTAAAGTTCTTCTTGTTGTTGTCCTTCACAAGGTTAGCAGAGTCACCCTATAAACTTTTCAGCCTCTCCTCTTCTTGCACACATATTACTATAAGCTTCTTAATATCCCATTTATCGGGCTACATGTTGTAATTTACAACAAAAGTTTCATATTTTTCAGACAAGGAAGCAAAAACCAAATGAATCAGCAACTCATCCTTGAGTCCCAAATCCATTGGCTTCAGCTTGGAAGCCGTGTTGCTTATCTTCAGTATGTGCTCTCTTATCCCTCCACTAGGGTATTTCTCATTTAATAATTTCTTTATCAGTGTACTGGCATAAGCCTTTGAAGAGCCAGTAAACTGACTCCCCACTTTCTTAAGATACTCTGTGGTGGTGTCACAATCTGGGACATACCTCCTTATTGCATCTGAAATAGTGGACTTAGTCACCATCAAGCACTTGCGGTTCAAAATATCCCATTTCTTACGTTCGAGATCATATTTCATTCTTACTTTTGCATGATCTCGCTGTCGAGCAGTGAAATCAGCATCAGTTTTATTTTCTTCCCTCACCCAGTCCACTGGCTCAGTAGGACACGGAGAGGTAAGCGCTAGGTCATTTTCGGACAGCGCAAGTGCTAATTCATACTTCTCTCGCCCTACACGATAGTTGCCCTCTTCAAGAGGCGGTATGTGCGAGATAAATGCTATAGGGTTGAGTCCTAAAAACACCGTTAGAGATAGTGAGAAAATATGACTTAATAATTACATGCCTTAATTTAACGTTGGTCAAAATTAAAACATACAATATATAATATTCTTCTACACTAATTGTACATCACCGTTGGGTGGAAATAGAATTAATGCATGGAAAAACTCATGAAAAAGATTATAATATTGCTATTATCAACGTTGGTCAGAAAAATAACAATATTATAATTTATGGAATAAAAAATAACTGCTCTTCAAATTAAATCCTCCCGTTGGTTCGAATTTAATTAGAAGATAATAAATGTTAAACTTTGCAGCGGAAACATAAAAAAATAATTTATCTACTTTTCAGAAGTATTTTACTATACTCATTTACTCTCTGAAAAATTATCCCAGTGGTTTAAATTTTGATAGAGATTTAAACTAGACAAAAATCATCAAAAAATTGCTTCTGAAAAAGAATAAACAAATTCATAATCGTGCATTCGAGCCGAAATTCATTCACGTGCCGCGCGCTGTCATGGCCCAGTAGCGAAATCTGGCTCGGTCAGCCGCGCGCGCCGCACTGTCCCCGCGCCCAGGCCGCAATCTGGGCCTAGGCAGGGAATTGCTTCGTCCGCCTGGGCTGAAAGTTGGCCCGGGCGCCTAGAGCCGTCCATCGCGATCCGACGACCGAGCGTTGTTCTTGGCGGAACAAAAACCGCGCGCGCCGGTTCTCTTGAACCCTAACTTCATTTGCTATTCTCCCGTCTCTTTCTACACCGTGGTTGCTGGCTTTCTCTCCCTTTCTCACCCAAAACCACGATGGTCGGAGAGAAAAAGGAATGGTGGTGTCGCCGTAGGCCCCCTCGCCGGCGCGCGCATTCGCCCTAGGGTGAGCGCGCCACCGTCGAGCAGTCCTATGACGGTGCCCTAGCCGGTGCTCGCGCACGCGGCGCTCTCTTCCCGCGTGCCGGCGAGGCGCGCGGCGGGTCCTTCTTCCCACGCCCAGCGGTGTCGACGGTGATGAAGAAACCAGGTAGGTTCCTTCCCCTCTCCGTCCGTTTCCCTTCTAGGGTTAGGGTTTTGATCCGATTCGTAAATTGAATCCCCCGTCTACTTTCTCGATCTGGTCTACCTCAAAAGCTAGATCTACGTCTAGTAAGGCTCTGATACCATTAATAGATCATTAGGATCGACTAGCAGTAGATCTAGAGTGTATGAACTTGAATTTAGGATATGGTAACCCCTGGAATATGAACTAGTGCTAGAAAATAGAGAGAGGGGGGGGGATATGGTGTTAGCAAACCATCGGTCGCCTTGGAGGTAGACGAGCTGGCCATGGCATCGGTGTTGGTGACACGGTGAAGGCGTAGAGTAGCAGTGGAGTTCGACGACGGTGTGGACGTTGTAGTGGAGGCGCGGTCGTAGAAGCGGCGGTGAAGATGCGGCGGTGGCGGCTTCCCGTTGCTGACAGCGCCCTCTCTCTAGATCGACTTAGGGTTATGATGTAGGTGGGGTTTGTGGCGGCTCAGGTGAACCTCATCCTTGTGCTCCAGCCCCCACCTCCTTTTTATGGCGCTGTACGACAATGCCCACCAACCATAGATAGGGTTGGGCGCCTTCGATCAGGCTGTGGATCAAAAGTCCAATTAGCCATTGGGCCAAGTTGATAGAGATCAACCTAACACCTATGTCTCTGCTCCATCAACTCACCACTGGAGGACTGTGAATCAGTTTTTGGATGCATCGAATCATGACGTAGGTGTCACTTTCTCTCCTGAAGAAGTCGGCTCACGACTGGAGCTGCCCTGAGAGTTTAGTCATCAGTCATGTTTCATACGACGAGTAGTAACCTTGTGTGTGTCGTAGGTTATTGATCGTTTTTGGAATGTGCCATATAATAGCCATCTAATTTTGCCCTGGAATAGTTAGCTGAATTCAAGGTTTTAATGGTTGTAAAACTCCTCTCACTTTTAATGAAACACATGCTTAAATGCGTTACGAAAATAAAATAGTTGGTGCAAAATTCTCATATTTATCGAACAATACAATAAAAAATTCTGTCTCAACATGGGAAAGCTTCGGCAACACTTTCATCCCATTAAGCCCTGTTCTAAATCAGTAGTACTCCCTCATCCCTCCTTTCTAAATTATAAAATGTTTTCACTTTGTCTTTCAGTCAAGCTTGTTTAACTTGAACCAAATTTATAGAAAAATATACTAAACCCCACAATATCAAATTTATATACTATGAAAATATATTGGATGGTATATATCTAATGAAGTTTGTCTGATGGTGTAGATGCTTATATATTTTCACGTAAATTAGTTTGATTTATGATAATCTAAAACGACTTACATATTTTGGAATTGAGGCAGTAACTCGTAAAGCGGTCAGAGCTGGGCAGATAGCATAGGTGAGTATCCTATCATTAGCAGGACATTGTAGCTAGCTCCATCTCGTTAACGAAGCTCCAGTAGCTACAACTCAACACGACACGCGTGTACCTCTTGATGCATGCAGCGGGTACATGTCCCCGGAGTACGCGTACTACGGGCACGTCTCGACCAAATCCGACATGTTCAGCTTCGGGGTCATCGTCCTCGAGATCGTGACCGGCCAAAGGAACAGCAGCCCGTCGGTTGAAGATGGCAGCAACAGGAATCTGCTGAGCTACGTACGTGAGCACCTGCCGGCACGTCCCGTCAGACCAAGCCAAAGCTTCTTCCTCCATGGTCAACGTGCTTAATTATACCATCTTTCTGCTGCAGCTTTGGGAGAAGTGGAGGCGCGGATCCGTCGCGGAGACCGTGGACGCGTCGCTGGCCGGGCAGTACGGCAGGACCGAGGCACTCGCCTGCCTGCAGATCGGGCTCCTGTGTGTGCAGAAGGACCCCAGGTCCAGGCCAGACGCGTCTGAGGTCGTCCTGATGCTGATTTGTTCCCAGAAAAAAAAACACTATTATTTTACTGAGATGGTACGGCTACAAATAGGACGATGTCTCTTAATCAATCAGTTTTCTATGGCTGTGATTTTTGAGATTCATGCAATTTAAGGTGTCTTTGTTTCTGGGCCACTTCCCCACGTGACGGGCTTGTTTCTGTGTACTAGGCCCATTTCAGTCCATCTTTTATTTTTTTTATTCCTTTGGTCGATTCAGACACTCGGCGGAGATAGAGTGCGCTTTGTCCTGGCGTCGCCGGAGACGGAGGCATAGGTGCCGACTCGAGCGTCGGCTTTGGCGTCGCCGGAGACGGAGGCGGGTGCGGGGGTGGAGGCGGAGGTGGACGCGGACGCGGAGGTACCGACGCGAGCTCCTGCTCTGGCGTCACCGTCGGCGAAGGATTGTGCTTCTCTCGTCGTCTCCGTCGATTACTAAAGCTGAAGGTGCATGCTGTCATCTGTCTCCAAGGTGATTTTGGATTTCAATCATTTTGGTTCGTCAACATTTTGTGTTTGCGCGGACGCACGGGTCAAATGGTGTACCAACGGAAGGTGGATGAGTTTGATTTGGTGGCCAGCAAGTTTTTGGGCATAAGGATTGGAGGAGCGTGTCTGCGCTGCTGGACGCTACCTGAATGTAGTTGTAGCGCATGCTGTAGGAGAGTTTCATGGAGCAATACTCTGACTCTTGCCACTTGATTTTTTGTTTTTATCGCCTACAGTAGCTTCAGATCCGAAGGCCTTGTTCAAACTAGTGGTAGGTAATATATGGTAGTAGCTTGAGGAATCCTTGCAGGAGACTAATAACATGTGTTGAGCAGGTCAGCGAACTCCTTTTTTCTGTATTGCCTGTGTTTTAGATTTCAGTATATGTTCGTTTAGAGTTTGAGGTTCAGTGTTTCAGTTGTCCCTTCAATATTCAGTTGTTCAGATTTCAGTATTTTAGTTTTTCAATTTTTAGTCCAGAATATTTCATTTATTGTTTGCATGTTTTCATATTTCAATTTAATTTTCAGTCTAGAATATTTAATTTTCAGTGTAGAATATTTAATTTTCAGTCCAGATTTCAGTATTCAATTTTCAGTACTAATCGGGGACGACCGTGAAAGGATCAAGATGCCCAAGAGGAGGAGGTGAATTGGGCTAATTCTAAATTTCTTTGCAATAATTGAGTCCTATGGTTAGCCCAATTAACCCCTTGTACCTAGAAAGTGTTTCGATTGATCTACCGCACAAAAGTTTAGCAACCTAAGTTCCAATCCTACTCTAGCATGGCAATTCTATGAATATAAATGATAAGAATTGAATTGCTCAAAGTAAAATAAGAAGGAGGAACGCGACGATGTTTTGTCGAGGTATCGGAGAGTTGCCACTCCCCACTAGTCCTCGTTGGAGCACCCGCGCAAGGGTGTAGCTCCCCCTTGATCCGCGCAAGGATCAAGTGCTCTCTATGGGTTGATTCTTCGACACTCCGTCGCGGTGAATCACCCACAACCGCTCACAACTTGAGTTGGGTCATCCACAAGCTCCGTCGGATGATCACCAAGCTCTCAATCACCACCAAGCCGTCTAGGTGATGGCGATCACCAAGAGTAACAAGTACGAACTCTCACTTGACCACGACAAGCCTAATGAGAAGGGTGGATGCACACTTTGCTACTCTTGATCTCACTAATGAGGGCTCTTTTTGGGATTCTCAAATCTCAATCACCTCACTACAACCTTGCTCTTCTTGGCACTCACAAAGGTGTTTCTCAGCTGTTGGAATGAGCAAAAGTACCCCCACACACGAATGGAGGAAGTATTTATAACACTGGCTGAAAAACAAACCGTTATGTGCCTCTGTGGGGTGACCGGACGCTCCGGTCATGTTGACCGGACGCTCCGGTCAGTTCACCGTGAATTCCAGTGATCAAGTGGTGACCAGACGCGTCCGGTTGTGATTTCCCCTCTCTAGAACCTTACTGAGTCGACCGAACGTTGGGACTCAGCATCTGGTCAACACTGACCGGACGTGTCCGGTCATGATTTTCTCTTTCTGGAACCTTACTGTAGTTGATCGAACGCTGGGACTCAGCGTCCGGTCACTTCACCTCTCAGCGTCCGGTCACTTCCAGACGACTTCACCTTGATCAAATGAACTGACCAGACTCTACGCCAGCGTCCGGTCACATCGAAGCCAACGTCCGATCAGTATTTGACCCTCCATTCACTTCCAACTCTCGATCATATATGAATGAAGATTGTCCCAATGGATCTAAGGGCTTTTTAGGAGCTATCTAGTGCTAGGTTTAGCAAGTGTGCACCACACCTAACTCACTAGACTCACATAGGTCAAGCTACCCATCCATACCCCCCTTAATAGTGCGGCCAAAGAAAAAACAAAGTCCTAAACTACTCTAAGTGTCTCTTCAACTTCAATCGACACTTAGAACTAGTCCATCCTTAACCTTGTCGTCCATCTTTTGAAAATCAAAATGATTTCCATCGTAGGGGCATGACCACCATGATAGCCCAATCGATTTCTATTACCATGACCTAACTTAATTGCCTCTGTAAAACACACGTTAGTCATAGTAATCATGTATTATCATTAATCACCAAAACCCACTTAGGGGCCTAGATGCTTTCAATCTCCCCCTTTGTGGTGATTGATGACAATACCACCTCGAGTATGTGAAAGAGTTGAGGTTTTTAACATGCTTGGTTCATATAAGCTTTTGACAATAAGAATAAGAGAGTTAGGCAAGCTTATATGACCTAAGTCAACATGATGTACTCAAAAGATATGAAATAAGCATGAGTAAAGTAATAAAGCTCATTTGCATCGGAGTAAAACACGGAAGCAAAGCAAATGAGCATAACACTAGTGATATGACATATAAGAGATTCAAAGTAGAGAGCACACATGTCACATATCACAATCACATAGATATCACTATCACATAAATATAGTTTGATGTACAAAAGTAAGCACACGAATGCATAAATAGTATATCACACATAAAAACCAAATATAATAGATAAACTAAGCTCCCCCTAAGTCACTCCCCCTAAGTATAACATACTCAATCCCTCTCCCCCTTTGGCGTCAAACACCAAAACCTAAGGGTCGATCGATGGGGCTGTAGCGGATGAGTCGAGCGCTGAGGTACGAGGGGCGAGCTAGAACTGTGTGCCATCATCATCTGACGCTGAGCTCTGAGCAGTCTGACCCTTTGTAGCTAGAAGTGATGCTAAAGCGGTCTGGATCGGATCAGGGACTGGAGCGGCCGTAGACTGTGCAGGTATCACTGAAGCAGGCGGCTCTAATGATGCAACAGAAGAAGGGAGCGTCTCTGTAGTCCCAGTAATAGGTGCAACTATAGAAGGGCCTAGGATATGCAAATATGATAGAGTAGACTGCCCTGTAAACTCACTGAAAGTCTCTCCAAGGCTCCTAGAGACTAAGGTATCTGGCACTAGCAGTGAGGAAGTCTGAGCCGGTGTGAAGCCCATCTGAAGAGGTGTGAACTACGGGGCTAACACTGATGAGGCAAACCACTAGGACACCTACTCTGTAGGTGAAGTAAACTATGCAGGTGGCTGTCCCTAACTCTAAAGCCCACTAGGCTGTAAAGCTGGAGTCATAGAAGTGGTGATAGGCTGACCTAGCTGGGGCGAAGACTGTGGCGGCGGAGCCCCAATAGCTGTCACAACATGATGCATAAATCTAAGGAGCTGCTACTGCATGAGGAGCTACTACTGATGCATGGCCTGCTGTTGCTGCTGTATAGCTTGCTGCTGCTGGATTGCCTGCTGCTGTCGCTGGAACTCATCCTGCCTAGTCTAAAACTAAGCAAAAGTGGCAGCTGTCTCCTGAGCCTGGCGAGCCTGGTCCTACCTCATTCGCTCAAGTATGGCAAGTAGAGCGGGGTCTGTCTACGGTGCAGGTGGAGCTAAACTGGAGCTACCGGCCTCATGGTCACGTCGTCATGGAGGCATCTGAGGAATAGGTTGGTAGTCATCATATGAGATGTCACTGGGGTCGCTCGCAACAATCCCCTCCTGCTGAGCATCAAGCTACTCCTCCTCTATAGCTACTATGCTCCTGATGGTCTCATCCTACTGAGCTGCAGTCTCTGGCACCTCTAGACATTGGCTCAGCTGGCTAGGTGTCCTCATTGCACTATGTTGGATCATCTGAGTCATGTTGTATGCAAGGAACTCTATAGTAGCACCACTATACTCTGCCAACATCTCTGGTGGCCTCATAGTAACTACCCTATGGATTAGGAATGTAATCCAGTGAGCATATGGCAGCTGCCTGTGACCCCTGAACCCCTCTGCAATAGTATCCTCCATCTCTAATAGAAGGAGATCCCAAATGTTAAACATTGTCTGCTGCATCAGAGAGTTCAGTAACCATAACTATATGCGAGTCAAGCCCTCGCGATACCCCATCCTTAGAAGTAGTGTCCTCTTCATAATGGCATCAAGCACTCTAGCAGTGGGAGTGAGATCACTAGGTGTCCTGCTAGACCCCTCACCGAATGGCTCTATGAAGCAATGTCAGACTAGATCTGTAGGGGGCACCATACCGCCATGAGGGTGTTTGGGGGGCGCTGTCTGTCCATAGCAAACCTCATGTAGCCGGACAGGCTACTCCTAAAGCCTGAGTATCTCTCTGACCCTAGTGCTTATCAGCCTATAATCTCTACCTCTGAATGCAAAGTGTATAAATCTGTGCTGCGGGTCAATCTAGAGTGTAGCATAGAACCGACGGACCCAAGATGGAACATATAGGTCTGTCCATCCAAGTAAATTTGTCATCCCTAGCAGGTAAGATAGGTAGGGGCGAATATGCTCTCCAGCTGCTGCTACAATGGTCTCAATGTTGCACACCCTCTGAGATCTGAATACTGCCCCACTGTTAAGATATGTATTATAAAAATCTTCCTATAGAGGTGTGTAGAATCCCTCTAGAGCACGCTCATACCACCTCGGTGGAAACCACTGCTCAAAGTCCACAAATCTGAGCTGTTGAACCTGCTTGGCCATGGTGGCCCTCAAATCCAAGTGGGTCACTGGAGGCAGACCCTGTGGTCTAGGCGGTGGACATGAACCCCTCCGCTGTGTCTCAGATCTTGGAGTGACTGGTGCATAGGTCTGACTAGAGCGGCGAAGCTGTGGCTGAGGTGCCTGCTCTATCTCCTTGACCTACTCTCCCTCCTAAGTCTACTCTATTGGCCATGGCTGCTGCTGTGACTCCCTCTGAGGCTGACTCTCATCAATAGCCACACGCCATCCTCCAACCATGAGGGTCCCAGTTGGACCACCATGATAGCGCTCAACCTGCTCAAGTGTAGCCCTTGTAGATGGAGAAAGTTGATCTACAATAACAACACCACTTCGAGCTCCTCCTCTCTCTGCGGCCCCTACAACTATGGCTACTCTCGCTGTATCTGTATTAGGGTACTTGCGCTTCCTTGTCGCTAGCTTCTTTGTCGTCTTGCCTTTTGCATCTATAGGCTGGCAAGGCGGGGGCCTCAGATCCTCATCACCAGGACCTCCTCCGACATTCTTGACATGAGCCATCTGATGAAGCTGAAAGGAACAACTGCCCTGAGAAGAATCAACTGCCAACTGTCACTTTCGAGGCTTGGCCTCGATCCGTACTCGCGAGCTTGGCCCTGAGTTGACTGACAACTGCAAATAGGACCACAACGGCACCGACTCATTGCACGATAGAATAGATAGGATATACAAATAAATACAATATATCTAAAGATATAAAATCCTAGGAAGCAAGGAATTAGGAATGAAATTGGAAACGAGGGCTTGCTATCTGACGAACCGACAAAATGACAAGAATAGGAACAGATCGGGGAACCATCGGGTCGGCTAGGGTTCCGGCAGGGCTCTGGATGCGGCGCTGAAATAGAGTAGGGCCACGGTAGCACTAGGGCATGGCGGTGCTAGCGTAGAGCGAAGCTATGGCACATGGTGGTGCTGGCATAGGGAGGCGGCGCTGGCACGGGAGTAGGGTGAGCACGGCAGCATGGCAGCTCGGCTCAGGTGGCACAGGCGCGGTGGCGCAGGTAGGGTGCGACGGCACAGGTTGCTGCGGGCGACGCGCGGGAGCAGCACGGCGGAAGCAACACGGCGGCGCAGCTAGGGCATTGGCGGTGATTTGGGCATGACACAGTGGCTCAGGGCAACGAAGTCGGTGTGGATGCGGCTTTAGGTCAAACCACAACGCGATTAAATAGCGACCCCCAACATGACGGGAAAGGAAACAGAGAAGAATTGGAACCCCACATGATTTCTACTGACCGGACGCTCCGGTGGCAGCGACTGAACGCTGCCACCCAGTGTCTGGTCGATTCCAGAGAGGTCCAAAACCCCTGGAATCATGACCGGACGCGCCCGGTGAACCCTGATCAGACGCAGCCAGAGTCCGGTGCAAGCAGTCTCCTTCGTCTTCGATAGACTGGACGCTGGGTCGCCATCTGACCGGACGCTGGGAAAATACTATTTTAGCGTTCGGTCACTCCTTCTCAGCAGTAGTTCACCTCCGGTGAACTGACCGGATGCTGGACATCAGAGTCCAGTGCAGTGTCCGGTCACTCTTTTTCCAGCAAATCTTCAAAGTCCTTCGTGCTGCCTGTTCTCAATCAAGTCCCAACTTCAATAAGATCCAAATAAACACCAATTGAGACTGATGTGAGTGACTTCTCTCAAACCCTTAATTTTTAAAAAAATATTTTGCCTTAGGCTATAATTCTTTTTAAGAAAATAGGCAATAAGAGGGCAATTTAAGATAAACAACAAAGCAACATTCATGCATATGCAATGCAATACTTGAAAGTAAATCTAGTTGCTTATCAAGTTTGATCCAAGGTTAAGCTTCTTCACACGCTTTTCGACAGTTATCTTAACCATGTTAGACAAACCCTATATGCATCACCATAAAAAGTAAACATGCTGTATATTATAATGCAATGCAAGGGACAACACAAGCTCAATTTTAGTGAAGTTACTAAAATTAAGAATATTGATCTCATTCCGCAATCGACAAAAAGTCGCCTCATCTAGCGGTTTAATGAAGATATCTACCAATTGATCCTCGGTCCTTACACCTTCTAATGAAATATCATTATTTGCAACATGATCTCTAAGAAAATGATGGCGAATATCTATGTGCTTGGTGTGAGAGTGTTGAACTGGATTATTTGTAAGTTTTACTATACTTTCATTATCGCACAAAAGAGGTATTTTTTCTAGAACTGCACCATAGTCGAGGAAAGTTTGTTTTATGTAAAGAATTTGTGCACAACAAGCACCCGCGGCAATGTATTCTGCTTCGGCGGTGGACAAAGCCACACTATTTTGTTTCTTGGAGGACCAAGACACAAGTGATCTACCAAGCAAATGGCACCCTCCGAATGTGTTTTTTCTATTAACTTTGCAACCGGCATAATCCAAATCAGAATAGCCAACTAATTCAAATATAGCTCCTTTAGGATACCAAAGGCCAATGCTTGGTGTGTGCTTAAGATACCAAAGAATTTTTTTTAACGGCAATCAAATGAGTTTCCTTAGGATTAGCTTGAAATCTAGCACACATACACACACTAAACATGATGTCATGCCTAGATGCGGTTAAATATAACAAGCTACCAATCTGTTAACACTGGATTTTGGTCGATTCTGGAAGATGACAGGTAGACCCACATGCGGGAAGAAGGGTGTTCGGCAAACAAAACAAGCGGTCGGCTAAATGCTTGTGCGGTCGGTTACTCTAGAAGGCGGTAACTCCATTCGGGAAAACAGAAGATGGCAGGCAAGACCGATCGGAAAGATGAGAGTTGTAATAATAAAGGAATCTATAAGTTTAGGGTAAGGAATCGTAAGTTTCCAAGTTTGTTTAGAAGTTCCTTTGTAAATCGTAGTCCTCTAGGACTCACATTTTGTCTAGGGTATAAATATTGACCCTCGACCATTGTAAAAGGGGTTCACAACCAAATCAATACAACCGGCCCCGTGCCAACTTTCGAGTCCTCTTGTCGTGTCGTCGAGTTCTTTGAGAGGAGTCATCGATCCGTCGACCTCCGTAAGTTCCGACAACCTTGTTATCATGTTTAGTATCATGCGGTGGATTTAGACGTGATGCAAGTAGTCTTGTTTGTTTTCAATGGTCGTGCGGCGGATCTTTGCTTGACAATCAAGAAGTCTTTGCTTATGCTTTGTGTATGAGTAGATACCGTGCGGCAGGCGTTTACTCAATATGCTTAGTGAAAGCAAGATAGTTATCGGCTCTTTTAGATATGGCAAATCTAAATAGATTCATTAAGTTATCCAGTGTTGCATGTTATGGAACATTTTATATATATATTTGTAACACACTTCTGCCCAATCTAGATTGATATTGTTCGGCCTTCTCTCTCTTATGGTTTTATTCGTGTTTCAACGATCATTGCTTTTTCATAATATCTTTGCAACTAGATAGTGTGCTCATAATGGCCGAATTATTTTAATCTAGGTTGTCACATGTCGCTGGTTCATGCATGTTAATCATGTTTAAGCTTTAACAAAACCAGGTGTCGTGCGGCAGATGCAGGTTTTGGATTAGTTTAATCGTTTTTATTTGCACGTTCCTTCTTCATGGACCCCAATTCGGCTGGACTGCCGAGTTTGGTTATGCGTTAACTCATAATTAATTTCACTTGTTCAAATATGTCTTCCCATGCATGTGTATTCGGCGCTCAGGTTTCCACGTGCATTCATCTTACGATTAGCCGAAACGGTTTATGAACTCATTGGCAGACAGCTCTCTATAGCTGTATGTCGTTGTAAGTGGCTTCAGGGCCGTATATGTGGAACTGTCTGGTATTACCCGACATGTTCCGGTTTGACATTTAATTATTTTATCCCTTGTTAGTTTTCAGGTCAAACTGACTGGCACGCTTTCGGATAACGAAACACCCGGGAACCCAATTGAAGCTACGCTTTTCGGCTTGCTGTGTGTGAGGCACAGTGCGTCACATTTTGTGTCAACACACTTTTTGGCACGCCCGGTGGGACCATCTGCTAGTTTAAGATGGCATCTGAGATCAACAATGATCATGTTCTGGATGTAAGCATGGCAGAATTGCCAGATAATTATAAGGATTTAGTGCTACAAGCATATGAGCAATACCAACGGAAATGCTTGATGTCTTTTTCCAAAAACAAGAGCAATAAAGTATTTCAAAAGCAATCAATGCCAAGGGTTCTTCTTCCGCATCAAACTGATTACACTAAAGAGGAGGATGCTCAGAAGATGGCAGCCCTGGTCTATAAAGCTATGGGAGAAACCATGACAAATCATCACACAGCTTTTCTGAATACCTTTCGGGCAATCATGATCAGTACTTTTGGTCCAATGGTTGATAAATATTTCGAAGAAAATGTTGGACCACTCAGTGGGCCGACGCTTTTCAATGTTCCAAAGAATCAAGAGAAGCCTGTTGGAAAAGAAGTAGCGTCGCCTTCAAATATAGGTGGATTGACTCACACTGAAAAGCAATCACATCCCACCTATGGCCAAGTAACATTTGGTACCACGGGAGAAGTGCCACCTTCAGCTTATAGAGTTTCTCCAGCATCAAACAGATTGCAGAAGAATATGTATGGAGATGGGTATCAAGAATTTACTGATTACAGTGCTATCAATGCTGTGCCAAATCCAAGGTATAGAAGTGTTTCAGGATTACCTTCTGGAGTGCAAGTACAAGGAAATCAAGATCCAGGCATTGATGTTTTGATGCACAGGATGGCTGATATGATGCAAAATCAGTTCGGCTTGAAGCCAAAGAGTCAATCCTATTCATACAAGTCTCCTTATCCAGAATGGTACAACAGAGTGGCGTTGCCTCCAAAGGTGAAGCCTCCAACAGATTTGACCAAGTTTTCTGGTCAAGATGATACTAGTACCATAGAGCACGTCAGTCGGTACTTAATGCAGCTTGGAGAAGCTACTTCAGATGAAGCTTGGAGAATTCGATATTTTCCTTTGTCTCTTACAGGACCAGCTTTCACATGGTTCACGTCTCTACCAGCTCATTCCATTGGTACGTGGGCAGAACTAGAGCAGAAGTTTCATTCATATTTCTATACGGGTACTAATGAGAAGAAGTTGGTTGATCTCATGAGTCTGAGGATGAGAACAAATGAGACACCATTGAAGTATCTTTGCAGATTTAGGGAGACCAAGAATATGTGTTATTCTCTAAATTTACCAGATGATCAATTACCTGGAATAGCTATAGCAGGAATGTTGCCGAATATCAGGGAGAAGTTGTTTGGTTTAGAGTTTGATGATCTTGGCCAACTTGCACAGCGTTTAGCAGCTATGAGTAATCAAGCCCAAGGATTTAGGAGAGATAATCGCTTTCAGAAGAACAATGCCACTAATGAGGTGTATCAAGGCTTTTTGGATGAAGCGACTGAGTATATTGATGAAGATGAGATAGCTGCAGCTGAGTTAAATTGGGCAAAGGAACCCACCCAAGTTAGTCAACGCTGGTTGAAACAACAAAAGGGAACCTATGATTTTGATGTTACTAAAGCAGACAGACTTTTTGCATTGTTGATAAAGGAAGGACGCATCAAGTTGCCAGAAGGACATCCTATGTTACGTCCTGAAGGAGTGAAAAACAAAAAGTATTGTGGCTTTCATAACACTAATTCTCACTCTATCAATGATTGCCGAGTGTTCAGAATACGAATCCAGAAAGCTATCCAAGAGGGACACTTGAGGTTTGATGGCAAGATGAAAATTGATGATCAGCCTTTTCCACAAAATATGATTTCTTTCTCTGTGAATATGGTCTCTGCCAATGATCTCAAAGGTAAAGGCAAGGTGAAAGTGTTAACTTCTGATAGAGCAAAGGAGAGTGGTGCTGTTGACCCGGATCAGCAAGTCACCAGTAAAGAGTTGTAGCAATGAGTTCGGTTTCAGAGTAGCCGAACCGAGAAAGGTCAAACTTCCAAACCCAGAGTTACATCACGTATTTTGCTAAACAAGTGGCAGAGGGAACAAGAGAAGGAATGCTGTAAGAAACAATGGTTTATGGAAGAATGCTGGAGGTATGAGGAAGAAGTATACCGAAGGGAGCAAGAAGAATACATGATAGAACAGGAGCAGTCTCATTGGGGTTGTTCATTCTTTAGGCATTGTTGGAATGAAGGCTTGAGGTTGCCTACAAGAAATAATTGTCCGGAGTGTAGTGCTCAGTATTCCGAGTATAGGCAATCTCGAGTCAACCGCCGTCCCGTCTATGAAAGACTTGGAACGAAGGTTCCTGAAGATGATCGGCGCTTAAAAATAGATGACTTTGAGAATCAGCAAAGGAAAAGAGTTGCAGGTTCAGGTTGGATGCATGATAGAGTGCATGATGAAGAAGCTGACTTCTATAAATACGTATGGCAAAAAGGATAGTGGTGTCCTCCAGGCCTGAGGAAAAGTCAAAAAAGAAGAGTGCAACGGTTGAGGAATAGGGAGTTGGAACTGGAAGTTACCGAAACAAAGCAAATATGGTGTCCTAAAAAGAAGCCTGATGGATGTGGTCCTTCGGCTAATGCTTGCATGGCTTTCTTCCTCCCATCAGAGTTTATAGCTCCCGAAAGCCAAGATGTCCAAGAAGAGGTGTACTCTGATTTTGATGAAAGTGAATGTCAGGATTTGATAGCTCAGCTTGTATTAACACAGCAAGCTATTTTTGACAAACCAATCAAGAATCGTCACTTGAGACCACTCTATTTAAAAGGATATGTCAATGGCAAGCCTTTGACCAAGATGTTTGTTGATGGAGGGGCTGCTATCAATATCATGCCTTATACTACCTTTAGGAAACTTGGGATGACTAATGAAGAATTGTTGAAAACTGACATGGTGCTTAGGGACTTTGCTGGCAATCCTTCTGATACCCGAGGTGCTATCCATGTCGAGTTGACTATTGGGTCAAAAACTCTGATTACCACCTTTTTTGTCATTGATGGCAAGGGGGCATATAGTCTACTCTTGGGCAGAGATTGGATCCATGCTAATTGTTGCATTCCTTCAACTATGCATCAAATTCTCATTCAATGGATTGGAGATGATGTTGAAGTTGTACATGCTGATAATTCGGTGAGTGTTGCTGCCACAGAATCTACCTATTGGGAGTATGAGGGCATCGATTGTTTCTCTGGAAAAGTGTGGAAAGAAGGTCCTGTAAATGTTTTCAACGAAGGCCAACAGCCGATCCAAGCAGTCGGCTCTCATAGCAATTTTTAATGGGAAATCCCGTCGATGGCAACAAAGGAGAGTTGGGACATGGTTTTATGTCGGCTGATAAATTGGAAGAAATTAATGTTGGTGATGGATCTAAGCCAAGGCCGATGTATATTAGTGCAAAGTTAGACCCAGAATATAAATCAAAGTTGATAGATTTGTTGAAAGAGTTTAAAGATTGTTTTGCTTGGGATTACACGGAAATGCCTGGATTGGATCGTTCCATTGTTGAGCATCGATTACCCATTAAACCTGGATTTCGTCCTTATAAACAACCTCCAAGGAAGATATACAAAGAGGAAGTATTGGCCGATGTGAAGAAGGAGGTTGAAAGGATAATAGAAGCAAACTTCATTCGGCCATGCAAGTATGCAGAGTGAATTTCAAATATAGTACCAATATACAAGAAAAATGGAAAAATGAGAGTTTGCATAGATTTCAGAAATCTTAATAAGGCTACTCCCATGGATGGTTACCCAATGCCAGTTGCCGATTTGCTAGTAGATGCAGCAGCAGGTTATGAAGTCATTAGTTTTATGGATGGTAATGCTGGCTATAACCAAATTTTTATGGCAATAGAAGATATTTTGAAAACAGCTTTCAGATGTCCTGGTCATATTGGTTTGTTCGAATGGATAGTCATGACGTTTGGGTTAAAGAATGCTGGTGCAACTTATCAAAGAGCTATGAATTATATTTTTCATGAGCTGATCGGCAAGATTGTAGAAATCTACATCGATGATGTAGTAGTCAAATCTAGAGATCATGAAAGACATTTAGCCAATTTAAGAAAGACTCTGGAGTGCACAAGAAAGCATGGCTTGAAGATGAATCTAAACAAATGTGCCTTTGGAGTTTTGGCTGGTGAGTTTTTGGGATTTTTAGTTCATAAAAGAGGAATTGAAGTTGGGAAAAAGAGCATGGAAGCAATAGACAAAGTTGTGCCGCCAACTAATCTCACAGAATTACAATCATTGTTAGGCAAAATCAACTTTGTAAGAAGATTCATATCCAATCTATCAGAGAGAGTTTTACCCTTTTCTCCTTTATTAAAGCTCAAGAAGGATCAAAAATTTGTATGGGGTGACATACAACAAAAGGCTTTCGATGAGATCAAGCAATATATGAAGGCACCACCTGTGCTGGTACCTCCACAACTTGACAAGCCTTTTAAGTTGTATGTGGCGGCCGATAGCCTAACAATAGGATCGTCCCTTATGCAAGAGTTTGAAGGAAAAGAAAGAGTCATAGCTTATCTTAGCCGAAAGCTGTTAGACCCGGAAACAAGGTATTCGGCTGCAGAAAAACTTTGCTTATGTGTATATTACTCATGTACCAAATCTCGGCACTATTTGTTGAATTCCGAATGCGTGGTGGTTTCTAGTTTTGATGTAATCAAACATATGCTATCAATGCTGATTTTGAATGGAAGAATTGGCAAATGGATTTTAGCGTTGTCAGAATTTAATTTAAGATATGAATCGGCAAAGGCGGTAAAGGGTCAAATTATTGCCGATTTTATTACCCAACATCGGGATCTTTCTGTTGAGGCGATAAGCATTGTGCCTTGGGCCTTGTTCTTCGATGGATCATCTTGTAGCAAAGGTGGTGGTGCTGGTATTCTTTTGATTTCCCCATAAGGAAAAGCTTTTGAGTATGCAGTTCCTATTGAATTTCATGTTACTAACAACCAGGCAGAGTATGAAGCATTGCTTAGAGGGCTTCAGCTTCTTATAGAAGTAAAGGCCGTTGCTGTTGAAATCTTTGGGGATTCTGAGTTGGTGATTAATCAACTGAATGATCAGTATGAATGCAAGAACAATGTGTTAAGAGAATGTTATGAAGAGTGCAGAGAACTTTTGAAGAATTTTCTAATGGTGACCTTGCATCATATCCCTAGAGAGTACAATGAAGAAGCAAATAAGTTAGCTCAAGCTGCTTCTGGATATCGAGAGAGTCGGGAAGTTTTTGCTATGGAGGAAGATGTTTTAAATACTGATCCAGTAGATGGTGATTGGAGATGCGAAGTTACCAATTATCTGAAAAATCCATCTCAAAAGGTTTCCCGAAAACTCAGGTACAAAGCTCTCAAATTTGTGTTTCTTGATGATCAGTTATATTACAAGTCCATCGATGGAGTATTGCTCAAATGTTTAAGTCAAGAAGAGGCCAAGAAAGTGATGTGTGAGGTTCACGAAGGATTGTGTGGTGCACATCAGTCAGCTTATCGGATGAAGTGGATAATTAGGAGAACTGGTTATTTTTGGCCAACTATGTTGGAAGATTGTTTTGAATATTACAAAGGGTGTCACAATTGTCAAAAATTCGGCAATATTCAAAAAGTTCCAGCGTCTGCTATGAATCCTATAATCAAGCCTTGGCCGTTCAGAGGATGGGGTATAGATTTAATTGGTCAGATCAATCCTCCTTCTATTAAGGGACACAAGTTTGTGCTCTTGGCCACGGATTATTTCACCAAGTGGGTTGAAGCTATCCCATTGAAGAAGGTAACGTCAGAGAATATGATCAGTTTTGTTAAGGAACATATAATTCACAGATTCGGGATTCCTCAAACTGTAACAACTGATCAAGGAACTCAGTTTACTTCTTCAGAATTCTGTGATTTTGCCAAAGATATGGGGATTAAGTTGTATAATTTTTCTCCTTATTACGCACAAGCTAATGGATAGGCAGAAGCATCAAATAAGATTATGATTAAAATCATTCAGAAGAAGATTGATGAAAAACCAAGGAGATGGCACTTGGTTCTTAGTGAAGCACTGTGGGCTTACCGAATGGCTTGTCATGGATCCACTCAAACGTCTCCCTATGAACTGGTTTATGGGCATCATGCCGTACTACCATGGGAATTACGGTCAGATTCAAGGCGAGTTGTGTTACAGAAAGAATTGGCAGAAGAAGACTATAAGAATCTGATGATGGATGAATTGGAAGATTTACATTTGATTCATCTCAAGGCATTAGAAAATATTGAGAAAAATAAAATGCGCGTTGCCAAGTATTATAACAAAAGGGTTAGGCTGAAGCAATTCGCAGAAGGAGATTTGGTTTGGAAAACTATATTGCCAGTTGGAACAAAGGATAGAACGTTCGGCAAATGGTCTCCAAATTGGGAAGGTCCTTTCCGAATTGTAGAATGTGTACCTGGCAATGCATACATATTAAAGACTTTATTTGGAGAGGAGTTTACCAGAGCTATTAATGGAAGATTTCTTAAGAAATACTACCCCAGTGTTGAGGTTGGTTCATGAATGTAGATCAGAAAAACCGACAAAGAGAAAATCGCCTTTGGCCTAAAAATCGAATACAAGACTAAGAACAGCCGATATTGTTCATATCGCCTTTAGCCTAAAAATCAGATACAAGATTGAGAATAGCCGATATCGTTCATATCGCCTTTAGCACAAAATAGCCGATGCAGTTTGCATCGCCTCTAGCAGAAGAATGTTTATCCAAAACTGGGTTGTTTTCAGCATTTTTCTGACAGTCGCAAGTGGAATTTTACCGAAAAGAGTCAAAGAAGTAAATATTATTCCAAAGGACGAGATTATTTATAAAAGTTCATCCTAATACAAACTACTCCTCAAATAACTTGTTGAGGACGGACTGGGGGTTTGTGATTTCAGCAAGGGCAGTGGCATGATCATCGTAGGCCTCCAGACGTTTGTCAATGTCGTCGATCTCGTCCGGGCGTCCTCCAACGAAGCCAACTGGCTGGGAGGAGTAGTCCTCGTTGGTTTGGGAGGTCATTGCCGCTAGCCCGAGAGAAGCGCCGAGGTGCACACCTTGGATGACGGCCTGATCAATGCGGCCGTCCACAGCATCAAGGCGTGCTTCGGATGTCTCCCCCTGGGCATTCACCTTGTCGGCGATCTTGTTCGCCGCCGCCTTCAAGCGGTCATTCTCCGCGGAAAGAGCTGGGCAGAAAAGAAGAAATGGGTCGGCAAGCAAAGGAAGCCAGGATGATAAAACTAAATGAAGATATCAAACCGGTGATGGCGTCGCAGAATTGCTTCCGCTGGTCCTCCCATTCGGCTTGATCGATGCCGAACTTCTTGGAGACATCGCCTAGCTCCTCCCGGGCTTCGTCCCTCTCCTAGCGAAACTTGAGCGCCTCCTCGTGAGAGTATGGATGATGTGCATCTGCTGGTTCTGCCGAACCCCAAGGATTGGAATGGTAAGAGCTTGAAGAGCTGGAAGACCCGGAGGAGCCGGATGATGGAGTTTCCAGTTGAGCTGCCGTCACCGGAGGAAGGAGATGGTATTGGCTGGAGCTGATGACCCTTATCCTGATGAATGAGGAAGGGAAAATCGAAATTAAGAGATGAACAAGGAAATTGCAAAGGGGGCAAAAAGCCGAATCATACCCACGACGCCGGTAGCGCGATGCTCTGCTTCCTTCAGCCTCTCCATCGGCAGGACGCTTGCCACGGTTGCCACTGTTCATCATTTGCTTTGATGGAGGTTAGGGTTTTCTTCTGGAATGAATTGAACGAAGGAAGTGGAGGAGATGGATGTGAGAACGCTGAGGCGAAGATAGCGATGAAGGCTAACGGAAGGGTCTATTTATAAGCCGAAGCGAAGGATCGTGGCGAATTCCACGGGGTTGTGGGGCGAGAATCCCGAACGGCGGAGTAGGTTTTTTCCCTTTCGGCTGGGCCGTTACTGGGCTGGGCCAGGCATGGGTTAAGTCGAACGTCGCTTGAATATCTCCCTGGTTTGTTGGAGCCAACATTGTTCGGTTATACCCTCACAATATTTGAATTGGATTCGTTCGGCTATCGGAAGAATGGAGACAATCGGCTACATTCTAATCGAGTAATTTAAGGGAAAGGGGCCGATTGCTTTCGAATGAATAAAAATAAATAAACATAAAGCTGGTTAATCAAGGGAAAGAAGATATCACACTTAAGTTTATTACAAACCCAATGTCTACTGGTTCAGAAGATGATTGATTGCCTCTATGGCCTCAGTCCTGATTCGGCTAACATTATCTAGCACTTTTTGATCTTCATCTTCAGAACTCTGGATGATGGATAACTTAGTTTTGATCTGCTGATCTTCTTTGATGGTCGAAGCTATCTTTAGTGAAGCTGCTTCTATGTTCTTCGACAAGTTAGTTATATGGGCCCTGTGAGACTGAATTTTGGCATTCAGTTCGGCTAGTTGAGCTTCTAGTCTGCTTTTTTCATCCTCCATGGCTTTCAGTTCAGGCTCCAAGGTTGCCAAGGAATTTATCGTAGTCTGGATATGAGAGTGAAGATCTTTAATCTCCAGCTTTTTTAGAGATCTATCCTTCTGCAGAGCGGTCCTCGAAGATATATTTTTGGTTGCCCTTCTCACCATAGCAAAATGGTCGTCAAGATGGGCTGTAGATTCTAGGGGAGCCTTGAGAGCAGAGGGGATATCTTGATCAATGAGTTCAAGGAGGTCTTTTATCTGGTCTGCATCCTGAACCAGACTGATGATATCCTTGTTTAGCAGAATGATCACCTCTTTTAGCCGGGCCTGATTTTCCAGCAATAAGGATTGATGGGAAGTAATCTCTTCACCTTTCTCAATGATGTAATCCTCAATAGAGAAGAAGTAACTGGTGGTCGGTTTAGTGATGTTCTTCTAAAGAAAAGAAAAGAAAGAAGGTGTTAGCCGATTGGGTAGTTTTGCTAAAATATAGTGTAAAACAAAGGATTACCTGCTGAGATGATTGATCATTAGGATGGGTTATACCCTGGCTTGCTGGGGAACTTGGCTGAAGATTCAGTAGGGACAGGTCTGGAGCTTGATCAGGAGAAGTTTCCCTTATCAGTTCATCTAAGATTTCATCTATTTTTGGTAAAGTAAATGATAATGAGCACAAGAGATAGATGTTATTAAAAAAAAGAAAAAGAGAATTGGTTGAACAATGTTACCTATAGTTTCATCAGGTTTATGAGCCTTTGAGCCTTCAGCTTCATGAGTCTCTGAAGTTTCGCTATCATGGATTTCTTCATCTTCAATAAAAACTTCAGGGATTGGTTCTACAGGTGCTGAGGTATTGCCTAATGTGGGAATTTCGACTTGTGGCTGCAATGGAAGTAATGAATGTAAGAGGTGGTCAGGTTTACTGCTAAGTGAGGTTGGTAACTTGATAGAGAATAAAAGGTTCATACCTTAAGAGATAATTTGGCTTTCTTGGTCCTTGGTTTTTTGGGTAAGAGAAAACTTTCAGGTGTTTTCCTTTTGCTTTTTCCTCTTGAAGATGCAGCAGCTGAAGTAGCAGGAGTTCTCATGAGTGCCTTTAGAGGTGCTGAATCCAAAGTTGCAGAAGTTTTCATGAATTCCTTTAAGTTTGGAGCATCAAACCCCAGAGCAGGCTTGGGACCAGCCGAATAGTACTGGATTGCTTTAGCTGGGGGAGTAAACTCAAGATCCTGTGCATGACCAGATGTTAAAATGAGAAGTGGATTCAAGAACAAGAAATGATGGGCATAATGAAATTACCTCACTGTCAGAAGCAAAATCGGGTTGCAAGTTTTTGCATAAAGAATGAACTGATATATTGAAGATATGAGCATGCCATTCTTGCCACCAAGAAACAAAGAAGGGATGAGCAACATCTATTAGCCCAAATGGAGATGGTTCGTATATTGGCAATTCCCATCCTAATTCAAAGACCTTCTTGGCTTCCATTCCTTCTGTTATTACTTCCCTTGACTTTATGATTATTGAGAAGAGGAATTTTGGAGGCAGTTGGCCACATCCTAATTGTCTGGCCACCATGTTTGGATAATAGAATTCATAGGTGGATTGTACTAATCTCCCATGATGAAATTCGGCTGGCAAAGTGCAAGGTTTGATAAAGGAGTTGAAAATCTCCGTGGATTCTTGGCCTGAACAACCAATTTCATAGCTAAACTTGCAGGGCAAAGTCAGATTTTCATTTTCTCTGTAAGGAAACCAGAGCACATTGTCGAATCCTTTGAAAAATAGCTTGAAGAAATGACCAATGTCTATATCAATGCTTATAGATGATGCTGCTTCCCCATAAGTCTGACAAGCCTTAACCTTTGCTGTGCTGCCTTCAGCATAGTTAACTGAGGGAAAACTTAGGTTGAAGAGGCTCACAGGGGTTATCTGATGCATATATAGCTGGAGCCACATTTGAATTAGCCACCAGGGACCATTCACACAAGAAATTTCTCCACCTTGGCGCATCTGAAGGGTGATCTGATGCATCATATGATAAGCAGACCCTAAGAGATATTTGCCTAGTGGGATATGAGTGCCTACAGCTAAGTCTTCAGCCATTACCATGTGATTCAGGGTTGGTTCATTGGATTTTCCACAGAAGATGAATCTGCATAGCCACATATTCATGAAGGCTTTCAACTCTTTGTCAGAGACGGTGCCAGATGCATTCATGTAGTTCTGAATATGTCTGACCCATCCACATCCAGAGCTGACGGCTCTTTGATTACTTTTGCTCTTGTACTTGTAGGGATATACTGGCAATGACACATTCAAGCCAGTCATCATGAATACGTCGGCTAGAGTGATGGTCATAATACCATGACCAAAGATAAAGGCATTGATAGCGTCAGACCAAAAATGAGAAGCTGCTATCAGAAGGGAATCATTCCTGGGTGTCTCTGCTAAAGATAACTCTAGACAATGACTGATGTCCTGACTTTCCCAGTGGCTATTGCTTTTCTCTAGCATTCTCCTGTACCAGTTACGCCATCCGGTGATTGGGGGAAATGGCCAATTCTTGAACGTGTTTGGCCATCGGTTTGACGAGGTAATCCCAGACTTGAAAGGAATTCTTTGGGTTTCCTTCTCAATAATTTCAGAAGCGTCAGGATTTCCCATTAGGCCGAGGAAATAGAAGTCGGGGTTGGCAGCATAGGGGATCAAAATCTAGCTCTTGTATTCCTTTAGAAGATGATTGAAATTAGAGGGGAGTAAATCAAAAGAGGAGCGGGAGGATAAGATGAAACTTGCCGAATATAAGTAAAGTTTACCTCTGGGATTTCATCCTGGGTCGCCATTGAAGATTTGAAGGAGGTCCGAGGTTGCGCTGAAAGCTTGAATTTTTGGGCAGCGGCTGCGGTTTTGAACGGTGATGACCTAGGAGGATGAAAGAGCTTGTGGTCAATTTCAGAATAAAACAACTTTTATCTCGAAATTGAGGGGGCATGTGTTAACACTGGATTTTGGTCGATTCTGGAAGATGACAGGTAGACCCACATGCGGGAAGAAGGGTGTTCGGCAAACAAAACAAGCGGTCGGCTAAATGCTTGTGCGGTCGGTTACTCTAGAAGGCGGTAACTCCATTCGGGAAAACAGAAGATGGCAGGCAAGACCGATCGGAAAGATGAGAGTTGTAATAATAAAGGAATCTATAAGTTTAGGGTAAGGAATCGTAAGTTTCCAAGTTTGTTTAGAAGTTTCTTTGTAAATCGTAGTCCTCTAGGACTCACATTTTGTCTAGGGTATAAATATTGACCCTCGACCATTGTAAAAGGGGTTCACAACCAAATCAATACAACCGGCCCCGTGCCAACTTTCGAGTCCTCTTGTCGTGTCGTCGAGTTCTTTGAGAGGAGTCATCGATCCGTCGACCTCCGTAAGTTCCGACAACCTTGTTATCATGTTTAGTATCATGCGGTGGATTTAGACGTGATGCAAGTAGTCTTGTTTGTTTTCAATGGTCGTGCGGCGGATCTTTGCTTGACAATCAAGAAGTCTTTGCTTATGCTTTGTGTATGAGTAGATACCGTGCGGCAGGCGTTTACTCAATATGCTTAGTGAAAGCAAGATAGTTATCGGCTCTTTTAGATATGGCAAATCTAAATAGATTCATTAAGTTATCCAGTGTTGCATGTTACGGAACATTTTATATATATATTTGTAACACACTTCTGCCCAATCTAGATTGATATTGTTCGGCCTTCTCTCTCTTGTGGTTTTATTCGTGTTTCAACGATCATTGCTTTTTCATAATATCTTTGCAACTAGATAGTGTGCTCATAATGGCCGAATTATTTTAATCTAGGTTGTCACATGTCGCGGGTTCATGCATGTTAATCATGTTTAAGCTTTAACAAAACCAGGTGTTGTGCGGCAGATGCAGGTTTTGGATTAGTTTAATCATTTTTATTTGCACGTTCCTTCTTCATGGACCCCAATTCGGCTGGACTGCCGAGTTTGGTTATGCGTTAACTCATAATTAATTTCACTTGTTCAAATATGTCTTCCCATGCATGTGTATTCGGCGCTCAGGTTTCCACGTGCATTCATCTTATGATTAGCCGAAACGGTTTATGAACTCATTGGCAGACAGCTCTCTATAGCTGTATGTCGTTGTAAGTGGCTTCAGGGCCGTATATGTGGAACTGTCTGGTATTACCCGACATGTTCCGGTTTGACATTTAATTGTTTTATCCCTTGTTAGTTTTCAGGTCAAACTGACTGGCACGCTTCCGGATAACGAAACACCTGGGAACCCAATTGAAGCTACGCTTTTTGGCTTGCTGTGTGTGAGGCACAGTGCGTCACATTTTGTGTCAACACAATCATAGAGCGGTAGAGAGTTTAATCAACCGTGCTACCTCCCTCATCTAGGTCAAGATGTATATTAGTTGGCATTGGTGTCTTGATTGGCTTACATTCATCCATCTTGAATCTCTTGAGAAGATCATTTGTATATTTCTCTTGAGAGATGAAAATTCCTACTCTCATTTGTTTGACTTGAAAACCAAGAAAGAATGTAAGCTCTCCAGTCATTGACATCTCGAACCCCTTCGACATCAATTCACCAAACTCTTTGCAAGAATCTTCATTTGATGATCCAAAGATGATATCATCAACATACACTTGACAAATGAAGATGTGTCCATCAAGCTTCTTGGTGAATAGTGTGGTGTCGACCTTCCCAATGGTGAAGCCCTACTCAATGAGGAAGTCCCGAAGACGCTCATACCAAGCTCTTGGGGCTTGCTTAAGCCCATATAACGCCTTGGACAACCTATAAACATGATTAGGATATCTAGGGTCTTCAAACCCGAGAGGTTGATCAATATAGACTAGTTCATTAATAAAGCCATTTAAGAATGCACTTTTCACATTCATTTGATATAGTTTCATGTCATGATGTGATGCATATGCAACAAGGATACGAATGGCTTCTAGTCTTGCAACCGGTGCAAAGGTCTCTCCAAAATCCAAACCTTCAACTTGAGAGAACCCCTTTGCAACTAGTCTTGCCTTGTTCCTCACAACAATGCCTTGATCATCTTGCTTATTGCGGAATACCCACTTTGTTCCAATGACTCTTGCACCTTTTGACCGCTCTTTAAGAGTCCAAACTTCATTACAGGTGAAGTTGTTCAACTCTTCATGCATGGCATTTATCCAATCTGGATTTTGAAGAGCTTCTTCTATCTTCGTAGGCTCAAAGCAAGAGACAAAAGAGTGATGAGCAATAAATGAAGCAAGTTTTTGTGAGCGGGTCATTACACCCTTTGATGGACTCCCTATAATGAGATCTTGTGGATCTTGTAGTAGAGGTGTATTTCTTCTATTGACCACTTGAGGAGGAGATTGTGGAGCATCAACATCTTGTGCTTGTATCACCATTTGATTATGGGAGATATGAGTATCTTTATTTTCTACTCTCCCATCTTTATCACCATCTTGTGGCACACTTGATGAAGAAAGTGGATCAATCACTTGTACATCATCTTCATTATCTTTAGGCTTGATGTCTCCAACTGGAATGTTCTTCATAGCCTCCCTCAATGGTTCATCACCTATATCATCAAGATTCTCATGTGCTCCTTGAGAGCCATTAGATTCATCAAATTCCACATCATATGTTTCTTCAACCAAGCCGGTGGCATGATTAAATACTCTATATGCTTTGGACTTTGATGAGTAACCAACAAGAAAACCAATATCACAACGTCTTTAAAACTTCCATAGGTGTTGCCGCTTCTTGTAGATATAGCATTTGCAACCAAACACCCTAAAGAAAGAGATGTCTGGCTTCTTCCCATTGAGCAACTCATAAGGTGTCTTACCAAAGAACTTTTAAAGGAATAGGCGGTTGGATGCATAGCATGCAGTGTTGATAGCTTCCGCCCATAGAGCTTCGAGGGTGTTGTACTTATCTAGCATTGTTCTTGCAAGAGTGATCAATGTTTGGTTCTTTCTCTTAACTACACCATTTTGTTGAGGAGTATATGTTGCGGAGACCTCATGCTTGATCCCAACTTCATCATAATAGGCTTCTATGTTTGTGTTGTCAAATTCTTTCCCATTGTCACTTCTTATCTTCTTTAGCTTTACTTCAAACTTATTTTGTGCTCTCTTGGCAAACTTCTTGAAGCAAGATGCAACTTTGGATTTGTCATGAAGGAAGAATACCCATGTGTATCTTGAATAGTCATCAACAATCACAAGACAATAAAGATTTCCTCCCAAACTCTTGTATGTTGTTGGTCCAAATAAGTCCATGTGAAGGAGTTCTAGCACTCTTGTGGTTGACATAAAAGCTTTTGTTGGATGAGTATTTGCAACTTGCTTGCTGGCTTGACATGCACTACAAAGCTTGTCCTTCTCAAACTTCACATCCTTCGACCCTCTCACCAAATCATTTTTCATTAGCTTCTTGAGTGAGCTCATCCCAACATGAGCAAGTCTTCTATGCCATAGCCACCCAAGTGTTGTTTTGGGTGAATAGGCAAGTCTTCAAATTAGCATCTTCGGAGGTGAAATCCACTAGATATAGGTTGTTGTATCTAAATTCTTTGAATATCACTTGATCATCATCCTTCTTAGATACAACAACTTTCTTCTCGGTGAACAAGCATTGGAAACTAAGATCACACAATTGTCCAACGGATAGCAAGTTGAAACTCAATAAAGCAACATATAGCACATTTGAGATAGAATAATCATTTGATATTGTCACTTTGCCCAATCCTTTAACCTTGCCCTTTGAATTATCTCCAAATGTGATTCTTTCTTGTCCATCTACTTCTTCATCTAGTGAGGTAAATATACGAGGATTACTGGTCATGTGTTGTGTGCAACCACTATCAATAACCCAATGACTTTCATCGATCTTGTAGTTCACCTACACACAAGAGATCAAGGTTTAGGAACCCAAACTTGTTGAGGGCCCTTCACCTTCTCAACAAGTGACTTTGCTACCCAAATTTTCTTAGGCCTATTCTTGTTGGGAGGTCCTAAGAACATAACTTTCATCTTTCCACTAGAATCCTTTCTAAGCATGTAATGAGCATTGAAGGCAAATGGTCTAGCATGCTTGGGCAAGGGTTGTGGTGGTGGAGTTTGGCACTCATGGGCAAAGTGACCTTCTTGTCCACACTCAAAGCATCTCTTGGCCTTTAGCTTTGATTTATGTTGTTGTTGAGCTTGAGCCTTCTTCTCTTGGTTTGCCAAGTACCCAATGCCACTTCTATCCATCTTCATGACGGTGTTCATTAGTAGCTCACTTTAAAGATGCTTTCCTCTTATAAACTTGCTCAAAGTAATCTTGAGATACTCTTTCTCCAACTTGAGCTTTTTGTTCTCTTCCTTGAGAGCATCATTGTTTTTCTCTTCCTTGAGCTTCTTGTTCTCTTCTTTTAGCTTCTCATTCTCAAGCATCAAATCGCCATCATGATCAAGAGTTTCTAGCACAATAGTGTTGCGGCTTTTGATTTCTTTAAGATCTTTCTTGAGCTTTTTATTGTCATTCTTGAGCTTGACAAACTCATCATAACCATCGGCCTCAACCACTTGCTTGCCCTTACTACTAGAATTTTGCTCAATGCTCTCAATGATCAAATCATTACATGATGTAGCTATATCAATCTTAACAACATCGTTAGTAGCATCATGTGGCTCATTGGATAGAAATTCTTGAGCAATGACAAGATTATCATGATTAATCTTAAGAGTAGTGTATTCTTCTTTTAGCTTATTGTGGCTAGTGATGAGCTCTTTCTGCATCCCCTCAAGTTTATCATGTTTATCTTTAAGCTCTTTCTTAGAAGAATTGAGCTCCTTGAGTTTGGATGATATAGCATCATTTGTTTCTCTAAGCTCAATACTAGCCTTTTCTGCCATATCACATTTTGCTAAAAGTGAATTATTCTTAGCTTCTAGCTTTTCATTCTTAGCTCTAGTCTTTATAATGATCTTAGTGTATTGTTTTAGCAATCTAGCAAGATCATCATAAGAAGGTGATTCATATTTATCATCATCACTATCGCTATCATCATTACTAGCATGTTCATCACCACTACTAGCATCATCATTTGATACCTTGCGTTCACCCTTAGCCATAAGCATAGGTGTGTAGAGCATGATGGCGGTGGTGACGGTGGAGATGATAAAGAGTCAATAACAATGGCGGCCACCTTCTCGTTGTCACTATCATCATCGGATGAGCCACTAGATGAACAATGTCCGTGAGCCAATCACCGACGATGTATGCCTTTCCACTCTTCTTCTTCTTGTGGAAGTCCTTCTTCTTGCCATGTCTCTTCTTGTATGGCTTGTTTTTCTTCTTCTCATCTTCTTCTTCATTACTTGAGTCATCTTTCTTGCCCTTGTACTTGTTCTTGAACTTGTCTTTCTTGGGCTTAGTGCATTAGTGTGCTAGATGACCAAGTTCTCCACAATTGTAGCAATCCATCTCGGAGATTGGCTTCCTTCTAGAGCTAGTGAAGAACTTCTTCTTCTTGTCATCGAACTTGATGCCACTCTTGTTGAGCTTCTTTAGCATCTTGGCGGTTTTTCTCACCATGAGAGCAAGACTTGTATCATCAACTTCATCATCACTTGAGCTCTCATACTCAAGTCTTGCTTTGCCCTTCTCTTGGCTAGCTTTGAATGCTAAGTCCTTGTCTTTCTTCTTGGTAGAGGATGAGCCATCTTGTGGCGTGTTGTGCATATACATCTCATGAGCATTGATCTTTCCCAAGATTTATATCGGTGTAGCGGTGGAAAGATCACCTTGATGAAGCACAGTCACAATATGCCCATATTTATCAATGGGGAGGACACTCAAAATCTTTCTCACAACATCGGATGGTTGCATTTAAGTGAGTCCAAGCCCATTGACTTCCTCTACAAGAACATTCAAATGTGAGTACATCTCATTAGCATATTCTTTAGGAAGCATCTCAAAAGAGTTAAGATTTTTATGACAAGATGATAGCATTCCTCACACTCACTCTTTGTTCCCTCATGGAGCGTACAAACGTCCGACCATAGTGCATGGGCGTCTTTGTGGTTCCTCATCCGGTTAAACACATCTTTGCAAAGGCCTCTAAAGATGGTGTTTCGAGCCTTTGCATTCCATTTCTCGTAATTCACCTCATCGCCTTGTAGGTGTGTAGCATCCCAAGGTTTTGGGAAGCCTTGTGAGGTGGCTCTAAGTATTCCAACATCTAGAGCTTCTAAGTACGCCTCCATGTGAATTTTCCAATATGAAAAATCATCCCCCTTAAAGATAGGAGGAGGTCCATCCCCGTGAGACATCTTTCTCTAGGCGGTTAAGCCTAAATACGTGAGCATGAGGCTCTGATACCAATTGAAAGGATCAAGATGCCCAAGAGGGGGGGTGAATTAGGCTAATTTTAAATTTCTTTGCAATAATTGAGTCCTATGGTTAGCCCCATTAACCCCTTGTACCTAGAAAGTGTTTCGATTGATCTACCGTACAAAAGTTTAGCAACCTAAGTTCCAATCCTACTCTAGCATGGCAATTCTATGAATGTAAATGACAAGAATTGAATTACTCAAAGTAAAATGAGAAGGAGGAACGTAGCGATGTTTTGCCAAGGTATCGGAGAGTTGCCACTCCCCACTAGTCCTCGTTGGAGCACCCGCACAAGGGTGTAGATCCCCCTTGATCTGCGCAAGGATCAAGTGCCCTCTATGGGTTGATTCTTTGATACTTCGTCGCGGTGAATCACCCACAATCGCTCATAACTTGAGTTGGGTCATCCACAAGCTCCGCTGGATGATCACCAAGCTCCCAATCACCACCAAGCCATCTAGATGATGGCGATCACCAAGAGTAACAAGTACGAACTCTCACTTGACCACGACAAGCCTAATGAGAAGGGTGGATGCACACTTTGCTACTCTTGATCTCACTAATGAGGGCTCTCTTTGGGATTCTCAAATCTCAATCACCTCACTAGGACCTTGCTCTTCTTGGCACTCACAAAGGTGTTTTCTCAGCTATTGGAATGAGCAAAAGTACCCCCACACGTGAATGGAGGAAGTATTTATAACACCGGTTGAAAAACAAACCGTTATGTGCCTCTGCGGGGTGACCGGATGCTCTGGTCAGTTCACCGTGAATTCTAGTGATCAAATGGTGATCGAACGCTGGACAACATCCGGTCAGCACTAACTGGACATGTCCGGTCGTGATTTTCCCTCTCTAGAACCTTACTGGAGTCGACCGGACGCTGGGACTCAGCGTTCGGTCAACACTGATCAAACGCGTCCGGTCGTGATTTTCCCTTTCTGGAACCTTACTGTAGTTGACCGGATGCTGGGACTCAGCGTCTGGTCACTTCACCTCTCAGCATCTGGTCACTTCCAGATGACTTTACCTTGATCAAATGAACTGACCGAACTCTGCTCCAGCGTCCGATCACACCGAAGCCAGCTTCCGATCAGTATTTGACCCTCCATTCACTTCCAACTCTCGATCATACGTGAATGAAGATTGCTCCAATAGATCTATAGG
This sequence comes from Miscanthus floridulus, assembly GCF_019320115.1. Classification (NCBI taxonomy): domain Eukaryota; kingdom Viridiplantae; phylum Streptophyta; class Magnoliopsida; order Poales; family Poaceae; genus Miscanthus; species Miscanthus floridulus. The sequence goes on from NC_089584.1 coordinate 121,528,839, forward strand.
ATTTTTCGGAGCTATCTAGTGCTAGGTTTAGCAAGTGTGCACCACACCTAACTCACTAGACTCACCTAGGTCAAGCTACCCATCCATACCCCCCTTAATAGTACGGCCAAAGGAAAAACAAAGTCCTAAACTACTCTAAGTGTCTCTTCAACTCCAATCGACACTTAGAACTAGTCCATCCTTAACCTTGTCATCCATCCTTTGAAAACCGAAACAATTTCCATCGTAGGGGCATGACCACCATGATAGCCCAATTGATTTCCATTACCATAACCTAACTTAATTGCCTCTGCAAAACACACGTTAGTCATAGTAATCACGTATTGTCATTAATCACCGAAACCCACTTAGGGGCCTAGATGCTTTCAGACCAAATTCTCGATTTGGTGCACACAGTTACGTCTACAAGTCCAGCATCGAGTAGAAGGCCACCATCGGCGTAGATTTCGGCACCAAGAAGGTCTAGATCGACGACCGCCTCTTTACATTGCAGACCTGCATGATTTGTAAGCAAGCAACGGAGGTAGTGAATAGAAGGAGCAGCATCATGTTTTATATTTTGTCTTGTGTCCATGTTGCAGTAGCAGCACTGCAATGCACATCCGAAATCTCACAAGTTAAAATACTAGGTTTATTCAGTATAAATGCAAATACATCCCTGCCAAATGTTAGTCTAAATGACAATTGGGTTTATACTGCAAGACTGATGCATTCAGGCATGTGCATTTGGGTTTTATGCAGTCTGATGCCACCTCTGACAGTCATGCATTCAGAGATATTGAGAACCCCGAACTGTTAGATGTATACCTGCCAATTGAAAATCATATAGGTAGTTTATATGAATTATACAGTTCTTATAATTGACAAATGTATATTAGTATACCAGAACTATATTATCAAGCATGATGGACTTAATATCATGCAGGCCTATATAGGTAGTTTTTATTGACTTTGGATAAGCGTGAGCTTGATTTTCAATAGGGTCAGTTGGATTTGTTTGTTTTGTTTGTGATTCAGTTTTAGTATTTCTTTTTTCTTCAGTTTCGGTCACTGAGCACTAGTTTTTTTTGTAACGTAGTAATGTGATTCACGTAGCCCCATCTCGTGCCTCCGTCAGCTTACAGTGAGCGTGAGCTACCGCGCATCTGTTCTGCAAGGCGTGGTGGGGTGGCGGCGGCTTTTTGCACCTTGTGTAGCGGTGTAGGCCCAGTTCTCTAGGGCTGTTTGGCCGTTGGCGAGTAGGACGACACGCTGTCGCTGTAACCCCGTGCCGCAGTCTACACTCTGCAGAGGCCATTGTGCGTGCTTCCTTCTTTGTAGAGCACGCATGAGCACGATAGGAGTACTTGTTAAGGGCCTGTTCATCATCTACACGTCTTCTTCAGTTTTAATTTTTATGTTTTTCGAGTGTCGGTTTTTTAGTTTTTTTATTGTTTCATGTTTCAGAGTTTGATATTCAGTCTTCAGCTTTGTTTTCTTTGAATTTTTTGTCTCCACTATTTTGCTCTGTATGTTAGTCTGTAGTGATTTTCTTTGCTGTCCAATCCTTCTTCGTACTAGCCGTGACACACCAGCAACAATTCACAATTGAAAATGTGGATTAAATTTTCTTACATGGAAAAGGTCATCGTCCAGCAGTTGCAGTAACTAGTTGGCAAATTTGACTTGAAATCTCTGCTCATTCGTTTCTTTTTTTTATAGCTTCAGCAAGCTATTTTCTTTGTTTTCTGATCTTTGCTCGTGCTTGCTGCTAGGAGAGACCGAACATCAGTTTTTTAGCAGTGACCCACCGACAGTAACTTGCTTGGTGTGATCAGTTTTCAGAACTGTAGACAGCTGTTGTTAAGTCATTTTTCAGTTTTGGCTATTTTTTCGTTTAGCAGTTGTGCTTGATTCAGTGTTCCCGAAAGCTTTGCTGGTTGTCAAATTTTGGTTGCTGTGTAGCTGAGTTTTCAGCAAGCTTTTTATTTGTGCTTTGTTCAATTGCTTCTGTGTTGTTTTTACAATTTCCTAATTGTTCCTAGGGTCGACAATTCACTAGTTGAGGTGTGTGACCTTGAGAATTAGAAGAACCACTATCTCTGTTTTTCAAATGAATATGCCAGGTCCTTTGCGATATCAAGGGGAAGGTAGTCCATAGCAGTTTTAGAGAAAAAACATAAGGAAAAATAGTAGTCAAAACAAAGATGGCAATATGCTGCTACAGATGTACTTTTTTTAATGCATTGATGCTATCAAATTTCTATTGGTGCAGCACCAAGACAAAAAGAATATGTTAACTCTCTAAGGTCACGCTCATTGGTTCAGTTTTAGAAGTTGTTTTGTTCAGTTTCATTTTTGTTGTTGTCAGTGTTTCAGTATTTTTATTTTTTCAGTATAAATGTTCCTATTGGTCTGAATCTCTGCGTCCCTTTTGTCTGTCAGTCTACTTGTGTGCTGTGTTGTGCTTGAGCTAGTGCTTACTATTGTGAATCCTTTTTTGTGCTGATTTTTTATTGGATTGCTCTTTAGCATTTGGTGTCAAACGGTTCAGCATTTGGTGTCAAACGGTTCAGTTTCCCTTTCAGGTTAGGGCGGTGTTTAGTTGGGCAAAATTTGCGCAGGCAAACTTTGCATAGTGAAGATTCCCTACTGTAGCATTTCGTTTGTATTTATGAATTATTGTCAAACATTGACTAATTAGGCTCAAAAGATTCGTCTCGCAAAGTTAAAGCAAACTGTGCAATTAGTTTTTGATTTCGTCTATATTTAGTACTCCATGCATGTACCGTAAGTTTGATGTGATGTGGAATCTTCTTTTTGCATAGTGCACTTTTCATGAGTTTGGAGGAATTAAACAAGGGCTAGGTATAAATTGCATGTACTCAGTTTTGTCAGTATGGTAGCTTTTGCAAGTTGTAACTGTATGATGTCTCAGTGTCAAGCAATAGTGATCCCATCAATGCAATATTTAGCTTGGTTTTTTCTGTGTTTTAGTCTTTCAAAATTTATGAGTTTTTTTAATTTAGATGGCTACCAAAAGGACAAGATACATGGATTCTGATGTTGGCAATTCAAAGGTAGCTCAGCGTGACGATAACAATGTATTTTCCATTAATGTTGACTATTGTATCTTTGATTTCATTTGTATTTTTCTTATTCAAATGAGTATTTACTTATCTTGCAGGATTTTCTCTCTGCTGCACATGTAAAGCTGATGGAGGAATTTATTTGACTTTTGTAAATCGAAGGTGTGTCCAGTTGTTTTTGAATGACAATTGCTAGAACATTCAGATTTGTTTTTTTTTGCATATGTTCACATAATCTTTATCTCATCTACACCCTATTCTGCTCATCTACTTTTCAGCAGGCTTGTGCTTATTTTGGCTTACTCTCCCTCACAGAAACACTATTGAATCAGCCGAAATATCACCAGCAGAACAGGGCCTCGAAATTATCCTTTTATAGATAACAAACTACATCATCACTCCAAGAAAAATCTCAATATACTAAAGGAGGTAACTGCTTTACACTCCTACTATTTATGTTTAGTACAATATCACTTTTGATCTACTTGTCTCTTGTAATTTCTACAATTAATTTTTCCTTGTGTTATTTTATTAAAGGGCCCTGCTGATTCATATAAATTCAAGGAAAAACTTGTCCTCTACTTTGGCGACTACTTGCCTGCAAAAATAAGTGTTTGTGAGTTAATTAGTTATTATTCTTTGTTCGATATATATCCTATTGCAATTTTTTTTTTATTTTCTTAAGTTTTTCTTTTTAGGTCATTAATGAACTATGTGTACTTGTCCGTGACAATTCATACGGGAAATGCAGTTATTGTGCTATGCCTACTGAGAGTTTAGTTCTTGGTGTACTACAAATTTTAGTAGATGCTGGGTCTAAAATAGGTGAGACAATAGACAAGAATGTTCATGTTTCTGCAACAAAATTAACAAACCCAACCAAGGATGATCGTGATGAGGCTGGTAGGACGATGCACAAATCTGCAGAAGGTTGTGTTTTCTTATTTCATTTGTTGCTTTTCCTTTATGCTTTGGATATGTTTTTTATTAAATGGGGCCTTTCTTTTTTAGTAGGGAATACACATGCATCTATGTTAATCCATACTGGAAGAATTGATAAAGAGAATTTTATATCTAGTAGAGAGGCACTACAAAACAATGAAACCACTCATCCAGATAAGAATCAAAGAATCAACAATTCTCCACATATAGGCACTCAGGTAATCTTGAAATTTAGAATTCTTGTGGTCTTTTATTTTTTATATTCCCCTTTTGTTTTTTTTTAATAATATATAATGTTTAATTTTAGAATCCAACTGAAACGAAATATACCTTTGATAATATGATGGCCAAATTGAGGAACCTCATACCCGTTTTGGACACTCCACTGGCTATGAACAATAATTCTTGTTATAGAGCTGAGTTTGTATCCTAGCTAGGTTGTGTTTTCTATCATTTGTTTTATTTTCATCTCTGTTCCTTTTAGAATACAAGTTTCTGTTGTTCTTTGTATTTAATAATTTCTCTTGTATACAGAACCTATTAACCCTATGAACAAGAGGATTAAGCCTGAACCAGCAATTTCTCACATGTGTCGACCAGCAAGTACATTGTTTCAAATCCATGACCCAGTCAATGTAGTAATTGATGTTGATGAAATACAGAAGAAATATTTCACATCTCTGTCTGATTTATTAACCGGTGTGGTCCACTGATTTGTTGAGATCTGGTTGTTGGCAGTTTTAGTTTTTCAATCATTTTTTTATTATCCTTTGCTTAATAACATCTGATTGTTTTATTCCTTCGTATCTTGTAGTTTTTAAACCAGTTTGAGTTGTGACGTGTCAGTTTTTGATTGGTTGGAAATCTGGTTGATAGAATGAAACAAAATCAACCGAATGTTGTCTAGTCACTCTTTTTTAAGGACAGAGGGAGTAATCTATTAGCGCTGTTAATTGGTTACGGGCCAAAAAGGCCGAACCAAACAACATCTAAGAGTGTAGACTAGGCCGATAGCTGAGGGAGGTTAGATGATTTATTTCTATGTAGCCGGAAATTCATTCTAAGGCGAGACAGGGTGTTCTGGACTAGGCCACCATCTGGCCCAACCGCGTCAGGCCTCAACCGCCAGTTGGCGATGCTGGGAAAACAGCCACGATAGTACGATGCGTCAACAATCAGATAAACGCGCCCTACTCTTACCTCACCTACCAGGCCCAACGCTCATTTTTCTCGGAACAAAATGAGAAGAGACTTTTAGCTCTGTATCATTATAAAAGATGGTCGTTTCCTACGTACCACTAAAAAGTTGAGCCGCATTCAAGTGTCATCCACCTAAACTTTCTTGTCCCCCAGGCCATTCCTTCCACCTTCTATTCGGTTTGTAACGTCTGATAGGTCTGACATGTGGGACCGAGCAGGAGAACTGACCATCTTACCCCTTGAGACTGGAGTGCATATACGGTGGGCAAATTGACTGGCGTTGACCGCCATCTCACTTCTCTCTCTCGATTCCTCTCTCTCGTCTCTTCCCCAAACCCTAGCGGCGGAGTCCGGATCGGCGGCGGCGGCGGGTGAGCAGCGGCGGCGGTGGTACCCTAGAGGCGTCGCGGCTGGGAGGCAAGAATACCCATCCCAGGTGCTTGTGGCGTTGATTTTTGGAGCTCGTGTTTACTCTGTTCGTCTGCTCAAGTTCGTCGGTTCCTGTCTGTGCACTCTGTTGATGTTTACTCTGAGTTTGCTTGCTCGTTCTTCGTTCTTGTCCAGATATCCGTTCAGCTGCAGCAGTGTGTGCAGTTCTCTGATTTTAGTAGCTTGCAGTTAGCTTTTGAGGGGTAAGTCAGCAGTCCACGCTGCTCCTAGTGATCAGCGGCAACAACATCAACATGCGGCGGCTGCTGTGTTCCTCATGCAGGTAAGCAGCAGGGCAACAAGTTTTTGGTCATGATAAATATGCATGTCATTGTCAAGCTATAGTGATGCAATAATGAATATCCTTTCTTACAATCTTTATCTAATGATTTAAGCTTCAACGTATTTCCTCTAGCTTGAGCTAATTTATTTGCATGAGGAAATTTACACGGCTTCTACTCTGAATGTTTAGTGTGGCAAAAAATTGCGTGCTCCTATGTAAGATGGACGTAGACAGTAGCTTCAACCTAGAAATCCGGATTGTTGCTCCCAATGCACGTGGTCAGTGGTACTCGTTGGACATGGTTGTGGATGTTGACCGGACTAACTTCAGAGATTTGTTTGGGTCCGTTGTCGACAAGTGTCCTCCCACGCACGGTGATGTAGCTCGAATGTTTTATTTGTGTCTGGACAGTAAGCTTCATGTTGAAGTCTACAAAGACCAAGACTTGGTTGAAATGTTTGCCAAAAACAAGGCTTCGAAGTGCTGCTACTTGACATTTGCATATACTAGCCTAACTAGTGAGCCTCAGCAGCCTGATTGGGAGTTTGGTGACAATGCCCACTCTGTTCAAGCCCTAGTCACCCCTTCAGTCCACTGTCCTAGCATAGCTGAACCAAGCAAAAACACCCAGAGCGTGTCTGTAGTGCCTGAACATGAATCACTTGAAAACCCAAATCCATCCTATGAGCATGTGGGTGTTGATGATGAAGGATTGTATCTCAACCTTGGTCCTGATTATCCCGAACCTTCCAATCCTCATAAGCCAAGACAGCCTGCTACCCCTAAGGCCTCTGAATCAGACACTGATGAAGAGTCTGATGTTGATGATCATGATGATGAGAAAGATTATGAAATAGAGGATGTAGATGATATTGTTAAAGATAAACAGCCTAAACAAATGCCTGATGCTGACTATGACAAGAAGGACCCTTCTATGGCAGTAGGCACGGTGTATTCAGACATTAATGCTTTTAGATTGGCTGTAGCTACTCATGCTGTGAGACGTGAGATCCATTATGACATTGAGGCTAGTGACACAGGGAGGTTTAGGGCAAGCTGCAGTTTCAAGGAAGAATTGGACTGTCGATGGAGAATTCATGCATCAACTACCAAGGATGGGCGTACTGTAAAGGTATTCTGTTTTACCAAATGTACATTCATTTATTTTTTTAGGCCTAATGATTGTAAGGACTATTTCTTTTTTTAGGTGAAGAAGAATCTATTTGGCCATGACTGTCAGAGTGCCAAGAGGACTAGAGTCTGTGTAGGAGTCACACAGTTTGGGTGTGTCATCAAGTGATTGATTGGCTAAAGGAAGATAGAACTCTGGGTGCCAAAGAACTGCAGAAGAAGTTGAATGCTGAATTTAGGATCTAGGTGCCCTACAGGAGAGTGTACAAAGATAAAAACCTTGCCATGGATAAGCTGTATGGACTTTGGGACAAAAGCTTTGATAACCTATTTAGACTTAAGGCTCAGTTAGAGAAAAGCAGTCCTGGTACTTTTTTGTCATTGATCACCACACCATCAACAACAAGATAAGGTTTAATAGGCTGTTTTTGCATTGAAGGCTTGTGTTGATGGCTTTTTTAGAGGTTGCAGACCATATATTGCAGTAGATAGTACATTTTCAACTAGGAGGTTTAGGGGCTAGTTATGCATTGCCTGTGCAGTAGATGGGCACAACTAGATGTTCCTAGTAGCAGTTGGTGTCATTGATTCAGAGACTAATGAGAATTGGGTGTGGTTCATGGAGAGGCTAAAGGAAGCAATAGGCAGCCTAGATGGACTTACTTTCAGTACAGATTGTGGACAGGCAGTGATACATGGAGTTAGTGAGGTTTTTCCAGGATGTGAACATAAAGAGTGTATGTATCATCTAGTACAAAATTTCAAGAAGAGATATAGTGGAAAGATTTTTGATGATCATTTATGGGTAGCTGCATATTCATAGAGCCCATACATGTTTAATAAACACTATTAGGCAATGGCTCAAGCCAAACCAGAGACTATATGGTATATCTCTAAGAGACTCACAAGAAAAAGTGGACTAGGAGCCAGTTCTTCATTAGTTCAAAGGTGGACTATGTCACTAATAACTTGGCTGAGTCCTTCAATAATTGGATAAAGCCTCAGAAAGAAAAGCACCTGAATGACTTGATGGACACCATTAGATAGAAGATATTGACCAAGTGGAATCATAGGAAGAGGGTGGCAAGGACATTTGAAGGCAAGATTTTACCTCATATTATGAAGAAGCTGAGAGAAGACAGTTTCAACCTTGACATAGAAGTGATCACAAGCTCACTTAAAGGTGTTACAGAAGTTTGTGCTAAGGGGGTAGTTCATTTAGGTTTGTGGTTGACTTAGGTAATAGAACATGTTCATGTAATGCTTGGCAAGGGTCAGGAATACCCTGCAAACATGCTATTGCGTACATCACTTCAATTCCTGGAGCAAAACTAGAAGACCATATAGATAAGTACTTTTCTATCCAGAAATTCAAAGAAGCTTATGCAGGCTCTATCCTATGTATTCCTGACAAGTCCATGTGGCCCAAAGCCACACATGGGTTCTTCATGCACCCTCCGTTGCTTAAGTCAACAGCAGAAAGAAGGAAAAATAGGATGAAAAGGGCTCTAGAGAAAGGAAGTGGGAAGAAGAAGAAGAAACATGAGTGTCCCATATGCCATGAATTGGGGCATCACTGGTACACTTGCAAGAATGAGGATCCAGCAGACATGGCTACAATGGAGACAGAAAGGTAATCAAATACATCTACATAAATGAAACTATCATTTAACTAAACTATATTTTCTATTAACAATTGTCTTTTGCAGATGTCTCCCAAAGAAAAGGCAGAAGAAAGCAGCTAGTACCAATATAGAGACTAGCCTTGTGGTGGCCACTCCATCAACAGGGATGGTATTTCCACACAATGAAATAGTGGCCAATGCTGCAGAAAAGAAGAGGAAGAGCAAATCATCTTCTTCAACAACTTCCAAGAAAAAGAAGACATCAGCTAGCACCGCACCATCAACTCCAAACACCCTATCTGGCAGGTATGTTTTTCCTATAGTTCTGCAATTTCCCATTATAATAAAGCTTGTTCCAATAACTGGTATTTGATAGTAACAGGTCTAGAACTGGTTCCAATGAACTAATCTCCCTCCAGGCATCAACTACAACAGTGTAGACACCACCATTGGAGGTTGTTCTGCCTCAGAGTTCATCAAGGATGAAGATAGGAGTGAAGAAGAAGCTGACACCTAAGAAGCCTCCCCTTTACCAGCAAACCCAGCCAGCCTAGCTTCAAATACCAAGAGCAAGAAGAAGGTAATACTGGAATGAAATGTGTCTGCCTGATTGTTGTGTGGGGATATCTTTTGGCCTCATTTGCTTTTGTGGCTATTTTGCTAAAGTTGTGCCTGATGCCTGCTTTTGGATGAGTAGTACATGAGCTATTGTTGTTTGCTGTGTCTGCTGGCATCATTTTATTTTAGCTTGACTAGAACTTAATGTCTGGATGAAGTACTTATGTGCCTGCTGTAATGTTGGTGACATGTTGAAAACTTTAGCTAATGCGTTGAAAACCAGTGACCAAATATTGGTCTATGAACCATATTATTATTATATATTGTGTTAAATATTATTATTATTATATATTGTGTTTATTTCTTATGTTGGCATCACGTACATACTCCAGTTTTTTTAGCATTAAAAAAATGTGCACATTAGTTCATATGTTCATGCATCACGTACATACTCCAGTTTTTTTTTTCTACGCCAATACAACTACACTGCTCGGCCAGGGAGTGGCACAGAAGGACCATGGTGATTTTAATCGGCCTCTATGACCTCAGGGCAAGCAGGTCTTTTCTTCATGCCGTTTCCCTCAGTTAGAGTGCAAAGTGGATGGAATGGTCTGAGAGAAAAAAAAAAGTTTAGATGGATGGTACATGAGTACAGCCCAACTTTTTATTGACACGTGAGTCTCATACTTTTATCTTGTGTAGACACGGACAGGGAAGTCCTAATTTTTTTCCTCAGGTGGAGTCCGATGAGTATAAGCTAAACAATGCATAAGTAGTTACGGAGGCCAGACCAAAAATTTGACTCAAATTTTGCCTCTTTAGTACTAGGGATAGATATATTTACTTTCGAATTCTAAACTCATGAGTTGTCTAGTTCTGAGAGATCAACAGAATTCGTATCGCTATGCGGTATCCTGTCCGCACACGACACGGAACCAAATCCAAATTCCAGATCCATCCAAAACAAAATCCCGTGGATCCATTCCCAAAGTCAAATACTTCAGCCAGTAGATCGAACACGAATTAACTTAAATCGGACACCAACTGGACTGAGAAGCGAGAGGACCAAATCAAGACAAAATCAAGAGCGCACAATGAATCATTTTTTTTTTTTGCAAATAGCACAATGAATCAAATTGGTGCCTGGCCGTTGAGCCACTGGGCGGCCTGGAACACGGAGGGCGCGTGCCTGAAGGAGCCATAGGTTGCCGCAGAAGCCAATGGGGAGGCAAGCTTCTCCTCCTGCCTTGCACCGGCCAGATCCGGTGAGAAAAAAAAAGCTTCGCCCGGCTCGGCGGCTCCCTCACGCTCCCGTAGGCCCAGCACTCACCGCGGTTGGATCCGCACCCACGCGCATCGCGCGACCACGGCCGGTGAAGGTGAAGCCGATGAGAGGCATGGGGAGGGGAGGAGGTGGGGCGACGGCTCAGCGGCGGGGGAGGGAGGCGCAGGCAAGTGCGAGCGTTGGGGGCGGTGCGGAGGCGGGCGTGCAGTGCCTTATTGCCGTGCTGGGCGCGTGGCCAGGCGCCCGCCGGCGATGGTGCGTGGCCGGGCGCGACGGCGAGGAGGCCGGCTTGCCCGCTCCGGGTGTAGCTAGGGCGGACTTCCTTTGTGCGCAGCAGGGGAGGAGCGGTCGGAGGCGTCGAGAGGGAGATGGAAGCGAGGAAGCCATGTGGAAGGAGGAGACTTCGGGACTTCAGGTCTGGTCTTCGGGATAAGGCAGAAAAGCCAAAGAAACGAAAAAAAAGGTAAACACGAGAGAGATAGAATAGAAAAAATAATAAAGAGAGCAAAAAAAAAAAAGATTCCTTCCGCTATTTTTTTCATTTGTTTTTCCGGTTGTGTTCCTCCAAACGTCGTGCTGCTTTCTGTGTTTTTTACCCGTTGGGTTTTCTGTTTCCGATTTTTTCACCTGTTTTTTCTATCCAGATTTTTTATTTGTTTTTCTTTTCCTTTTTTTTTGTTTTGCTTGGTTTTTTGGTCCAATTTTTTCCCTACACGTACCGTTATGCCTGTGGTTCTTTTTTCATAATAAACGTCAAAAGTAAATAATAAATAAGAACACTATTAAATTTTTCCTACAAAAGAATGCATCACTAAATTGTTGGTGTAGTATTGATTACAAACAAAATTTCTTTTCATTAAAATCTAAATCAATCAATAGTCCATGAACTAAATCTTGATCAGTTTATTGTTTACAGTTTGTTGTCTAATCCAGTCTAAATAATGTATCTCTAGAATCATCGATGATGACTGTGAAAAATTAAGAGAGGTCTCTCGTCATAATCATCATTGCACAAATTAATCCTTGACACGTCGGCAATTAACTCCTTACAGGCTATAATTAAACATTTTATGGGTCCTCAAAGAAATTCACGGAGCTCGATATTTAATTTAAGTCTTTTTTTGTCTTGGAACAAGACATTGTCATATTAATGACAACATTAAATTATATTATGGATATCATAGTCATCATAAAATAAATTATAGATTTCAAGTTTTATAGAAAGGATAAATTATAAATAGAAATTATATCATTACCATGGTCCCTTCCCATTATGGTTTGATAGTTTTTTTTTTCTCCCGTTGCAACGCACGGGCATGTTTGGTAGTAAATGTAATGCACTGTACCTGTTAATCCTAACCAAGTTTAAGATAATTGGAGGACAAAAAATCAAGAGTGATACAAAGATACAGTCCTAAAACAAATGACACAGGATATACCACCACAAATGCTATACAGTCTACATGGAGACCTATACTACCGTAAATACAATCAAAGGCCCGTTGATCTTTGCCCTTGCCTTGTGTAGTTATGTTACAAACAATACCATGGAGGTGCAATGTACAACAAAAAAAATGCCTTTGAATCATCAAACAGCATCTACTCTTCGTTCTTTATGGAATCATCCAAAAAAGTCCATGGCGTGGAATCGCACTAATTAGTTTTAGATCGCTTCCATACAATAACTGTGCCATCTGAATCAGATGAGGCCAGAAAATTCTCCCCATGATTCCAGGCAACTCCAATTACTGGAGAACCATGTCCCTTCAGGAGTACACATGATTGGTCTCATACTAATGGTGGAACAAAAAAGTTTAAGATGTGGCAGACTGAGCAAGGTTATCACATACCTGTAGTTTATTCACACACGAGTTCTTTGGGCGTGCCAAATCATAGAAGTAAACATTTGCGTCCTCCCTTCCAGTTACTTCAAGTTCAGAACAAAATATGTCATTTTTTTTAAATCCAGCTGTCCAACCAAAAACCATGAAGGCAAAGAATGGAACAAAAGATATATTTATTCCCACAAAAGTTGACACCTATCTTTCACAGACATCCATCATTTTTTTTTTGGTAAAATCCAATTCGTCCTTTTAAATATATTGATTAACATTTGTTCAGAAAACTTAAAACCAAGTTCCACGTGTGATTGTCATGGCACTTCTGTGAACTACAATGGAGCTTAACAAGTGTTAATAATAAAACATATATGACAATAAGCAGTGCAAAAAAAAGTGCCAACACTAGTGCTAGCTGCAGGAAAATTGCAGAAATAAGACACCATGATCACCAATAGCTTCAAATTTTAGGTATTTAACAGCTTCAAACACTGGAACAAGTTTTAAGTTTTAACTCCCACTTACCTATGAACTCTCCTTTCTCAAGGGAAAGAAGTGGACAGAAAGAAGCACGGGTAGTCTGCACCCGTGAGGCCAATTTTAGGGAGGATATGAGAGTCAAGTATCCCTTAGCATCTGTCGTGATGCTGAAATGTCAAAAATATAAATGGTTATGTAAAGTCTACCATATAAGGCTATCATGAAGGTAACACACCTGAAGAAAGAAAGGTTTCCATCTTGAGCACAAGAAAGGAGTACTGGACGGCGCGCCACCAGAGAGAAGGTCCGATACTGGATGGTCGTAATAGGAGATTTGCTCTTACTACTTTTGTTCTTGTGAGTTCTAGATAATGACCCTGTACGTGAGTTCACACTAACAGTATATATGTAACCCTGCATTTCAAGAACTATTTCAAAATATGAACAGCATATATCATGTCAATAGTTAAACAAGTTCAATTATTGGATACCTGTGCATCACCAGAGAAAATAAACTGCCCTGTGTGATCAATATCCAGAGCTGTAACCGCATCATCAAAGTTAAGTTTGCTGATTACTCTCCCAGTGCTAAAATTTATTGCCTAGTTTACAGAGATAAATGGATCACAAGATGGGAAAAACAAATGGGGGCAAGGAAAAAGTGCTGGTCACAATTTTACATGATTTTGTTAACCAATTACACAGTAGAGTACATCATCCATATCAAAAGAAATAGCAGAAGACAGATACTTTGTTTTCCACTGTTATTGACCCACGGATATTAGATAAGAGGCGCAAGCAACAAGCAACATATCAGACAGAGAATAACAGTATATAAATTTTGGACTTCAGGAGCAAAAGGCGAAGAAGTTTACATTGATTTCCTTGTTTGCATTGCCAACTAAAAGCAAATTATTGTTCACCTGCAACAAAGCAGTCCATAAGAGAACTCATAATGATCCCCATACAAAGAAATATTAGCAGCAGAGGTATAGGGAGAAGGCACCAATGAAATAAGTAAAGGGTTAGAAACAAATTGTAAATTGTGCTAAGTTGGAACTTACAGGATGAAAACAGATACATAGCTGGGAAGAAACTCCATAGACGACCCTGATGCATGTGCCTTTAGAGATTTCCCATACTCGCAAAGTTTTATCCAGAGAGCATGAAGCTATGTACTGGTTATTAGATGAAAAATCAAAATCTGTAATGTGGTCAGAATTCGAAAATCACGAGACACAAGATAACTAGATAAGTAATGAAGGAATAGATAGGAAACTGAAGTTTGAATTGATCATTTCTAATGTATTTCGACCAAGCGCGGACTTCCTCATCCTGCTGCCTGGCCGCTTGTGACCAAGCTGATGAAACGAATGATCTAGCATGTTCTTATCTCTTGTGTTTTCTCACGGCAAGTCTGGACCATGATTCTTCATAAACTCAGCACGGCCAACCTTGCGCCAAGCCCGGATGCAACTATATTTTCTAGCTGGTGTGCAGTGCTGCAAAGGGGGTTCCTAAGGAAGTGAGAGAAGGCCTTAATTCTCTAATTATCTTTGTTGCTTGGGAACTTTGGAAGCATCGGAATGCTTGTGTTTTTGAAGGAGCAAGGCCGAGATTAGAAGTTGTCCTGCAGGCTATTGTGTATGAGAGCAGCCTATGCTGTTCTGCTGGTGCTTTAGCGCTTCAAGAGTTGCTCTCGAGGTCACTTGCCCTGATCAACTAAACCTCTTATTTAATTGAGGGGCTGTTGGTGGTCGTTTTTTTTGTTTTGTGTGGTGCATTTCTGTGTGTGTTGTTTTTGGTGGGTCTGGAAAAGGCACTTCGCCTCTTTCCATTGTATTTCTATCTTAACGAAATGACACATAGTTCTACTGCATAGGTCGAGAAAAAAATATAGAAAAGTTTCCATATCTTATACTTTTTCTAGTTATGGAAAAAACCACATTCAATTGCGAACGAGCCGATGGCTCAGTGGTGGGAGTTGCTCAATGGAGCCCCACGGCTTGGGTTCGAGCCCCACTCGACGTAGGTTTCGCACCGGGGGTTTTCCCCCATTTTCTTTGCAACCTCAAGCGCGGATGTTCCAGAATGGTCAAACAGTCGTGCCCGTCACGCTTGGAGTTTGATGATATTCAAGTACCTCTCAGCCGCGTGTGTGTCTTTAGGTATAGGTGTAGTAGGCTTAGCTTGTGTTCACTGTGTGTGCATGCGTGAGTGTGGTGTGTGGTGTGAGTTTGTACGTAAGTTCAGATACTACAACTTGTACTTGAAGTATTGAGGCATAAAAAAAACCACATTCAATTAGCAAATGTATTACTTCTGTAAATCAATTTATATGGCGTTCAAGAAAAAAATATTATATGCTCAGCAATACGCAAGTTTCCTCATGACCAGAATAGCAGGTATTATTGATACTTGGAAATCAACTTTAACAGAACTAGTGATTTTCTGAAATAGGAGGGAAAATATTGGTAATATGTAGCAACTCTTTGTTGACTTCCATTGTGAGAAACGAAGGTAGATACTAGAGGATAGCTTTACTAGCAAAATTATGTGTAGTCTAACCTGTGATATGTTTAGAATGCCCTATCATTTTTTGAAGAACAGATGGTGGCTCAGAAACCTGGCAGATCGTCAAGCTGCCATCTGCCGCACCATATGCAAGCAGATCGAAACTTGCGCGGCCAAATTTCAATATCGTAACTGCCAAGAATAAAATCAGTCATTAATGACAAGACTAGTATACTAACCAAATCAATCAGACAAAAACACTTGATCCCAGAAAGAGAAGAAACGCATGGCATGGCCATGGGTTCATAAGAAAAAAACTGAGGCTTTGCAGTTGTCAAAGATGCAATGCATTCCAACAAATGAGCATGCAGGCTCGGCAAATCTGACATGCCGCTCAGTATCACTCTGCTTTGAGCCAATACTTACGGTGCGGCTTAACACACCGCTGTTACTTCTCAAGTCCTGCATCAAACATGTTACACAAAAGTTTAAAGCAGCATGAAAGTAAGCATCTCTTGCATAAAATTTCCTTTTTGCATCAGTCTCTTGCGTAAAATTATCCACAAAAGCCTCTTCACACGATCCAAAAATATGAAACTTGAAAGTATGAGGTAAAACAGAGAGTGAAATTAGATGAAACATACCCGCATATAACTCCAGCTGTCTGCCTCGGAGAGTGTAGCATGTACCGCTGGTCGGTATCGTCGACCCGACCTAAGCCCATCGTCCGCTGCGACTCCATCGACGTCCGCGGAGCCGTCGTTGAAAAAGTAAAAATTATGAATATGCAATGTACCTACTTAGTTGATATTTGTTATTTACTAGTTAATATGATGACTCAGGTAGTTGATTTAGTTAGTGATCTAGTGAGATATATATGTAGATAGATAGTAACATAGATACATAGGTTTATAGATATAGTTAGATAGCTACTTAGATATGTATATATGGTCTAGCTATTTAGTGAGTACATTATATATATATATATATATATATATATATATATATATATATATAGTTATTATTTTGATTATTTAGTTTGTAGTTAGAAAGTGCTTGTTAGGTACTATCTATTGTCTAATTTTGACTAAATGACATATGTTTCGTTACGTGTTTGAACTAAATGGACAACCTAGTGACTATATATCATGGAGGCACCGTTGAAAGCGATCGCTATGGATATGTTGAGTTTCTTGATATGCAAAGCGTGCCTGTGCTATTCAATGATAGGCCTTCATTTAGTGAGATGGTTGCAAAGGCTCGGAAGGAGTTGCATTGGCTTGGAGATGATGACATTGCAGTTGATGGTGTACTGCACCTAGGTTCTCCTCCGAACATCTTCAGACGAATGATCTCAATTGGTTGTGCAGATTAGTGGGAGAACTATGTGAGATCGGCTATGAAGAGCCAGCTGCAATGTTTGGACGTGGTTGTGCATCGGGTGTTAGTTGATCCCATCCGTCATGGGTTTACCCTAGCAATGGATCATTAGGCACACATCGATCCACCCGTTCCAGAACCTTACCTGCATGTGCAGATTGCACCTACGGTTCCCGATGCTCAATCTGCCCCCAATGCGGTATTTGTAGATGGTTGTCAGACTCATGTTTTTGTGGCAGATCCTCCTTATGAGATCCCTTTGACATAGAATTATCCGAGTAAGTGTCTTAACCGTATGGTTTTTTTGAGCTTACCCCGTTCCTTACATCTATTTCTTTTATTCTTTCCTCATTTCTGTACTGATGTTGCAGGAGACATTTCTGAGAATATAGATGTACCCCCTGTTGCTGCGCAAGTGCACTTTGGAGATGGATTCTGTGGCTCCAATAGTGTTGAAATTATGCATGATTCGGAGCCATATGAGATGGCTAGGACTCTTGATTCTGATGATGATCGCCCTGTTGGAGAGCTGACGGAGAGTGATGTTAAGATGATGAGACGTATCTTTCCCGGTCGCCATGATCCTAGAGTTCACGAGTTCAGCAATCTTACTCATTCCGATCAGGTGTTTGCAGAAGGATGTGATGATGAGCTCCTAGAAGCTCTTGAGGCCGGTCCTAACATGGTAACTGAGAATGGAAGGGTGTTCAATGACCTTCCTACTCTGAAGAGGTGGTTGCAGGCTTTTGCAATGATACGAAAGAGGCCTTACAGGGTATTGCATTCATATGCGGAGCGCCATTACATAGTTGTGTGTGACAAGGAACGCTGTCCATAGAGGGTTTGTGCAAGGAAGCAACAGGTAACTAGAAAATGGAAGATCACAAAAGTTGTCGGGCCACATAATTGTGCTGACCATGAGCTGACACTGAGGCATCGGCAGTTGACATCTACACTCATTGCCAAGCGGTTGATGGGAATTTTGCAGGGAGAACCTAACATGAAGGTGAGGATAATTATCAGAACCGTTGAGGCGTTGTATGGAGGATATGTGATAACTTATGGTAAAGCATGGAGGGCTAAGCAGCGAGCGTGGAAGATGATATATGGGGACTAGGAGGATGGGTATGAGCAGCTGCCAGTTCTTTTTAATGCAATCAAAGCGGTGAATCCAGGAATGCATTATGAGTACATCCCAAAACCTAATGCATGGAAGGATGGGAGGCAGATATTCTTTCGTGTCTTCTGGTGCTTCCCTCAGTGTGTCGAGGCCTTTAGGCACTGTCGTCCTATCTTCTCCATTAATGGTACGTTCTTGATTGGTAAATATCAGGGCACACTTCTTATAGCCATATCTTGTGACGCGAACAACAAGTCGGTTCCTTTAGCATTTGCTTTGGTTAAGGAGGAGAACAATGATAGTTGGGGATGGTTCTTGAGGCTAGTCCAGATACACATGGTTGGGCCTTGCAGGGAGGTTGGCGTCATATCTGATAGGCATCAGGGCATACTTAATGCCATGCGAGAGCAGATAGAGGGGTATGCACCTTTGCACCATCGTTGGTGTACTCGGCACCTTGCCGAGAATCTACTCTGGAAGGATGGTGTCAAGGGTAACTTTGATCTGTTCCAGGAGGCTGCTCGATAGCTTGAGGACAAGTACTTTAAGGAAAAGTTGGAGCAGGTCAGAACCGCATCAAATACAGAAGGCAGACAATGGCTCACAGGTTTGATGAGGGATTTGGAGAAATGGACGAGAGCTCACGCCGCCGGTGGATGGAGGTACGAGTTTCAGTGCAACAACATGACAGAGTCATTCAATAAGTTGCTATTGGGGATACGTGGTATGCCCGTGAATGCAATTGTTCAATTCACCTTCTATAAGCTTGTTGTCTGGTTCAACGATAGATACGCCCATGCATTGTAGTTGTGAAGTGATGGAGAGATATGGGCTCCGAAACCAAAGGCACACCTAGAGAAGGCAAGAGAAAGGGCTGGCACACATGAGGTTGCATGCTTTGACCACGTCACAGGGACTTATTAGGTCAAGCATAGGGGTGATACAACGTCCGACGGCGAGGTCCGAGAGTCAAGGACACATGTGGTTGTCCTCTAAGATTTCAAGTGCACTTGTGGTAAACTAAGACAGTACCACTTTCTATGTTCTCATTTGGTGGCAGCAGCTAGGCATCGCAACTATAATATCGAGAGGAGGATACCTCACGAGTTCAGTGTCAATACGCTTGTGCACACATGGAGCCCCCGCTTTGTGTCTTTCCGGGACCCTAGAGAGTGGCCTCCATATGATGGGCCGAAGTACATTGTGGATCTAGCTTACCATTGAAACAAGCGTGGATCAAGGTAGAGGATGAGACACATGATGGTTATGGATTAGATACCCGGAAGAACGAGGCGTGGGAGAGGAACTCCATTTGTTACTGACCCCGAGCAGTACGAGTGCGGTAAGTGCGGTAGACTTGGCCACAATTCACAAAGTTGCCAATTGTCAGATTAGTGAGGTGCGACTATTGGTTCATTTTATTATTTTATATTTGTCGTCTTCATTTAATTAATTATGCATGTCTCTTTTTATGCTTGTATTTGTGTCAATTACTTATACATCTGTAAGTTCATGTTTCATTGTATATTGAAATTCTAATTCATTCACTTTTTTTGTAGGATGGAGCAATTCCACCTGCTCGACCCGACTTACGAGGCGATTCACCGAGGACGTCTCATAGCGCTGGGGCAGGTAATAATCTATAAGTTTTGTTCAAAATTTGGTGAACGTACATGTGTTCATGAAGTAACAGGAGACTATGTTTTATTCTATGCAGGACCTTCCGCTCCTTCATCCTAGAACCCACAGTGGGTTCTTGGACATGCGGTACGATGACAGGTACACTCCTTTCCTGCAAAGAGCTGGCCTGGATGTCATCTCTTTTAGGTTCATCGTGGGTTGCCCAAGTTCAACTCAGCGGCCATAACTACGCTGGTTGACAGGTATTAAATTGAATCATTGCCTCCATTCATGGCCATTTGTTCATGCGATTGACTTTTTGACAATTAATATTGCTTTGTCTTAAATATAGGTGGCGGCCGGAGACTCACAAGCTTTCCACCTACCTTTCGGGGAGATGACAGTCATGCTCCAAGACTGTCAGAAGATGCTAGGCCTAAGGATTCACGGCAACCCAGTCACCAGGCAGTGCAGGTCAGAGGGCTAGGAGAGCATGAGTGGAGGCCTTCCTTGGGTGTAGCTTGGCGAGCAAGTGGCTCGCACTTCTAGAGTTCCCATCTCCTAGCTACGGGAAGAGTTCGCATAGTGCCCCGAGGAGGCAGATGAGGAGACAGTTGGGTACTACTGCTGGGCGTGGATCCTACACCTATTTGCATGTGTTCTCTTCCCTGATGCCATGGGTGACAGTGCGTCCTGGATGTGGATCCACTGCCTCGGTGACTAGGACCAGGTGGGTTACTACAGCTGGGGCTCTGCAGTGTTGTGTTTTCTATACCGATAGCTGTGCGAGGGGTGTCATCGGTCTTCGTCAAACCCATCACTTGGTGGATGCGTGTACCTGTTACAGCTGTGGATGTGGGCTCGTCTTCTAGTTGGCCGTCCTAAGGTTTTGGATCGTCGTGAGTGGTTCCAAGGTCAGCCTCCAAGATGGCAGCCGACGTGGGCATACCTTTGGGACTAGGCCAGGGTTCCATACGCGAGGTTAGACCGGGCATACATTGAGGTCACCAATGAGCTAGACACGCTGACGGCGTCTAGTGTAAGTAAATTTTATTTCCCATGCTAGTTTGAAAAGGATTAGTATACCATCTAACATCTTGTTTGGACATGTTGTAGGTGGAGTGGGAGCCATACGGTGGAGAGGACGCACTTCCTTTTCAGTTGTGCAACATTTGTGGGGCCGACGACGACTTCTATAGGATGAGGTGCCCTCTAATCTGCTTCTATGCTGTCGAGTACCATCTGCTAGATAGGGTTGCACGCCAATTTGGAGTGAGACAGCTTTGACCTATGGCTCTGTTCTCGACTAGGGTTGACTTACACAAGTAAGTGTTTTGATATTTCAAATGTCTCATGATGATGGTCCATTTCTATTAATATGGTGACATGTACATGGATTCAAGTAACGATGACATACGTGTAGGTTGGATCGTCAGAGGAACAAAAAGATTTTTGATTAGGAGAGGCACCACTAGTCCTTCATTGAGGAATGAGAGGAGATGCATGACAACATGGATGACAACAACAAGCCGCACATGAACCATGAGTTTAGGCGGTACCAAGCTTGGTACCTAGCGTGCGACATGATGCAGGCTGAGGCTACAGTGGACCGAAGCTGACTACATCGACATCAAGTCCTCCAACGATAAGACATGGCGTACGACCAGTCGACTCGTGCAGGAAGGCAGGTGGAGGCAGGACCAATCTTGGACAGAGTGGTAAGTCAATTGCCTTATTTTTGTACGTTAAGTTGCATAACAATACATTAGGCGTTCTTGGACCGACATTAGGAGTTATCTATTGTAGTTAGTGCAACCTTCGAGCCGTATAACCCTTATAATATGTTAGATTCTTATACAAAAGAAAACAAAACCTATTGTTATCTGTTCAGAAGTATTATTATTGAGAACTTTGTTGTAGGGCAATACACTCAAATGCTTAGTTGAAGAGATCGAGCGTGTTCGGCCGATAGTCAATGACGACTACATACTTGGCTTCCTGGACGTAAGATTAAAAATATTCTTTCAAACATATCATTAATACGTTAGATTCTTTCAGTTAATATAATTTTGTACAACAGAGGCTGTCACGTCGTCTACGCCGTGCGGCTGGTCATTGTGGTTGCAGGACAGACACGATGCAAGACGTGTACGTTCCTTCCGTAGGTAGAGGAGGCTTGGGTTCCTCTAGTCAAGTAGCTACAGGGGACAGGGACGAGGACGAGGAAGACGACGACGATGACGTGGACAAGAGGCACGAGGAGCTTGGCCCCTCTCAGCTCCATGACTCTCCCTCGACTCATCCTACACCGCCTATAGGCACTAGGAACGCCGTCCGCATGACCCTTACACTCTAGGTACAAGCGCTCTCGATCACAAGGGTAAGGGCAAGAGTAGGAGGTAGTGAGGGATGTGGTAGTTGTTAGTATGCACTATTATGGATTTTGTATTTACTTTTCTATAACTATTTGAGATTGTATGGACATTGTGGACTATTTGGACTGCGTAGGACATATTATGTTGGTTGTGATGTTCGTTGTGGTTGCATTTTGCTCCTTGGATGATTAAATGTTTGGAATATATAATGATGTCCTCTGTTTGTAACTGTGGATGCTCCTAAAACAAGGAAAACTCTTGTGAATTTTTTTCGTGAAACAATAATCATACTACACTGCTAAAAAGGTATAAATGTAGTACACAGATTAACTATAAATTTATTAGAAAGTGTATAATCCAAACGTATCGTACATACACTTTGTAGATGAATATAGGGTTACCAAGCAATAGTGAATGATTCTATGCTTTTCAGATAATGAAAATAGACTTTTTAGATATAGGGACAACAGTAATTTATCACATCACTGATATAGTACTGGCATGCAAGGAAGCACAACTCCACTCTATCTCCACCATCCATCTTATTATTGTTTAATCCAAGGGCTTAGGTGAAGAGGCACACGGATCGCTAACATGGCACACTGAGAGGCCTCCATTCCTCCTCTCAACCTATAAATAACCAATCACTCCCTCTCATTCACACACACAACAAGGAAGAAGAACACTCCTCAGTATTTTCTTTTGTTGCAGTACCAATATCTGGAGGGTCATCCAGAGGGAGAGGAAAGGGGAAAGGAACTACCTAGGGGTGGGAGGGTCCTCTTGGTCCCGATTTCTTTGAGGAAGCTCTTTATGAGAGGTTCCCAGTTGAGAGCAAAAGTGATTTCACCAAAGAGGCACCACTAAGAGGATACGATGAAAGGAAAGAAGAGTGGCCAAAATATATGCATGGTGAGGACTGCCTAGTGCAGATGTTCACCGAGGGAATAGATAGAGGTCGTCGTTTCTTCAAATGCCCACGAGCATGGGTAATTGCTATTACTTTTTGTTTCTTAATATGTTTCTCTTGTATATAACTTACACGACATACTTATTGTAGTCTTCCTTGGCAAAAAAACTATGGGTTCAGTAGGTGGGTTGATCCTCGACCTATTTATCCACATGTGAAGTACATCTACTACCTATAGGACCGTATCTTTCGATCTAGAAAGGGAAGTTAGCAGCGGTTACAAGGATGACGGACAGGACGACAACAATAATGGTGCCGATTCACAGGAGGCACTCTACAATGATCCATATTGCACCTTCCCTAACCACAACAACAAGGGGCCTCCCCCGTCACCCCCGCCAACACCACCAACAACAACGGGAGGCTACTATGAAGAAGGTGCAATACAATTTGCTATGTGGCCACACTACTAGAATGACTTTATCTTTTTGACATACCATATCTATGTGTTTGTTGTTTGGTTTAATTACCTAAGGCATGTTAGGTTTAGTCGAAGGAAACTCTGTACCTAGGTTTGGTACATGTAGTCACATGCCATTTTATGTGTTTTGTGTGTTGATTTATATAATTCCGTACGTCGTTAGGTTTTTTTTGCAGCAATTGTTCATATTTCAATACGTTTGTATCATTAAGCGGAATATTAAGACCATAAATAATGAAAACAACCACATAATGAAAAGTTCAATACTATGCCACATTACACAATATATTAATACTAGAAGTACGTGCCGACAATAGACATAGGGGTAAATGCACTTTCAAATCCTCAGTCTGAAACGTACAGAGTAAGCAACTCATCATCCAAGTACCAGTCCTCTACCACAACCCTGTTGCTGTGGCTAGGATCACCTGCGTTGCTCTGACCTGCCTGTCGCCTGTAGTAAGAGGCCTCCGCTTCATTTGCAGCCGCTGTGGCCTGAGTGAAGAACACGCCGTCATCCTCCTCTGCCTATAAGCCCGCCTCTGCTAGAGCGATGAGCTCGCTTAGTCTGCCAGTGTCATCCTCAGCCTCCTATGTCTGTATGCCTACCTCTGCTAGAGCAATGAGCTCACTCAGTCTGCCAGTGTCGTTCTCATTCTTGTCCTCCTGATCAGACAACACAATTGGTGATTGAACGGTGCGACCAGCTCGTGATCTATGCTCATCTAACTTCTTCTCCTCATACCTTGCACGAGCCACCTCTGCGGTATGTTCCTCGCTGCAACTAATCCCTTCATGTATAAAATGTAATCAGTTAGCAATGCGATTATATTATATTTAAAATCAAGTAACGAAAAAAGGCTTTCAAACACCCACTGGCACATAATGTAGCAACATGCTCGTTCAAGACCTGCATCTATACTCTTGTCTCCTCCCTTGCCTCATTCTTTGCCCTCTCCCCCTCTAACGTCATCCACCTCTCCAATCCTCATTTGTTAAGCCCAACATCGATCAGGTTGCAAATACCGTGTTGTTTAGCAAACTCACGCATCTTTTCTTTGTGATGTTTAACGAATAGGTTGACGTAGTCAAGTCCATATCCCCTCTTCCGTGCAATTAGTTGCCTCTTCTTCAATTCATCCAAGAACTTAGCTTGATCATCGTAATATTCCCACCTGTATTTTCTAGTGCTCTGTTCAAAAAAATATTATATCATATATGTCTTAGCAAAAGAAACAAAATACGATTCTATGTTTACCACAAAAATAATGAACCTCATCATACTCAATCATATGGCCACAATAATGGTCTATTCCAAGCTCCGAAGGGACTATGCCATAGTTGGATTTAACACCGCATTCACACATGAGAGGAGGTGCTTTGTAGATTATCCTTTCTTTTCTTCTTTTCCTTAACCCTCCGCGTTTTTTCTAGCCATTGGTTCTTAGGACCATACAACCATTCCTTGAAACGACACTTCGCCATTGAAAACACCTAAATAATGAGACATTAGTACATGAACACATATAGCTTAAGATTTGAACACATACACTTTGCACTTACTTCATGCTTGTTTGGACACACAAACTCCAACGTATTCTCAGGGTTTATCACAGCTCGATCTCCGCAATCGCACAGAGGAGGTTCCTCGAGTCGTCTAACTGCGGCTAGGTGCTTCTCCTTAGCCGTCATTGGTGGAGGGTTAGGAGGGTGGAACCCACCGCTTGAAGTGCTCATGTGGATGTCTCCCTCTAAACCAATCGTCGAAAAGGAAGGTACCTAGGATCAAACTTATCTGTACCGTCGATCCACTAAAAGAAAAGACACCTCTCAAGATCCTACACAACGAGATTCCAACAAAATATTAGTAGCATACTTACACAAATAAAAAAAGGATAGTGGAAATAATTTCTTACATTAAAATGACTGCATGTGTAGAAGCACCATGCCGCTGTGTCCGGATGTTTCGATTGAAAAACATGGGCCGGGAAACCACAGTCATAGTTAGAGACAGGGAGGTCAGGAGGGATGGGGGCATCTTTGCTAGATGCGTCGGGGTATAATTCTCGAGAATAACCCCGTTTTCATCAAAACTCCTCCCGAAATATTTCTTGCATCTAACAAAACGGATGTAATTTAACAAACATAAATCAAAACATCACAAATAAATATCAATGAGAATCATAACTATAATACAACCAATTTCATTCTAAGAAACGAAAGCAGTTAACATTAAACCCTAAACCTAGGGTTTCCCATTTGATGCACAATAATGAACCCATAACATAACTACATGCGCCTAGGTTTGCTAGCTTTTTCCACGCCTTGGCATCATCCAACGGTTGTATAATATATATATTGATGGATACAATGAAACCCTAAATGATGACGATTATTACGTTCAAAAATCCGACTAATACATACCGAATCGATGTGAAAAAAACTAAGAGGGGAGCGATGATACCTTGCTCTCGAAGATCTATGGATCAAATCAAGATTTTCATGGTCCAATATGGTGATTCGTGAGGTAGAGTGAAGTGGGGTGAGAAAAAACCCGAGAGATAAGAAAAAAGAGGAAGAACGCTCGGGCAGGAAAGTTAGGCCGGGGTTAAATGTAGGGAGCTCGACGTCAGTCACTACGGTGCCGAGTTCGGCGCCATAGATCTTGGTGCCGAGCTCAGCGCTAGAGTGACTGGCGCCGAGCTCCCTGCCATGTTATCCACCGTGCCTAGGAGCTCGGCGCCAGAGACGTTGGCGCCTACCTCGGCGTCAGCATCAATGGCTCTGAGCTAAGGGTCTATTTTCTAAATTCTATCCATCAGGGATCTATTTGTGAGAAACTAAAAAAAAAAGACTAAATTATAAAAAAATTCGGGAGACTCAGGCACTTCGGGCGGTCGTACGGGCGTGTGCTGGCAAGAAGTGGTTTGTTTCGTGTCCGTGCGCACGGACGGAGTTTGGATTGTTTGGACTGTACAGTACTCTGTAGTGTCTTAACTTCGATGTTGGCATATTCCAAGATTTATAAAATAAAATATAAAAAATATAAATATTAGTAACATTTACTCCCTCCAAATTATAAATGATTTTGACTTTTTTAGTTCATCTATTTTGCTATGTATATAGATATACTATTATATATAGATGCATAACAAATGGATGTACTAAAAAAAAGTTAAAGTAACTTATAATTTGAAAAGGGGAGTATATTTTTAATTCAACGACTAATATAATATTATTATCTCTAAATAAGTTTTTTTAATTTATTTTTTTTCTAAAAAAATTAATGACCTTATGCTGACACAGTCTGCAATAAAATTGTAGTTCCTAGTAAGATCTACAATTTTGTAGCTAACATTTTTTTTATCTAAGATCGTTTTGAGACTCAAATACTTGTTCTCAGATCTCTAATTTTGAAATTCAACTTAAAAAAACTCAAACGACCTCAAATGTTAACGTGGTCTACGTCAAAATTGTAGCTCTCAATACGTTCCGCAACTTTGTAGTTGATGATATTTGTTTAGTGTTGTTTAGATGCCCAAATATTTGTTTTAAATTCTCATATTTCGAATTCAATCTCTTTGACTTTTTTAAACCACAAAAAATTTGAGCCTGTAAATTAACTCAAATAAAAAAGTTGTCAACTACAAGGTTAGATCATGTTGAGAGCTATAACTTTGGTTAGACCGCGCCAACTTTAGAGGTCATTTGAAAAAAATGAATTTCAAAATTAGAGAACTTTAAATTGTCAACTACAAAGTTGTTGACCTTACTGTGAACTATAACTTTAGTGTAGACCATGCCAATATCCAAGGTCATTTGAAAAATTCAAAAAATTAAAATTTAAAATCTAATAACTTAAAACAAATATTTAAGCCTATAAAATATATTAAATAATAAATGTATCAACTATAAAGTTGTAAATCGTGTCGAGCTCTACATCTTTTGATATAAAGCATACGACTTCACGTGAAAAAAGTTATGTTTTTATATAAGAGAAAGAGAGATAAATGAGAGGCAAGCCCCACTACCATGTCAGAGAAAAACGCTCAAGAAACCATTTTGAAATGATCAAGTGGTGTATTTATATGATTTTAAGATTTATATGGTGTATATTGTCCGGTATTGAGGTCCGAATATGTCTTTCAAATTCAGCAACTAGTTTAAAGGGGTAAATCAGACTTTACTCTATAAATTAATTAATTGGAGACGTTTCGAGGATTTCATGATCTTTGAGCTAGAAGTGAACACAGACAAAAATTGGATGGGAAAAAGTTTTCTAGTCCATATCTCCAGGTCCTTCACTGTTCCTATTTTATCTCTACTATATTTTGCATCTTAGTTCCTATATAAATACATATATGGTATTTAAACCTCAACAGGAAGAGTGCTAGCCAGCTAGTCGGGGCGCTTGAACAAAGACACTCGATCACGGCCAGAATTCCCTCAGATTAACGCTGCAATTTGCAATGCCGTGAAAGCAGGGTGTTATTATTATTTTCTGAATAAGAGAGCAGGGTATTATTGACCAGCACTTAGACGTACACACGCTGTTTAGCAATTTGCACACCACGCCCACAGTCCAACAGTGTCTTTACAGGTCACCACTGCGATCGGCTACTTATGCTGTGCACGTGAATTCTGTACACAATCAGAGTAGAGCCACTCCGTTTTACTCTTCACACGTTTCTCTCTCTCTCTCTCCAAGAGAGCACGACGACTGCACGAGCAACGACCCAGGAGAGCTAACTAGAACTGACAGATGCCTGCATCGGAGCTTCGGAGGCTTCGTGTATTCGGGGCAATGCTTATTGGTCGTGAGGAACCGCAACGAATAACCAGCTGCAGCTCTCGTCCTCACTGGAAATCGTCGGCCGAATCGTCCGTCGGCTCCCAGTACCGGTTGGTGAACCACATGGAGTCGGCGGCCACCGCGCTCCCGTCCTGGTTGCGGTGCCACGTGTAGTACGCGTGCGTCCGGTTCTTGATGTCCAGGATGGCGTGCCCGAAGCTCGCCTCCCTGAAGGCCGAGTAGCTCGGCTGCGGCTGCGACATGCTGCTCGAAATTTTTTTTTTTGCGAGCAGAGCCAACACATTGTTTGGTTAGGACATGAGGGAAATATGAACAAGCCATCTTCGCGAAGCTCAGGAACTGGAAATGCAGTAGTGTCTTATCTTACTTGGTAGCCAGTCCTTCCTGGTTCCCTCCATCGCCAATGGTGATGTAGACTGGGGCCGATTGATCAGGGATTGGAGTACACAGGCCATTCACAACGTTGTACGCCACATTTGATATCCTGTGCTGCAATCAGAAAATATTAATCTGCGTTACGGAACTCAGGATTATGATATTGTTCTAACCAGAGTATTGACGCCTAGCAAATTGAACTGAAAAGCTTTCATTGAAATGGAGACAAAGATATACACAAATAACTCTCGGTTGTTCTTTTTTAGAGGTTCAGTGCATATATTCATTAGGTTTACAGCCGAGGAAAGCCTCACCGGCGCACAAACACTAAATCCTACTTAGTATAACTCCCAGAAGTCAGAGGCCAAAAAAAACTCCAAGCAGAGTGAAAAAAACAACAACCATTTGCAGCAGAAGAATTTGATAGTACAGAGCTGCTTACTGTGCGTTCGTAGGCGTGGACATGTCCTGCAAACACAACGTCAACTTTGTACTTCACGAACCACGGCTCATACATCACCCTCATGGTTTCACCTTCCATATAGTGATAGTTGTAGCTATTGTACCATGGAGCATGCATGAGGACAATCAACCATGGTGTTTCACTCCTGTTGACCTTGGGAAATTCAGCTTCAAGCCACTTGTACTGAGGAGTGTATTTTCCTGGAAAAGGAACAGTAGCATTTATAGATAACCCTAATTCATTCTAGCTAGTAGCAACCAGAACATATGTGCATATTAACAGTGTATTATTTTACCCAAATGAAGCATATGACCAAATTATCTTATATCAAATACTGACTGGCATAGTGCATACTTGCAATAAAAGGACTAAAACACAGCATCAGTCCAACATACACATACCGTATGCTGAGTATGATGCCAAGACAATAATGTAGGCTGAGGCCCTTTTGATGGAATACCAGTAAGGTGCCGTGCTAACAGAAGCCTTGTAGGGTGTGGGATACCTGTGGCTGAATGGCTTGAATGGCTTTGTTTCACCCTGCAAATGTATGCAACTGAATGAACATTTCAATGCCTATAACATGGCTCTAGTGAAATATCTACTTTTTGAACTGTCAACACACACATTGAAACATATAGCATATGAAATAATGTAGAGGATAATACTACATACAAGTTCCGGAGCGAAATCTATCTCATGATTTCCAGCAGTCCAGATCCAAGGCTGGTATGCGACATTCCTCTCTACAAATCTTGCCCATGTATCCCACCTCACATTATCATGGTATGGGTAGTTATCTGCATATGACAAATCCCCAACAAAAAGCACTGCCTGTGCTTTTGCATTGGACTCATAATGAGTGAGTGTAACATTGGAATCGAAGCTCT
Organism: Miscanthus floridulus; assembly: GCF_019320115.1. Classification (NCBI taxonomy): domain Eukaryota; kingdom Viridiplantae; phylum Streptophyta; class Magnoliopsida; order Poales; family Poaceae; genus Miscanthus; species Miscanthus floridulus. Next base: position 121,558,619 of record NC_089584.1, read on the forward strand.
GACCAAGATCACCTGAACAGAATTGTCAAGTTTCAGTAATATAATCAATCCTAGATTTCAGCGATGATCAATAAAGTCATAGCCTCATCATATTGGGAAGCACCTATGAGACCAAATGTATATGGAACATCTGGGCCACTTTCTGGAGGGGTCATAAACCAAAACTTCCTCACCGTTTGTCCAATCCCAACAGCATAGTAATACTTTGTGTCAAACTGAAACAAAGATGGGTATCCAAGTGAGATTCTATATGAGGAAAAAACAAACATACGTACAACCAAAATTCTGATGAGATGGTGACCTCCAACTTTTTGATTGTGCAATGATGAATGTATCCTGAGGTGTAGTTGTAGAAAGTATACTGAGTATGCTTCCCATTTGCAGTATAGTTGAGGTTGTCCTCTGAAGTCCCATAGATCACAGTACTCGAGCCAGGCTCACTTGTTGTCACCCATGAGATTATCATGGCTGTGCCATCATGATTTCCTTGTGTGATGTGAACCTTTGACAGCACAAAATCAATCAGCATCAGAGTGGAGATACCCCACTGACTATGGAGTAAGATGAAGCAAGAAAGGTGTGAGCACAACAGCATAGAAAAAAAAAGAAATGGACGTCAGCCTTGTGCAAAAGGCATTGTAATATTTAATAATTCTATGGAGTAAGATGAAGCAAGAACAAAAAGGTTAGGACAAAAGTAAACACAAAGAAGTCCACAAAAGGTGTCCTACAGCCTATAAGTAATGGTCAAACTCGAAAATAAATATATATGATGGAAGACTACTCTAGAAGTTGTTGGTAACTTTAAGAACGACTAAAGCAAAACAAATTGGCAAAAAGGTGGTACGGAACCAGTATTTCTAATTCAAGAGCACTGAGCTCTTAACGTTTAATTTGTGGCCTGGGATTAAGGATGCAAAAGTAGCCTGAAAAGCGTAAAATACATATAAGAAGCACTGAAAAAGACCCTACACTTTCATGGATGCAGTATAAATCTGTAACTTGCAAATTGCAATCATGAAGTAGGTTCAATCAAAACGTGCTAAGAACATAGCACAGGCCAAGGAAATACTACAACAGATAAATGGTCATCTAAAGAGAAAACTAGGGAATTAGAAGATAAAAAGGGTACAGATTTTCTAAAAGGCAGAGCTCAGCATTCAGTATAAAGGAAACCACAGGAACATCATCTTTTTTTTTGGTGATAAAGGATGTTAGATTAGTATGACAAAATGGACAATGACTAACTGTTGTGGTCTATGTGTTCTAGAAATAACATTCTAAAATGGTCCATAAACTATCTTCAAACGGCTTTTCAGTAGGATAGCTGACAGGAGCATATGCGGGCAAACCATGCCACTAAAAGAACATAGATTTTCAGATGGAAATATTTGAATTCAAGAAAACAGTGTGACTAATCGGAGGGAAGTTCCAAAGGAACCAACAGTAAAAACTTCACATGTACTACTGGGAAAGAATTTTCTTGTCTCAGCCTAGGCGCCTAGCTAGTATTCACATGGGCAGCATGTAACTAGCACGGATTTAAAATGACAAGCATACTACATACAAACGATCGGGATTAACGACAACTGCAGAATATAACCAAACAGACGCTGACAAACAAAATACAGATTCCCTGGAAGCACCAAAGATTCTGCAGAGCATGGCAATCCACTCTACCGACTCTGGCCACTCGTGCCTTTCACGTCGCAGCGACCACTGTGTGCTACCGGACGCGAACAGTATCCTATACAACGAACGATGACATAATCTGAAGTCTAGAACACAATCGTGATGAGCATAGCACGGGGCCATCCTATCGAGTGGTTTACCTGCTCGGGCGCATTGTAGCCCGGGGGAGGGCGGAAGACATCGGCGTCGAGTGGCATGTCGATGGCGGAGCCGAGTTGGCGCCGGTACTCGCTTGTCTGGCCGGCCTGGGCGCCCGGGCACACGACGCCCACGAGCAGCAGAGGAAGGAGGGCGACCCAGGCGAACGCCGCCACGGCGCCGATCTGGTCCACGCCGTGCCGCCCCATTCCCCGCAGCGGCGGCGCGGGGACGGCAGTGCCTCCTGTGTTCCGTGCTCTGCTTCTAGGCTTGGCGCCGCGGCTTGCTGGAGGTTGTATTGGACGAGAGAACGGGAATGGGATCGCGTGTTCGACTTCGTGCTCGGAGATGGATCGACTTTCTGGGTCAAAGCGTGCGGGGGAACGGGGGGTGTTGGAGATGGAATATGCTGATCCGAGGTGCCAAGAAATAATTTGGTGAAGGATACGGAGAGGACGGATTCGTTCTTTGTTTGAACACGGGGATTTTCAACTTTTTTGCCATCTTACCGATGACACTGCTTAGTTTGTCACTTTTATACGCGTTTCTACATCATTACTATCGCAAACAATAAACCTCCTACGTTTTATCATTTTTGCTAACATGTCACGTCAGGTGGGCACGTCAACGTAGCAGTGAGGCTGAGAAGGCCTACAGAGCATGCGAAATGACCTATTTATCTCTGTTGCTTCTCTCTCTCTACTCGCTGACGCATAGGCCCCACATGTCAACTTTGTCTTCAACCTCCCGCCATGGATGGGAGCCCGGCACCTCCAGCTTCATCTCACATCTTCAGCACCTGGATGGGAGCCAGACACCTCCAACTTCGTCATCCCTCCATAGCTGCCGAGTAGCCGAGGACGACGAGCAAGGCACCGCGCGCGAAGTCGATGGAGGAGTTCTTGTGGCAAAGAGGGGCCGGTGGCAGCCAGCCACGGGTAGAAGCGAGGCTCTCCGGCGGAGTGCTTCGGTTGAGGTGGAAGACGCCATGCGGCCATGGATTGACACTGAGATGTTGATAGGCGACCGCAACGGGTCCTTGCGGCGCCAACGAAGGAGACGGGGAGGCGAGAGCTGCTGTGTATGCGGAGATCGGTGAGCTCGACCTCGGGACGGCAATGGCGGCGACGACAGTGGTTCACGACGATGGGGCGAGGGTTGCCGAACGACGAGTAGCGGGGTGAAGTCGCCATGCCACTACGAACTCGCAGAGCCCATTGGGAGTAGCAGAGATGGCTGGATGGGGGAGATCGATGGTGACGATGGAGCTCCAGTCATGGCTGCAGCTCCGTGCAAGCTCCAGTCTTCTACCCCACCACCGTGGAAGCTGCAAACAGGAGCAAAGCAGGGAGCTTTTATGAGGCAGCAGCTCTGTAGCAGCACGACCTAGGTGCCAGCGCGCCGCTCCTCCTCCCTCCGCCGCCAGAGCCCGCTCGCCGTCGGGTCACTCGGCTTTGGGTGATGGCTGGAGGTTGAAGACAAAGCTGACGTGTGGGGCCCACGTGTCAGCGAGTAGAGGGAGATAAGCAACCGGAGTAAATAGGTGATTTTGCATGCTCTGTAGGCCTTCTCGGGCTCACTGCCACGCTGACGTGCCCACCTGGCGTGCCATGTCAGCAAAAATGATAAAAAATGTAGGAGATTCACTATTTATGATGGCAATTATGTAGGAGAAGGAGTGTCAAAAAAATTAAAAATCCCTTGAACACGTATGCAGAGACGGGGAGACGGCGGAGAGGGAAGATTGAGAGATTGACTGATATAAATAAAAGGGAAGAGGAGGATTATTTTTCAGGCAAATCTATAGGGATTGGAGACGACCTACGGATTTGGGGAGGACCTTTGAATGCTTTTTTTCCCTGGGATTGACAAAGAGGCACCTTTTTTCCCACAGGCGCAGTGCAGCGGGCAAGGGTTCTAGTATTTGCCACCTTTTTTTTTGAAAGAAAAGGAAGTGTTTTATTCATTATAGTATCTGCCCCTTGTGTTTTAGTTTATCCTAACAAGACTGTGACGACCAACAGTGACTAATCCTTTCATTTCAAATTATAAGACGTTTTAGCTTTTCAAAATACATTATTTTTACTTATTATATATCTACTAAATAGTATATATCTAAGTGCATAGCAAAAGCTATGCATCTAGAAAAGTCAACCGTCTTGTAATTTGAAATAGAGGGAGTACTTACTACTGTGTGGCGCTACGAGAAGACTTCTTTCTTAGCGAAATTGCATGAGATTATATCTACACCCTCTATCATGAATAAATCACTTTTTAGAGCTGTCTCTAAGTCAATCTTTTTATGTTTGACTGGATTTATTGAAAAGAGTACAAACATTTGTGACACGGCATATTATAAAATATACTTTATAATGTATCTAATAATACTAGTTTAGTGTTATAAATTTTGGTGTTTATTTTTATAAAGGTGGTCAAAATTTAAAATGTTTGACTTAAGATAACTCTAAAAATTGATTTATTTAGATACAGAGCGTGTATTTCATTAAAAATAAGAAGAACCTCATGTAAAAAAGCTACACAAGAAAAAAAATGATAGACTAAACATTTAGCTCTCGTCTATGCATTGTGCAAGGTGCGTTGGCCATGCGCCTGCTTTTCCCCAAGCCTTTGGCTTTTCTTCGATCTTCTGAGAACACGTATGGTTAGAATCTGACGAGTCATGTATCCTTCTCTTTCCGAGTACTCTGAGTCTATCTACTCTCATTGCAAGTTATTATGACTTTTATACAGATATATTTCTTTTATTTTTAAATTATAAGACGTTTTATTTTTTTATAAATAACGTCTTATAATTTGAAACGGAGAAAGTAGCTGTTACACTTGTAAAATCAGAACGACTTGCCATTTAGAATTGACGTAGTATTTGAAAACGTCATGGTAGTGATTAGGGACGAGGTGCCATCTCTTCCTCTGATTTAGTCTTATATATATATATATATATATATATATATATATATATATATAAGCATCGTACCATTACCATTAGAAAGTGATGCCGATGGTTTTTGAGCTAAACATGTTGGCATGCAGTTTCTACGTTTTATTGGTATAGATATAGAGAAAATGCCTCTAGCTAGTCCACTTCAGCTGATTATTCGTACTTGGGACGGGCGTACACGCAACTTCCAAGTTCAACCCGAGGACATATGCATACATGAATACATGATCGGTCCACGTCGGCGTGCACAGAAGATGGTACTATCCATAAGCTTTACGACTAATAAAAAGTGTGAAAGGGAATTATCTGTGCTCCCCGATCGATTGTTATTAGACTCCCCATGTTTTAGGCCATGATGTATAGAGCTAATAGAGCTAATAGTTAGCTGTTAAGAGCAACTCTAAGAGGCTCTCTATATCCGTTCTAATTGTTAGGAATAGAGATTTTAGTAAAAAATATATATTTTTAAAATAGTTTTTTTTAATTGGTTATCTAAATATAACCATCTTTTATTTCGAAATTCTCGCTAGCTAAAAATAGAAAACGAGAATATCTACCCTACCCTATAATACATATGTTAGAATAAATTTATAGTCACACAACAAATGTCTGCTCCACAGTCATGATCTATGCTACATCTGCACCCTTGAATGCACCCAAAAAATATAACACCATCAAAACAGATGCACCTAATTATCTCTTAGTCATTCTCTCTCATTACTCATCCAAATCCGACGGCTCATATTTAGCGTGTCTGCCTTCCATCGCCCTCCCACAGACCTCCCACGCGCATGTGCCTGTAGGTCAGGCTCGCGTTGATTTCGGTTGCCCGTGACCAGCCGGAGCGGCGGCGGACAGCCGGTGCTCGCGTCTAGGCCCCTTGCGCGCTTGTCCGGCGGTCCGCGGCGACGGCCAGAAGGTCGCGGCGGCCTAGATCTACCACCCGGCAATTATATAGGAGCACGTATAAAAGTGGCAAACAAAGGAGTATCAAAAAATTAAAAATCCCTTGAACACGTATGCAGAGACGGGGAGACGGCGGAGAGGGAAGATTGAGAGATTGACTGATATAAATAAAAGGGAAGAGGAGGATTATTTTGCAGGCAAATCTATAGGGATTGGTGACGGCCTACGGATTTGGGGAGGACCTTCGAATGTTTTTTTTTTCCTGGGATTGACAAAGAGGCACATTTTTTCCCACAGGCGCAGTGCAGCGGGCAAGGGTTCTAGTATTTGCCACCTATTTTTTTGAAAAAAAGGAAGTGTTTTATTCATTATAGTATCTGCCCCTTGTGTTTCAGTTTATCCTAACAAGACTGTGACGACCAACAGTGACTAATCCTTTCATTTAAAATTATAAGACGTTTTGGCTTTTCAAAATACATTATTTTTACTTTATTATATATCTACTAAATAGTATATATCTAAGTGCATAGCAAAAACTATGCATCTAGAAAAGTCAACCGTCTTGTAATTTGAAATAGAGGGAGTACTTACTACTGTGTGGCGCTACGAGAAGACTTCTTTCTTAGCGAAATTGCATGAGATTATATCTACACCCTCTATCATGAATAAATCACTTTTTAGAGCTGTCTCTAAGTCAATCTTTTTATGTTTGACCGGATTTATTGAAAAGAGTACAAACATTTGTGACACGGCATATTATAAAATATACTTTATAATGTATCTAATAATACTAGTTTAGTGTTATAAATTTTGGTGTTTATTTTTATAAAGGTGGTCAAAATTTAAAATGTTTGACTTAAGATAACTCTAAAAATTGATTTATTTAGATACAGAGAGTGTATTTCATTAAAAATAAGAAGAACCTCATGTAAAAAAGCTACACAAGAAAAAAAAATGATAGACTAAACATTTAGCTCTCGTCTATGCATTGTGCAAGGTGCGTTGGCCATGCGCCTGCTTTTCCCCAAGCCTTTGGCTTTTCTTCGATCTTCTGAGAACACGTATGGTTAGAATCTGACGAGTCATGTATCCTTCTCTTTCCGAGTACTCTGAGTCTATCTACTCTCATTGCAAGTTATTATGACTTTTATACAGATATATTTCTTTTATTTTTAAATTATAAGACGTTTTATTTTTTTATAAATAACATCTTATAATTTGAAACGGAGAAAGTAGCTGTTACACTTGTAAAATCAGAACGACTTGTCATTTAGAATTGACGTAGTATTTGAAAACGTCATGGTAGTGATTAGGGACGAGGTGCCATCTCTTCCTCTGATTATATATATATATATATATATATATATATATATATATATATATATATATATATATATATATATATAGGGAGAGGCTATTCAGTAGCCGACTACAAAATAAGTTATTCTGTAGCCACCTCCATTTACTATAATTTTATATACTAATTTACCATAATATAAATACATATTTACGATAGTTGGGTTACTATAACACATGGGGATATTTACCATAACGTTATATTAAACCACTTAGTAAGGAGTTACTGTAAATCTCGTAAATTAACATAGTAATTATCGTAACTCAAAAGTGGCTACAGAATAAGTTATTCTGCAGCCAGCTATAGGATAGTAGTTCTATATATATATATATATATATATATATATATATATATATATATATATATATATATATATATATATATATAAAAGCATCGTACCATTACCATTAGAAAGTGATGCCGATGGTTTTTGAGCTAAACATGTTGGCATGCAGTTTCTACGTTTTATTGGTATAGATATAGAGAAAATGCCTCTAGCTAGTCCACTTCAGCTGATTATTCGTACTTTGGACGGGCGTACACGCAACTTCCAAGTTCAACCCGAGGACATATGCATACATGAATACATGATCGGTCCACGTCGGCGTGCACAGAAGATGGTACTATCCATAAGCTTTACGACTAATAAAAAGTGTGAAAGGGAATTATCTGTGCTCCCCGATCGATTGTTATTAGACTCCCCATGTTTTAGGCCATGATGTATAGAGTTAATAGAGCTAATAGTTAGCTGCTAAGAGCAACTCTAAGAGGCTCTCTATATCCGTTCTAATGGTTAGGAATAGAGATTTTGATAAAAAAAATATATATTTTAAAATAGTTTTTTTAAATGGTTATCTAAATATAACCATCTTCTATTTACGAAATTCTCGCTAGCTAAAAATAGAAAACGAGAATATCTATCCCTACCCTATAATACATATGTTAGAATAAATATACAGCCACAACAATAATGTCTGCTCCACAGTCATGATCTATGCTACATCCACACCCTTGAATGTACCCAAAAAATATAACACCATCAAAACGGATTAACCAGATTATCTCTTACTCATTCTCTCTCATTACTCATCCTAAATCCGACGGCTCGTATTTAGCGTGTCCTGCCTTTCATCGCCCTCCCGACAGACCTCCCACGCTGCATGTGCCTGTAGGTCAGCTCGCGTTGATTTCGGTTGCCCGTGACCAGCCGGAGCGGCGGCGGACAGCCGGTGCTCGCGCCTAGGCCCCTTGAGCGCTCGTCCGGCGGTCCGTGGCGACGGCCAGGAGGTCGCGGCGGCCTAGATCTACCACCCACCGCAGCCGCTGCTGCGTCACTCAATCCGTGCGACGAGGAGATTGGGGCGGAGGATGAGGAGGAGACCCACTTCCGTGCGGCTGCCACTTAGTACCGCGCGCTCGTCTTCTGCTGCAGCACCACCCTTGCGCTGCTCGGGTCCGATCCGCACCTGTCTGCCGCTCCGGCACACGCCACGCCGCCGACCCGTTGCCAATCGATGTGCTATGGTAAGCAATGCGTGCCCTCCCAATTCCTAAGGCTCCATCTCTCTCTGTACGTGTGTATGGTTCATGCGATCTATCCGCTTGATCTGGTTCATGCTGATGGATCCAATTCTCTGTTTTACATGATGCAGTCCCGTCACAAGGTCAAACTATTTTAATTTTGCGCTAGGGTGCTTGCTGATTCGTAAATTTGCATCGCTGCATGCATGGACACATGAAAATTAATTTGGGTCTGTAACCAAACATTGCATCAAGCCAGAAACACAAACATCTATTTTCTAAGCTGAGCACAAACTTGCTGAACAAATGTTTGAATCATTAATTTTATTCTTAATTTCTTAATTTGATCATATATTGTTTGGTTTAATTTCTTCTATTTTTTAGATGTTGCTGAGGCCGAGACTAGATCCATCAGCCACCGCCCACCGACATCAAGATTGCGCTCCAGTGGATATGCCGCTACATGGATGTTGATGTGCTCTTGCGCTTCATGGCCGCACACCACCGGGAACTCACCGTGGTCCGGAGGGAGGCCAGCCTCGCCATCGTCATGACCGTCGAAACGTCCTGCCTTGTCTTCGACCTGGTAAGCGATTTCTTAGCCGCTGGCAGTAAATTTGGGAACTCACCGTGGTCTACAAGGAGGCTTCCTTGTATACAATTTTATGAAGTTATGGGATGGTATAAGATTACCACCGATCAATATTGTAAGCATATATTCTCTAACTATATTCCGTACACTACATACAAAATTAATAACTTAATTTATTATATCTACCATGCACAGCTATCAAATTTACTGAGGATGGAATTTTTAGAGGACATTCTTAAGAGCCATGCAAACGAATATTTTGACAACTTTCCTGAAGATCTCCAAGTCATGATTAAGGGCTTAGACAGAATGTAACTTAAATGGTTATACGACAAAAAACTTTACTATGACTTCTTAGTTTCCCGAATTGTATACATGCTCAAAGATATTGTGTAAAAGTTGAACTATGGAAAACAAAAACATTGGTTGTTTTCATATGCGTCTCCAAGATAAATCTGTTGCGTTAGCACGGGCATTATACTAGTCTCTCTAAAGTGCACACAAGATAAAAAAACTGTTAGAGAGTGAAAAAAAATAGAAAACGATTTTCATGCAAATGACTTTTCAAATGATGATTTAGAGAGAGAGTTTTAGAAATATTCTCGGACATGCTCTAATAATTAGTTTCTTTCAATCTAAACCAGCTTAGCTAATTGTTAACTAATACTCCTACCTAAGTGACAACCGCCTCACTAGTTGAGCCAAATTGGCTAAGGCCATGTACAACGCAAAGATGCCTGAACAGCAGCTTAAAAAAAGCTATTTTTTTCTACAAGAGTCCTAACCTACAATGGAGTAAATTTGGGCGCTAATCTAGGTTATAACCGTTAATTTTCATACTTAATCACACAGAGGCGCCAGCTGCTTAACTTGGCAGCGAACGCCAACACAAGCGCCCTATGAGCCTCCGCCGTGGTAAAAAAAAAGCACATACTGCATGCAAGCACCGGTGCAAGCGCCCGCACTTTATGTGCCCTAGCCGCTAATAATTAGCTGGATCTAAATATGACCTTATTAATTTTTAAAAGGTCACATACAAGTGGGCCTCCATCACTTGTCCGGTCTAAAAACTTCAGGCCTGTTCGACTGGTATTAAAGCTGGCTGATAAGCCGGCTGAAGCTATTTTGTCGTGAGAGAAAAATACTGTAAATTATAGCTGATTAGCCGACTGATAAGTTCTAACGAACAGGCCCAATTCATTTGCCTCTCTCTCTCTCCCACGCTAATCCATTTTTCTCTCATTGTCGGTTGGCACCACGCAAAGACTTCATGTTGGGCGGCTGCTTTCATGTGCATATTTGAGCTCATTGTTCATACTTCATGAACACTTATGCAATAGTGACCATTGACTAAAAATATATTACGAAAGGTCACATTTAAAACAAGATTTTTGGTAACGGTACAACACACGTCCAATCTCCATTATCATGTCTTTATATTGTGTTCTCGTAGAACACAAGAACATAAACACAGTAGATTGATATAAAGGTAGTCCCAACCTAGGAAGTATGATGGTTTCTATGGTCATCAATTAGGGTGCCAACTAAGCAAAATTATAGATATGCCATTGGAATAAGGAAGAGAGAGAAGAAAATGATTTATTGTACAAGAAATTATGTCTACGTGGAACTAATATATGAAAAAGATGTGATAGACAGGTGATAGATCAAAGAAAGAAAACATATAATTGGATAAAAAACATTTTTTCAAAAATATCCATTACGAATATGGTTTATGACTCTCTTCGTCCAAAAGTAAGTCTTGATCTCATATTTTGAGAAGAATCTCAACTTTGACTAGGTTTAAAGAAATTAACATATGTATCAAACATATTTTTTAGATTATTTGACTCCTTCAAATGTGAAATAGAGACTTATTTTTGGACGGAGGGGAGTACTATATGTTGATGACCAAAACACGATCTAAGAGTTGAAGATGGACTGAAAAACATGTGAACAAGAAGGGAATGAAAAGGATTAAATTTGGATTGAATTCGACAAAGTTTGCAACACCCTAGAAAAATAGGACCAGAACGGTTTTGAAAATAAGCCCAGGTCAGTTTGTGCAGACTAGACAAGCCCAAGCCGGTTTTGCCTGAGTCCTCGCTGTGCACTTTGGAAACTGGCTCAGGCCGATTTTGGTGGTCTGAACTCAAAGTCATGTTTTTTTTTGAAACTCATCTGATCTTGTGGTAAACTTATAAGTTGTGTGTGGCAGCGTTTTTCTACTGGGGCCACCACCTCTATTTATACGAGAGGATCAGGACTGATTGAGCATCCATCTATCCAATTGACAAAAAGAAGACATGTACTGCACCGTTTACCCTCTCTTTTCCTATCTACTAACTCCTCCTCGGTCTTTGTTGCTGCTGCATGGTGGTTGGTTGTCCAACAATGACGAAGATCTAGAGTGGTCAAGCCGACTAGGGTAGCTCATCACTGCCGCATGCCCCGACAAGGTCCCTTCTGGGTATATAGCTGTCGGGTTCATAAATCTGGGGTCCCCAATAGACCCGCTTCCCTACAAAACTCGGCCTAGCAGACGGCGCAACGACAGCACACGCCTGGGCCGGCCTAGATACACAATAACAAGCCAAGACCATGATACGGTCCCTGACCGGCACCTCCGACCAGGGCCTCGCCCGACCTCTGGGTCAGGGGGCTCTGCCTCGCCCAACCTCTGGGTCGCGAGCTCCGCCTCGCCCGCCCCCTTTCTCTGACCGAGGATACGCCGAACCTCTACTCACTGCTCTTTCCCGACTAACACGGTCGGGGACAACTGGGATGAACTGACCGGGGACGCCCACTCAGTGTGGGCCTAGGGCATAGGAGGAGCAGATAAGATAAGGCGCTCAAGTCAACCGCAATACCGAGGACCGTACCTTGCCATACCCTGCGCACCTACAGGACGGTGCCACCAGGCTATGATAGACGAACACTCTACAACCTTTCAGACGTGTCAGAGCATAAATAGTGTTGTGGACGCTGTCGTTTGCCATACTAGGCGAACACGGTAGAGCCTGCCAGACGCGTCTTGGCATAAACAGTATTATGGGCGCTAGCAACCATCTCGTACCCGACAGCGTGGGCAACAAGACTAGGTAGCACACATATGCTCTCTCTCTCTCTCTCTCTCTCTCTCTCTCTCTCTCTCTTTCTCTCTGACTTATAAGGCCATCCCCTTCACCTATAAAAGGGGATGCGCTCTCTCCCAACAGAGGGACGCTAGACGACTCGAGGACTCGACGACCTGAGGACTTGAACAGCTCAACAGCTCTAGAACTCGATAGCTACACAGAGCATACGTTCCAATACTTAGCGCATGTTAGAGCACCCGTCACTCTCTTCCATTCAGTTTAGAGTCCGACCTGGCCTCTATCACCCCCTTCTCATTCCTTACTCGTTTGTAACCCCACAACAAACTTCGAGCACCTAGGCTCAGGAATAAAGGCGTTGACTGACTGAAATTGGACGTAGGGCACGTTACCTGAACCAGTATAAATCTTGTGTCATTAAGTGCTAGGCCATATCCGATCACAACGCATGGCAAAACTACAAATATTTACTTGTCGGCCACATTTCGTACTGACAGTTGGCGCCGTCCGTGGGGAGGACACCTTGCGTTCATGCCTTTGGTCATCGGATGGCCCACCTTTCCACCATCTTCAGCATGGCGGGCTCGAGCGATACGATTTGCTTCGCCTCGCTGGAGTTTCCCATGCTCCCACTTGGTGGGATGTGGGCTCCTCTCGTCTTCGTGCCACTCTAGCCCTTCCTCTTTGGGAGTCTGGACTTTGTCGCCGACCAGTTCGGCGTACTTCACCTCCACAAAGAGGCGCTTGTCTCGTCACCCACTAGAGGAGGAGCGCCCTCCACCAACTGCAATGGGCCACTCGACGACCTCAACATCAAGACACCCACGCTTCACCTCGAGCCCATGCTGGGCTCAAACCCCACGGTGAGTGATGTACATACCGTTCTTTACTCACTATTTAACACCTTCCGCCGACTCTCTAGAGGGACCCTATTGTCCCCACCATGACCACTGTGCGATCGGTTCCCCTACGGCTTCGCATCCCTCGTGGACGCGTACGCATAGGGACTCCGAAGGATACTGATGTCGCCCCCTCTCATGTCCAAGTTCATGGGGATGGTGGGCTACGCTCTCGCCTCCTTCCACGACCTCATCGATGATAAGGTCGAGAGTGATGGCTCCAGCATCGGTGATGTCATGGCACCTGGCCACCCTCTGTCCTGGGAGTGTGCTATGGTGGATGCCCTAGGACAGCCACCGAAGGTAGTGGAGTCTCTACAGACTCACACCCCTCTAGAACCCCATGCGTAGGCCCTAGCGCATGCGCAGCAGCATGATGAGGAGTCACGACAAAGGCGACAGAGCCAGCCGCCGCCTACGCCAGAGCGCCTGGCGCATCACGCTGCGCCACATGCGTGTAACCCGGCAAGCGACACTCGGGGTCATACCCGTCAGGTCTAGCGTAACATGCTGGACAGAGGGGACAACCCCCTCAGTTTGCTCAGGCTGGCTAGAACATCGCTGCTGTGGTGATGCTTCTGCGCGGCCTCCTCGAGCCTACCAACCCCCAGGAACAGGCAATCCACCGGAACCTCCAGGTGCTGGTGGATACCACCGCCATTCAGCAGGCGGAGAGCTCCGCATCATGACATCGGCTCACAGCCTCTTGCCCAACTAGGGGACTGGGGCTAGACCAGTCAAATTGCTCCATCCACTTACCATGGCAGTTACCGAACATGGAGCAGGAAGCCGCGGCTGCACTATAGCCCAACCCAGCACCGACTCCACACCAACCACCTGTTTGAGAATGGCTCGGGCCAAACCATGACGCTCGTAGCATCATCAACAATCGACGCCATGCCCAGCACGATGATAACGCCCATCGAATGGCGGCGACAGCAGGTGACACGGGCCCCAGCCTGACCATCAAGGAGTGCGAGAACACGCACCCCAGGTATGGTGGCCGACCAAATGACCGGAGCCACCATGGGCCTTTGGTCATCGCATCTAGAAAGTGTCGTTCCCACATCGCTTTCGATCGCCCACCAATATTGCCAGGTATACCGGGGAGACAAACCCCGGTATATGGCTCGAAGACTTATGGCTCACCTATCGAGCCGAAGGAGTGGATGATGACTACTTCATCATCCAGTACCTCCCCATCTACATGGGAGAGCATGTTCGAGCATGGCTCGAATTCCTTCCGACCAACAGCATCCACGACTAGGTGGATCTCAAGAGAGTCTTCGTCGGAAATTTCCAGGGGACATATGTCCATCCTAGGAATTCCTAGGACCTCAATAGCTGCCAGTATGAGCTTAACGAGTCCCTATAGGATTACATCTGTAGGTTCTCAAAGCAGTGCAACTCCCTTCCTGATGTCATTGACACAGACGTCATTAGTGCGTTCCTCTCTGGGACAATCTGCGTGTCCTTGATCCACAAGCTCAGCTATGTGAAGCCTCATACCACCCATGACCTACTCAACATCGCCACGAACCACGCCTCTGGTGAGGAGGCAGTTGGGGGTGGTCTTCAGCGGTGGTCAGGACAAGGGCAAGGCCAAGCGCGAGGACCAAGGCGAGTGCCCCTCCACTCAAAGGGGCAAGAAGAACAAGAAGGATCGGCGTGACCGGCCAACCTAGCTTTGGTCGCTGCGGTCGACCGAGCGGGCAAGTAGCCCCAGCAGGGCCAACCCGACCACTTCGATAGGCTCATGGAGAGTCCATGCACCAACCACACCTATCTCGTCAAACACCTCTACAAGGACTATGAGCTCCTCAAGCGCTTCCTATGACAAGCCACTAAGCCAAAGGAAGGGAAAGGCAAGGACAAGGTGGCTAAGAAAGGAGGCGCAGCAGGCATGGATGATGATAGCTTCCCTGATCCCAAGGAATGCCTTATGATCTTTGGGGGATCCGATGCTATCCACTCCAAGCGCCAGCACAAGGTATGCTACAGAGAGTCATGCGCTGCCGAGTCGGCCATCCCCTCTTTCCTTAGCTGGTCGAACTCTCCGATCACTTTTGATCAAAGAGACCATCCTTCCCATGTTGCTCGACCGGGTCTCTACCCGCTCGTCATCGACCCCATCATCTGTAAGAAGTGCCTCACCAAGGTACTAATGGACGGAGGCAGTGGCCTCAACATTCTCTACATTGACACCCTCGACGCCATGCGCGTCCCCCGGTCAGAGCTTCGCTCAGTGACCTCTCCCTTCCATGGCATGATCCTAGGGACGTAGGCATATCCACACAAGCAGATCGACCTACCCATCATGTTTGGCGACCGAGCCAACTTCCACTCGAAGGTCCTAACCTTCGAGGTAGTGGACTTTCTGGGGTCCTACCATGCCATTTGGGGTGGCCATGCTATGCCAAGTTCATGGAGATCCCCCAATTACACCTACCTCAAGCTAAAGATGTCAGAGCCGAATGGCATCATCACCATAGGTAGCACCTTCTTGCATGCCTACACGTGCGACCGTGAGCATTACGAGCTCACCACTACCGTCATCAACTCCGCCGAGCTCCTAGAGCTTAGGAATTCAGTGACTCTAGTAGTCCCCAACAGCAGCGGGCTGACCTCCTCGAGTGCCTTCCATCTGATTGAGGAAACCAAGGCGATGCAGATCGACCCCACTGACCCAACCAAGATGGTGCGGATAGGGACTAAGCTCTTGGCCAAATAGGAAAGCGAGCTTGCTGACTTCCTACGTGCAAATCATGATGTCTTTGTATGGAAGCCTTCTGACATGCCGGGCATACTGAGAGAGGTCGCCAAGCACTCACTACGCGTCGTCCTAGGCTCAAAGCCCGCCAAGCAATGCCTCTATCGCTTTGATGACAAAAGGTGTAGGGCCATAGGCGAGGAGATCACTAAACTTCTGGTAGCCAGATTCATCAAAGAGGTATACCACTCTGACTGGCTAGCTAATCCTATTCTTGTGAAAAGAAGAATGGAAAGTGGAGAATGTGTGTTGACTATACTAGCCTCAACAAGGCGTGCCCAAAGGATCACTTCCCTTTACCACGCATAGATTAGATAGTCGACTCCACCTCAGGGTGCGAAATTCTCTTCTTCCTGGATGCCTACTTAGGCTACCACCAGATCATGATGAAAGAGTTCGACCAGGTCATGACTTCATTTATCACACTGTATGGTTCATATTGTTACATAACCATGCCTTTTGGTCTAAAAACGCTGGCGCCACCTATCAATGGTGAATGCAGTGATGCTTCACCGAACAAATCGACCTACCTGACCAACCTTACCAGGTCGAGCGGCCCAAAATCAATAATCATTGTCTATGTAGATGACATAGTGGTGAAAACGGCTCAAGCTAGCGACCTGATCGCAAACTTGGCCATAACATTCATGAACCTCCGAAGGTTCAGCATAAAATTGAATCCTGAAAAATGTGTTTTTGGGGTCTCAAAGGGGAAGCTGCTCAGATACATCATGTTTGAGTGTAGCATCGAAGCCAACCCAGAAAAAATCATGGCCATCTCCAACATGGGCCCTATACGCAATGTCAAGGTTGTATAGAGGCTCACTGGCTGTTTGGCCATCCTGAGCCGGTTAATCTCTTGACTAGGCAAATGTGGGATGCTTCTCTATAAACTTCTCAAGATGACAGAAGCATTCGTCTAGACAAGGGAGGCACAGTAGGCTTTGGAAAGCCTCAAAGCATCGCTGACATCGACACTAATCCTTGTCTCTTTCATATGGGGAGAATCCCTCCTCTTCTACATCACGACAAGCAACCACGTTGTGAGCATCGCTCTCATCATTGAGAGGGAGGAGCTAGGACACCCCCTAATGGTCCAACACCCAGTGTTGTCGGGTTCACGAACCCAGGGTCCCACGGGGACTGGCTTCCACACCAAGGCTCGACCTAAGAGTCTAAAGCAACAGGCCGGAAGGGTAGCCTAGTCACCAACCAGAAGGTCTAGCCGAAGAGGAACAACGCCCTCTCGTTGACTGCTTTGGCCCATCTCTCCGATCAGAGCGTTTGCTTTAACTCCAGCCGTCACCGGACGGCCTCTCCGATCGAAAGGCCTGGCCCAAAACACTACTTCTGACTTTGACCCCACGTCTCCGACCAGGGATTGTAGGAACCCTGCTCACCGCTCTTCTCCGACCGGTGCACTCAGAGCCGACTAAAGCCATCCGACCGGGGATGCCCGCTCGGTAGGAACTAGGAGACGTGCGGAGAAAAGCAAGGCAAGGCTCACAAGTCAAAACCACTATACCGGGGACCATACCCTACACAAAATAGTACTCTATAGCCATCCTAACACAAATAGTATTATAGGTGCTGACATCTCCCTCTACAGTATTGTAGGGGCCATCGAAACTCCCATACGGTAAGGCCCCCCACATGTCTCTGGGCATCAATAGCGGTATGGGCGCCAGGATTTACCATACCGGGTGAATATAGCGAGACTCCTCACATGCCTCTAGGCATTAAACAGTATTTGCAGGTACCGACGTCCACCATCCCTAAAAAAGGCAGCACGACCTCTCTGACATTCTACAATGACATCAATAGTGTTGTAGGCGCCTACCATTATCTTGTACCCATTGGTGTGGGCAACAAGGCATGGTAGGCATGGACAACAAGGCTCGGTAGCATACATACCCTCACCCTCTCACTTGTAAAGCCATCCCCTTTATCTATAAAAGGGGACACGCCCCCTCCAACAAAAGAGAGAGCCCTTCTTGAAGACAACCACACCAATCAAGTTCACTAGCTCACGACCATAGAACCACCGGGTTCGGACTCCAAGCACATGCTTGAACACTTAGCCCATAGCGTAGCTCTTGTCGCTCTTGGTCCTTCCGACCAGAGCCGACCGGACCTCCTGTACACCCCTTCTTCCTCCTTCTTGTTTGTAACCCCACTGCAAACTTCGAGCACCTAGGCTTAGGAATAAAGTCATTGACCGACCCAAACTGGACGTAGGGCACATTGCCTAAACCAGTATAAATCCTATGTCATTGAGTGCTAGGTCACCTCCAATCACAACGTACGGCAAAACTACAAATATTCACTAGTTGGTCACTTTCTGCACCAATAGGTGTACTTCGTCAGTGAGGTATTCACCGACGCCAAAGTTCGCTACCCCCAAATTCAGAAGCTTCTATATGCCATACTGATGGCGACCCAGAAGCTCCTGCACTACTTCACCAACCATGAGGTCATGGTCATCACCTCATACCCACTCAAGGAGGTCGTCCATAACCATGACATTGTCGACCGAATCTCCAAGTGGGCTCTTGAGCTCATAGGCCACGACATCAGGTATGTCCCCTGCACCGCTATTAAGTCTGAGGCTCTTACCAACTTCATCATCGAATGGACAGAAGTTTAGCTCCCAACCCTAGATGTCACCCATGAGTACTAGATGATGTACTTTGATGGGTCGGTCAGGGCACTCAGCTCAGGGGCTAGAGTGGTTCTGATCTCCCTGAATGGGAGCAGGCTCCGCTACGTGATCCATCTCCATTTTTTAGCCTTAAACAATGCCACAGAGTATGAGGCCCTCATTAATGGACTATGCATCGCCGTCGAGCTTGGTGCCATGTGGCTATATGTTCATGGCAACTTAGAGTTGATCATCAACCAAGTCATGGAATCCTCCTACAAGAGCCCTCTCATGGCGGTGTATTGCCAGGAGGTACAGAAACTCAAGAACAAGTTCTGAGGGATCGAACTGCATCATGTCCCTCAAAAGGACAATGATGCTGCCGATTTCCTTGCAAAATTGGTGGCTAGAAGGGAACCGCCCGCTGATGGGGTCTTTGTAAATGTCCTCCACGAGCCATCGACCCGCATCCGAGAGGATCTGACCCAGACGTGCTCCAAAATCAATCTAGCACTTGGGGGCACCGACCCCTCGACATGTCCTGACCTCAACCGAGTGCTTGGGGGCTCTGACCTTGGTGCCTCCATGGCAACATCGCCCAGTGACATCACCATGATGGCACTCGATCTGATTGACTGGAGAGCATCACTGCTCACTTACCTCCTCGAGGAGGTTCTCCCACTAGAAAGGATAGAAGTGCGACAAATCACTCAATGTGCTAAGACATTCGTCACCATTAGTAACGAACTTTACAAGCGAAGTCCATCGGGAGTGCTCATGAAGTGCATCTCGACCGACCAGGGGAAACAGCTTCTCCTCGAAGTCCATGCTAGAATCTGTGGACATCACATGGCCCCAAGGTCATTGGTCAGGAAAGCCTTTCACCAAGGTTTTTACTAGCCCACTACGCTGCGAGATGTAGAGGAGGTAGTCCACAGGTGTGAAGGATGCCAGTTCTATGCTTGATAGACTCATCTACTGGCACATGAACTTTAGACCATCCCCATCAACTAACCATTAATGGTCTAGGGCCTCGACATGGTTGGACCCCTGAAAAATACCCTAGGTGGCTTCACTCACCTACTCATGGCGGTGGACAAGTTCACCAAGTGGATAGAGGCAAAGCCCATCACCAATATCCACTCAGAAGAGGCGGTCAAGTTCATCCTTAACATCATATATTAGTTTGGTGTACCTAACTGTATCATCACCGACCACGGAACAAACTTTACCAAGAAGTTCCTAGACTTCTGTGATGGATATGGCACCAGGATCGATTGGGCCTCGGTCAGACACTCGTATACTAATGGTCAGGTCGAGCGGGCCAATGGCATGGTCCTGTAAGGACTCAAGCCCCGCATCTTCAATTGACTCAAAAAGTATGCCGGACTATGGATTGTAGAGGTCCCAGCAATCCTCTAGAGCCTAAGGATGACCCTAAATCGATCCATAGGGTTCACCCCTTTCTTTCTTGCACACAGAGCCAAAGTAGTGTGCCCTCCTACCTCGATCACGGTGCCCCAAGAGTAAAGGCCTTCGACCGAGACTGTGCCATGGAGGCTCAGCAGGACATGGTCGACCTGCTCGAGGAGGCTCGTTAGACAACCACCATCCGCTCCGCTCGTTACCAGCAAACTCTCCGTAGGTACCATGAAAGAAAAATCAGGGGAGGATCCTCAAGGTTGGTGATCTCGTACTCCGGAGGACCCAGTCAACTAAGGAGAAACATAAGCTCTCTCCACCATGGGAAAGACCCTACATGGTGACTGAGGTGATCCGACTGGGCACCTACCGACTAAAAGATGACAATGGCAACATTCTCACCAACACATGGAACATCTAACAGTTACGTTGTTTGTTTCCCTAAAGCTCAGTCTTACCGTTTATTTCCATTTAATGCTTGCTCCTACAGCACCCTAGCCTGAGCACTCTCGGCCTAGGTCACTTGGGGGCTCCATAGGGGTGTGATACCACCCTTTTTTTACTATCATATAGTAACAACAAAAGGGTGTCACCCAAATGAAAGGGCATTCCTTTGATTACCCTACATAACTTGCGCTTTTAGCCTCCTGACCGATCATACCCCACCATGACTTACAGTTACGAGCAACTGAGCCTCGTGGGCCATGCCCGGGTTCTTAAGGTTACAGCCTATGGGTCAACGGGCAGGTGTGAAAAAGAAAGGACAAAAGACAAAATTACGCAAGGATAAAAACAAGGGTGGATGGGACAAGCTTCCCCTCATGAGTGATTTCATCACAAAATGAACTTAAAATATTCATGAATGTAAACTGTTCACACGGGGGCTCCATCATGAATTCATCTTTTACATAAACTGACTATTTCTGCTCTAACTCTATTGTGGCCCTTGGTGGTGTCGGTTGATGGTGCGGTTGGCGAGGACGAAGGCAGCTTAGTTATGGTCGGGACGACGATGCTCGGCTCGGCTGCTGTTAGGATGATGTTCGGCTCAGTTGGGGGTGGGATGATGCACGCCTCCAACCCAGCCTCCACTGCCTCCGTAGGCTAGACAACATCTTCCCAGTGCATGTCTACGGACATGGTCGAACGGTGAGCCTCCATCACCCACTACGCGGTGACCTACTCAGCGACCATCTATGCATGCTGCACTAAACCTTCTACCAGCACATGGATCTCATCTGTGCTCCCCTGTCAGCATATCCTCTATAGATGGCCGTGAAATTCAGATCAGGGTAGTGGTTCACCACTGAGGTCAGCATCCTCGACGTCCCATAGAACATACCATTGAAGATGAGCACCCAAACTTCATTCGGGACCTCCACCAACTGGATGGTGGGCGTACTGGTGCTCGGTCCTGACCCGAACACCTCGAAGACCACTACCTATGTGATGTTGTGAATCTAGTTGAGCTCTCCCTCAAGAGCACATCGCTCCTTAAGGGACTAGGCTAGCGCCTCCGTGCCCTGACCAACCATTGCTTTGACCATCTCCAACTCTTGCTCTAGAGAGCCAATCTTTCCACCCAATTCTAGAAACGAACGACAAATTCAAGAGCACGGAAAAGAAAAATTCAAGGCATCAACCGAGGGTAGAACAGGTATGTATCGAGGTGGGTGCTTTTGAGAATAGAGAGCCCTACCTCTTGTCGGGTCACCCTTGAAAGCATCTAGGCCCCTAGTTGGGTTTTGGTGATTAATGATAATATGAGATTACTGTGACTAACATGTGTTTTGCAGATGCAATTAAGTTAGGTTATGGTAATGGAGATTGATTGGGCAATCATGGTTGTCATACCCCTATGATGGAAATTGTTTTGGTTTTCAAAGGATGGACGACAAGGTTAATGATGGACTAGTTCTAAGTGTCGTTTGGAGTTGGAGAGACACTTAGAATAGTTTAGGACTTTGTCTTTCCTTTGGCCGTACTATTAAGGGAGGAATGGACGGGTAGCTTGACCTAGGTGAGTCTAGTGGGTTAGATATGGTGCACACTTGTCTAATCTAGCACTAGGTAGCTCCTAAAAAGCCCTTAGATCTATTGGAGCAAACTTCATTCACGTAAGGAAGTGAATGGAGGGTCAAATGTTGATCGAACACTGGCGTAGAGTCCGATCAGTTCATTTGATCATGGTGAATTCATCTGGTGTGACCGAACACTAAGAGGTGAGTGACCGGATGTTGGGTGCCAGTGTTCGGTCAACTCCAGTAAGGTTCCAGAGAGGGAAAATTATGACCGAACGTGTCCGGTCAGTGCTGATCGGACGCTGTCTAGCGTCTGGTCACGACTTAAATACTAGATTTTAGGGAAAACTGACCGGAGCGTCCGGTCACCCCACAGAGGCACATAACGGTTCATTTTGAACACAGGTGTATAAATACTTCCTCCATTCGTGTGAGAGGGTACTTTTGCTCATTCCAATAGCTGAGAAACACCCTTGAGAGTGCCAAGAAGAGCAAGGTCCTAGTGAGGTGATTGAGATTTGAGAATCCAAGAGTGAGACCTCATTAGTGAAAGCAAGAGTAGCAAAGTGTGCATCCACCCTTCTCATTAGGCTTGTTGTGGTCAAGTGAGAGTTCATGCTTGTTACTCTTGGTGATCACCATCACCTAGATGGCTTGGTGGTGATTGAGAGCTTGGTGATCATCCGATAGAGCTTGTGGATGACCCAACTCAAGTTGTGAGCGGCTGTGGGTGATTCACCATGACGAAGTGTCAAAGAATCAACCCATAGAGAGCACTTGATCCTTGTGCAGATTAAGGGGGAGCTACACCCTTGCATGGGTGCTCCAATGAGGACTAGTGGGGAGTGGCGAGTCTCCGATACCTCGGCAAAATATCATCACGTTCCTCCTTCTCTCTTTACTTTGAGCATTTACTTTGAGCAATTCAATTCTTGTCTTTATATTCATAGAATTACCATGCTAGAGTAGGATTGGAACTTAGGTTGCAAGATTTTTATGCGGTAGAACATTAGAAACACTTTCTAGGCACAAGGGGTGAAGTTGGGCTAACCATAGGGTTTTATTATTGTAAAAAAATTTAGAATTAGCCCAATTCACCAATCCCTCTTGGGCATCTTGATCCTTTCATTTGGTATTGGAGCCTCATGCTCACGTATTTAGGCTTAACCGCCTAGAGAAAGATGTCTCACAGGGATGGTCCTCCTCCTATCTTTGAGGGGGATGATTTTCCATATTGGAAAATCTGCATGGAGGCATATTTATAAGCTCTAGATGTTGGAATACTTAGAGCCGTCTCACAAGATTTCCCAAAACCTCGGGATGCTACACACCTACAAGGCGATGAGGTGAATTATGAAAAATGGAATGCAAAGGCTCGAAACACCATCTTTAGAGGCCTTTGCAAAGATGTGTTTAACCGGGTGAGGAACCACAAAGACACCCATACACTATGGTCGGATATTTGTGCACTCCATGAGGGAACTAAGAGCGAGCATGAGGAACGATATCATCTTGTTATGAAAAAGCTAAATTCATTTGAGATGCTTCCCAAAGAGAGTGCTAATGAAATGTACTCACGCTTGAATGTTCTTGTAGAGGAAGTCAATGGGCTTGGACTCACTCAAATGCAACCATCTGATATTGTAAGAAAGATCTTGAGTGTCCTTCCCATTGATAAATATGGGCATATTATGACCGTGCTTTATCAAGGTGATCTTTCAACCGCTACACCAACACAAATCTTAGGAAAGATCAGTGCTCATGAGATGTACATGCACATTACACCACAAGATGGCTCAACCTCTACCAAGAAGAAAGACAAGGACTTAGCATTCAAAGCTAGCCAAGAGAAGGGCAAAGCAAGGCTTGAGTATGAGAGCTCAAGTGATGATGAAATTGATGATGCAAGTCTTGCTCTCATGGTGAGAAGAACCGCTAAGATGCTAAAGAAGATTAACAAGAGTGGCATCAAGTTTGATGGCAAGAAAAAGAAGTTCTTCACTAGCTCTAGAAGAAAGCCAATCTCGGAGATGGATTGCTACAATTGTGGAGAACTTAGTCATCTAGCACACTAATGCACAAAGCCCAAGAAAGACAAGTACAAGGGCAAGAAAGCTAACTCAAGTAACGAAGAAGAAAATGAGAAGAACAAAAACATGCCATACAAGAAGAAGGATGGCAAGAAGGACTTCCACAAGAAAAAGAAGAATGGCAAGGCATACATCGTCGGTGATTGGCTCATAGACATTGATTCATCTAATTGCTCATCCGATGATGATAGTGATAATGAGAAGGTGGCCGCAATTATGATTGACTCTTCATCATCTTCACTGACACCACCGCTATCATCCTCTACACACCTATGCCTTGTGGCCAAGGGTGAACGAAAGGTATCAAATGATGATGATAGTAGTAGTGATGATCATGCTAACAATGATAATTGTGATAGTGATAGTGATGATGAAGAATTTGAATCACCTTCATATGATGAACTTGTCAAATTGCTAAACAAATATACTAGGATCATTAGAAAGACTAGAGCTAAGAATGACAAGCTAGAAGCTAAAAATGACTCACTTTTAGCTAAACGTGATATAGCCGAAAAGGCTAGTGTTGAGCTTAGAGAAGCAAATGATGCTATATCATCCAAACTCAAGGAGCTCAAATCTTCTAAGAAAGAGTTTAAAGAAAAACATGATAAACTTGAGAGGATACATAATGAGCTCATCACTAGCCATAATATGCTAAAAGATGAATATACAACTCTCAAGATTAATCAAGATAATCTTGTCATTGCTTAAGAATATTTATCCAATGAGCCACTTGATGCTACTAACGATGTTGTTAAGATTGATATAGCTACATTATGTGATGATTTGATTATTGAGAGCATTGAGCAAAGTTCTAGTAGCAAGAGCAAGCAAGTGGTTGAGACCGATAATTATAATGAGTATGTCAAGCTCAAGAATGATAATGAAAACCTCAAGAAAGATCTTGAAGAACTCAAAACCACCAACACTATAGTGCTAGAAACTCTTAATCATGATGGTGATTTGATTCTAGAGAATGAGAAGCTCAAAGAAGAGAACAAGAAGCTCAAGGAAGGGAAAAATAATGATGCACTCAAGGAAGAGAACAAGAAGCTCAAGTTGGAGAAAGAGCATCTTAAGATTGGATTGAGCAAGTTCACAAGAGGCAAGCATCTTCAAAGTGAGCTACTAATGAACACCGTCATGAAGATGGATAGAAGTGGCATTAGGTACATGGCAAATAAAGAGAAGAAGGCTCAAGCTCAACAACAACAACAAAAGCCAAAGCCAAAGAAGTGTTTTGAGTGTGGACAAGAAGGCCACTTTGTCCATGAGTGCCAAACTCTACCACCATAACCCTTGCCCAAGCATGCTAGACCTTTTGCTTTCATTGCTCACTACATGTTTAGAAAGGATTCTAGTGGAAAGATGAAAGTCTTCTTAGGACCTCCCAACAAGAATAGGCCTAAAAAAATTTAGATAGCAAAGTCACTTGTTGAGAAGGTAAAGGGCCCTCAACAAGTTTGGGTTCCTAAAGCTAGATCTCTTGTGTGTAGGTGAACTACAAGACCGGTGGAAGTCATTGGGTTATTGATAGTGGTTGCACACAATATATGATCGGTGATCCTCATATGTTCACCTCACTATATGAAGAAGTAGATGGACAAGAAAGAATCACATTTGGAGATAATTCAAAGGGAAAAGTCAAAGGATTGGGCAAAGTGGCAATATCAAATGACCATTCAATCTCAAATGTGTTATATGTTGCTTCATTGAGCTTCAACTTGCTATCCGTTGGACAATTGTGTGATCTTGGCTTCCAATACTTGTTTATCGAGAGGGAAGTTGTTGTATCTAAGAAGGATGATGATCAAGTGATATTCAAAGGGTTTAGATACAATAACCTATATTTAGTGGACTTCACCTCTGAAGATGCTAATTTAAAGACTTGCCTATTCACCAAAACAACACTTGAGTGGCTATGGCATAGAAGACTTGCTCATATTGGGATGAGCTCACTCAAGAAGCTAATGAAGAATGATTTGATGACAGGGTTGAAGGATGTGAAGTTTAAAAAGGACAAGCTTTGTAGTGCATGTCAAGCCGGCAAGCAAGATGCAAATACTCATCCAACAAAAGCTTTCATGTCAACCACAAGAGTGCTAGAACTCCTTCACATGGACTTATTTGGACCAACAACATACAAGAGTTTGGGAGGAAATCTTTATTGTCTTGTGATTGTTGATGACTATTCAAGATACACATGGGTATTCTTCCTTCATGATAAATCCAAAGTTGCATCATGCTTCAAGAAGTTTGCCAAGAGAGCACAAAATAAATTTAAAGTGAAGCTCAAGAAGATTAGAAGTGACAACGGCAAAGAATTTGACAACACAAACATACAAGCCTATTGTGATGAAGTTGGGATCAAGCATGAGGTCTCCACAACATATACTCCACAACAAAATGATGTAGTTGGGAGAAAAAATCAGACATTGATCACTCTTGCAAGAACAATGATTGATGAGTACAACACTCCCAAAGCTCTATGGGTGGAAGCTATCAAAACCGCTTGCTATGCATCCAACCGCCTATTCCTTTAAAAGTTTCTTGGCAAGACACCTTATGAGTTGCTCAATGGGAAGAAGCCGGACATCTCCTTCTTTAGGGTGTTTGGTTGCAAATGCTACATCTACAAGAAGCGGCAACACCTATGGAAGTTTCAAAGACGTTGTGATTTTGGTTTCTTATTGGTTACTCATCAAAGTCCAAAGCATATAGAGTATTTAATCATGCCACCGGCTTGGTTGAAAAAACATATGATGTGGAATTTGATGAATCTAACAGCTTCCAAGGAGCACTTGAGAATCTTGATGATGTAGATGATGAACCATTGAGGGAGGCTATGAAAAATATTCCGATTGGAGACATCAAGCCTAATGATGAAGAAGATGATGTACAAGTGATTGATCCACCTTCTTCATCAAATGTGCCACAAGATGGTGATAAAGATAGGAGAGTAGAAAATGAAGATACTCATATCTCTCATGAGCAAATGGTGACACAAGCACATGATGTTGATGCTCCACAACCTCCCCCTCAAGTGATTGATAGAAGAAATTTACCTCTACTACAAGCTCATTCACAAGATCTCATCATAGGGAGTCCATCAAAGGGAGTAATGACTCGCTCTCAAAAGCTTGCTTCATATATTGAACATCACTTTTTTGTCTCTTGCTTTGAGCCTACTAAGGTAGAAGAAGCTCTTCAAGATCTAGATTGGATAAACGCCATGCATGAAGAGTTGAACAACTTCACCCACAATGAAGTGTGGACTCTTATAGGGCGACCACAAGGTGCAAGAGTCATTGGAACAAAATAGGTGTTCCTCAATAAGCAAGATGATCAAGGCGTTGTTGTGAGGAATAAGGCAAGAGTAGTTGCAAAGGGATTCTCTCAAGTTGAAGGTTTGGATTTCAGAGAGACCTTTGCACCGGTTGCAAGACTAGAAGCCATTCGTATCCTCCTTGCATATGCATCACATCATGAAATGAAACTATATTAAATGGATGTGAAAAGTGCATTTTTAAATGGCTTTATTAATGAACTAGTCTATGTTGATCAACCTCCTGGGTTTGAAGACCCTAGATATCCTAATCATGTTTATAGGTTGTCCAAGGCGTTATATGGGCTTAAGCAAGCCCCAAGAGCTTGGTATGAGCGTCTTCGGGACTTCCTCATTGAGAAGGGTTTCACCATTGGAAAGGTCAACACCACACTATTCACTAAGAAGCTTGATGGACATATCTTCATTTGTCAAGTGTATGTTGATGATATCATCTTTGGATCATCAAATGAAGATTCTTGCAAAGAGTTTGGTGAATTGATGTCAAAGGAGTTCGAGATGTCAATGATTGGAGAGCTTACATTCTTTCTTGGTTTTCAAGTCAAGCAAATGAGAGAAGGGATTTTCATCTCTCAAGAGAAATATACAAATGATCTTCTCAAGAGATTCAAGATAGATGAATATAAGCCAATCAAAACACCAATACCAACTAATGGACATCTCGACCTAGATAAGAGAGGTAACACGGTTGATCAAACTCTCTACCGCTCTATGATTGGTAGCTTGTTATATTTAACCGCATCAAGGCCCGACATCATGTTTAGTGTGTGTATGAGTGCAAGATTTCAAGCTAATCCTAAGGAAACTCATTTGATTGTCATTAAAAGAATCCTTAGGTATCTTAAGCACACACCAAGCATTGGTCTTTGGTATCCCAAATGAGCTATATTTGAATTAGTTGGCTATTCTGATTCGGATTATGCTCGTTGCAAAGTTGATAGAAAAAGCACATCCGAAGGGTGCCATTTGCTTGGTAGATCACTTGTGTCTTGGTCCTCCAGGAAATAAAATAGTGTGGCTTTGTCCACCGCCAAAGCAGAATACATTGCCACGGGTGCTTGTTGTGCATAAATACTTTATATGAAATAAACTTTGCTAGACTATGGTGTAGTTCTAGAAAACGTACCTCTTTTGTGTGACAATAAAAGTATGGTAAAACTTACAAATAATCTAGTTCAACACTCTCGCACCAAGCACATAGATATCTGCCATCACTTTCTTAGAGATCATGCTACAAAGAATGATATTTCATTAGAAGATGTAAGGACCGAGGATCAATTAGCGGATATCTTCACTAAACCGCTAGATGAGGTGACTTTTTGTCGATTGCGGAATGAGCTCAATGTGCTTGATTTTAGTAACTTCACTAGAAAATGAGCTTGTGTTGTCCCTTGCATTGCATTGTAATATACAACATGTTTAATCTTTGGTAATGCATATAGGGCTTGTCTAACATGGTTAAGATAACCGCCGTAAAGCATGTGAAGAAGCTTAACCTTGGATCAAACTTGACAAGCAACTAGATTTACTCCCAAGTATTGCATTGCATATGCATGAATGTTGTTTTATTGTTTCTCTTCAATCACCCTTTTATTGCCTATTTTCTTAAAAAGAATTATAGCCTAAGGCAAAATATTTTGAAAAATTTGAGGGCTTCAGAGAGGTCACTCATATCAGTCCCAATTGGTGTTTATTTGGGTCTTATTGAAGTTGGGACTAGATTGGGAATAGGTAGCACGAAGGAACTTTGAAGATTTGCTGGAAAAGAGTGACTGGATGCTGCACCGGACTCTGCAGTCCAGTGTCCGATCAGTTCACAGGAGGTGAACCTTGCTGTGAAGGAGTGACCAGACTCTACTGTCCAGCATCCGGTCAGAAGGCATTCCTACGTCCGGTCGATCGAAGACGATGAAGACATGTTGGACCAGACTCTGGCTATGTCCGGTCAGTGGTGATCAGACATGTTCGGTCGTGATTTTAGGGGTTTTGGACCTCTCTAGAATCAACCAGACTCTGGGTGGCAGCGTCTGGTCGTTGCCACCGAAGCGTCCGGTTAGTAGAAATTGTGCGGGTTCAGGACTTCTTCTCTGTTTCCTTTTCTGTCTCACTGGGGGCCACCATATAACCGTCATATGCGTCGTGACCCTAATCCCGCATCACACCGACATCGCTGCAGCGCCCTAGTCACCGATTCCATAGCTCGTCGTGCCGCCCTGCTCCCACGCCTACGCCACCATGACCTCACCCCACGCACCCACGTCTGCGCCGCTCCTACGCCGGTGAACTGCGCCACTGAGCTCGAGCCGCTCGCGCCTTCTCTGTGTCGTTGCCAGTGTCACCGCTTGCCCGTGCTATGCTCCAGCACCGCCACGGTGCCCGTGCCCTGCTTCAGCATCACTGCCATGCCAGCAACTGCCCCAACAGTGCCTTCATTGCATCTTCCCTGCCGCTGATCCACACCGACCAGAGCTACCCTAACCCTAGCTTCACCGTGCCTCCTAGTGGTTCCCCGATTGTCATTACTCTTCTTTTTGGATCACCGGTTCATCAGGTAGCAAGCTCTCATTTCCAATTTCGTATCTATTGCTTGCTTCTTAGGGTTTCGCATCTCTAGATATATTGTAATTATTCATATATCCAATCTATTCTAACGTGCAGTGAGTCGGTGTGTCTAAGGTCTCTTTGGCAGTTGTTAGTCAACTCGGGGCTAAGATCACGAGTACGGATCAAGGCCAAGCCTCGGAAGTGACAGTTGGTAGTTGATCTTTGTCAGAAGTAGCAGTTCATTTTATATGGCCCGTGTCAAGAATGCCGGTGGTAGTCTAGGTGATGAGGATCTGAGGCGTTCGCCTCGCTTGCCTACTGATGCAAAAGGCAAGGCGGTGAAGAAGCTTGCAATGAAGAAGCGCAAGTATCCAGATGTTGATACAGCTAAAGCAGCCGTAGTTGCAGCCACCGTAGAGCATGCAGAGGCAGGAGGTGCTAGGAGTGGTATAGTGATTGCAGAGCAGCTTTCTCCAGCTTAGAGGGCCGCTATCTAGGAGGTTGAGCATCGTCATGGTGGTCTAGCTGGGACAGCCATGGTTGGAGGACGGCATGTCGCTATTGATGAGAGTCAGACTCAGGGGGAGTCACAGTAGGAGCCACAGCTAGCAGAGTAGACTCAGGAGGGAGTGTAGTTCGAGGAGACAGAGCCAGCACCTCAGCCATAGTTACGCCACTCTGGTCGTACTCGTACCCAGGTGACACCAAGGGCAGAAACACATTGGAGGGGTTCTCATCCACACCTAGACCACAGGGTTCGCCTCCAGTGACTCACTTGGATTTGAGGGCCGCCATGACCAAGCAGGTACAGTAGCTCAGGTTCATTTAGTTTGAGGAGTGGTTTCCACTGAGGTGGGATGAGCGTGCATCAGAGGGCTTCTACACACCACTGCAGGAGCATTTTTATCATGCATATCTTAATAGTGAGGCTATATTCATATCACAGAGGGTGTGCAACATTGAGTCCATTATAGCAGCAGCTAGAGAGCATATTCGCCCTTACCTATCCTACTTGCCAGGGCTAACAGACTTACTCAGATGGACATGCTTATATGTTTCATCTTGGGTCTGTGAGTTCTATGCTACACTTTGGATTGACCCACAGCATAGATTTATACATTTTGCTTTCAGTGGCAGAGACTACAGGCCGATGAGCTTTAGGGTCAAAGAGATACTCAGGCTTCAGGAGTAGCCCATCCAGCTACATGAGGTGTGCTATGGATAGACAGAGCCTTCTAGATGCCCTCACGGCGGTCTTGTACCCCCTACAGATCTAGTTCGCCATTGCTTCACAGAGCCTTTTGGCGAGGGGTCGAGCAGGACACCTAGAGACCTTACTCCTATAGCTAGAGTGCTTAATGTTATTATGAGGAGGACCCTGCTTCCAAGGATGGGATATCTCGAGGGCCTAGCTCGCATACAGTTATGGCTACTGAACTCTCTAATACAGTAGATTGTTTTTGATATTTGGGATCTCTTACTATTAGAGATGGAGGATACTATTGCAGAGGGGTTTAGAGGTCACCGACAATTGTCCTATGCTCACTGGATTACATTCTTGATTCATAGGGTAGTGACAGTGAGGCCTCTAGAGATGCTAGCAGAGTATAGTGGTGCTACTATAGAGTTCCTTGCATACAACATGACTCAGATGCTCCACCATAGTGTAGGGAGGACACCCAGCCAGTCACGCCATCTCCTAGAGGTGTCAGAGACTACAGCCCAGTTGGATGAGACCATCAGGGGTATAGCAGCTATAGAGGAGGAGGAGCTTAATGCTTAGCAGGAGGGGATGGTCGAGAGCGACCCTAGTGATAGCTCAGATGATGACTACTAGGCTATCCCTTAGATGCCTCCACAACGACATGACCATGAGGCCGTTAGCTCCAGTTTAGCTCCACTTGCACCACAGACAGACCCCATTCTACTTGCTATCCTTGAGTAGATGAGGTAGGATTAGGCTCGCTAGGCTCAGGAGACCGCTGCTACTTTTGCACAGTTCTAGACTAGGCAGGATGAGTTCCAGCGACAGTAGTAGATTATACAATAGCAGCAGCATGCTATACAGCAGCAGCAGGCCATACAGCAGCAGTAGCTCCTTGGATTTATGTAGCATGTTGTGACAGCTATTGGGGCTCCACCACCATAGCTTTCACCCTAGATCGGCCAGCCTACCACCACTTCTATGACTCTAGTTTTATAGCCTAGTGGGCTTCAGAGTCAGGGACAGCCACCAGCATAGTTTCCTTCTCCTATAGAGCAGGTGTCCTAGTGGTTTGCCTCACCAGTGCTAGCCCCATAGTTCACACCTTTTCAGACAGGCTTCACACCAGCTCATACTTCCTCACTGCTAGCGCTAGATACCATAGTTTCTAGGAGACTTGGTGCTACCTTCAGTGAGTTGACAGGGCAGCCTACTCCGCCATATCTTTATGTCCTAGGTCCTTCCAAAGTTGCAATTATTACCGGGACTACAGAGACGCTCCCTTCTTCAGTTGCATCATCAAAGCTGCCTGCTATAGTCATACCTACAGAGTCTTAGGCCGCACCAGTCCCTAATCTAACCCAAACTGCTTCAGCATCGCTTCCAGCTATAGAGGGTCAGACTATTCAAAGCTTAGGATCAGATGATGATGATGGCACATAGTTCCAGCTCGCTCCTCATACCTCAGCGCCCGACTCGTCCGCTGTAGCCCTATCGACCGACCCTTAGGTTTTGGTGTTTGACGCCAAAGGGGGAGATGGATTGAGTATGTTAGACTTAGGGGGCGACTTATCTAGGGGAGTTTATCTTATCTATTATATTTGGTTTTTATATGTGATACACTATTATGCATTCATGTGTTTACTTTCATGTATCAATCTATATTTATGTGATAATGATATCTACATGATGTGATATGTGACATGTGTGCTCTCTACTTTGAATTATTTATATGTCATATCACTTGTGTTATGCTCATTTGCTTTGCTTTAGCGTTTTTACTTCGATGCAAATGAGCTTTATTACTTGTACTCATGCTTATTTCATATCTTTTGAGTACATTATGTTGGCTTAGGTCATATAAGCTTGCCTACACACTTTTGTTCTTATTGTCAAAGCTTATATGAACCAATCATGTTCAAACCTCATCTGTTCTTTAACATACTGCGGATGCTGTTTGTATTAGCATCAATCACCACAAACGGGGAGGATTGCAAGCATCTAGGCCCCTAAGTTGGGTTTCGTTTGATTAATTGACAATACGAGATTACTACTGACTACATGTGTTTGCAGATGCCAATTAAGTTAGGTCATGGTAATGGATGATCTTGACTTGGGCACTCATGGTGTCTATGCCCCTACGATGGACACCTCATTTCCAGTTTTGACAAGGATGGACGACAAGGTTAAGGATGGACTAGTTCTCAGTGTCGTTTGGAGTTGGAGAGACACTTAGAATAGTTTAAGACTTTTTTTCCTTTGGTCATACTATTAAGGGGTATGGATGGGTAGCTTAACCTAGGTGAGTCTAGTGGGTTAGGTATGGTGCACACTTGTCTAATCTAGCACTAGGTAGCTCCTAAAAAGCCCTTAGATCCATTGGACAAAACTTCATTCACATATGATTGAGAGTTGGAAGTGAATGGAGGGTCAAATGCTGACTGAACACTGGTTCTAGTGTGACCGATGCTGGCGCAGAGTCTGGTCAATTCATTTGATCAAGGTGAATTCGTCTGGTGCGACTGAACGCTGAGAGGTGAGTGACCGGACGCTGG